>NC_091283.1:661784266-662096610 GCF_032444005.1 Ranitomeya imitator
GGCTAGGCATAACGCAGGAGCACAAGTGCAGGCTAGGCATAAGGCAGGGGCACAAGTGCTGGCTAGGCATAAGGCAGGGGCACAAGTGCTGGCTAGGCATAAGGAAGGGGCACAAGTCCTGGCTAGGCATAAGGCAGGGGCACAAGTGCTGGCTAGGCATAAGGCAGGGGCACAAGTGCTGGCTAGGCATAAGGCAGGGGCACAAGTGCTGGCTAGGCATAAGGCAGGGGCACAAGTGCTGGCTAGGCATAAGGCAGGGGCACAAGTGCTGGCTAGGCATAAGGCAGGGGCACAAGTGCGGGCTAGGCATAAGGCAGGGGCAAAAGTGCGGGCTAGGCATAAGGCAGGGGCACAAGTGCGGGCTAAGCATAATAAAAGGGGCACAAGTGCGGGCTAGGCATAAGGCAGGGGCACAAGTGCGGGCTAGGCATAAGGCAGGGGCACAAGTGCGGGCTAGGCATAAGGCAGGGGCACAAGTGCGGGCTAGGCATAAGGCAGGGGCACAAGTGCGGGCTAGGCATAAGGCAGGGGCACAAGTGCAGGCTAGGCATAAGGCAGGGGCACAAGTGCAGGCTAGGCATAAGGCAGGGGCACAAGTGCAGGCTAGGCATAAGGCAGGGGCACAAGTGCAGGCTAGGCATAAGGCAGGGGCACAAGTGCAGGCTAGGCATAAGGCAGGGGCACAAGTGCAGGCTAGGCATAAGGCAGGGCACAAGTGCGGGCTAGGCATAAGGCAGGGGCACAAGTGCGGGCTAGGCATAAGGCAGGGGCACAAGTGCTGGCTAGGCATAAGGCAGGGGCACAAGTGCTGGCTAGGCATGAGGCAGGGGCACAAGTGCTGGCTAGGCATAAGGCAGGGGCACAAGTGCTGTCTAGGCATAAGGCAGGGGCACAAGTGCTGTCTAGGCATAAGGCAGGGGCACAAGTGCTGGCTAGGCATAAGGCAGGGGCATAAGTGCTGGCTAGGCATAAGGCAGGGGCACAAGTGCGGGATAGTTTTTAGGCAGGGGCACAAGTGCAAACTAAGCATAGGGCAGAGGCACAAGTGCAGGCTAGGCATAAGGCAGGGGCACAAGTGCAGGCTAGGCATAAGGCAGGAGCACAAGTGCAGGCTAGGCATAAGACAGGGGCACAAGTGCAGGCTAGGCATAAGACAGGGGCACAAGTGCGGGCTAGGCATAAGGCAGGGGCACAAGTGCGGGCTAGGCATAAGGCAGGGGCACAAGTGCAGGCTAGGCATAAGGCAGGGGCACAAGTGCTGGCTAGGCATAAGGCAGGGGCACAAGTGCAGGCTAGGCATAAGGCAGGGGCACAAGTGCAGGCTAGGCATAAGGCAGGGGCACAAGTGCAGGCTAGGCATAAGGCAGGGGCACAAGTGCAGGCTAGGCATAAGGCAGGGCACAAGTGCGGGCTAGGCATAAGGCAGGGGCACAAGTGCGGGCTAGGCATAAGGCAGGGGCACAAGTGCTGGCTAGGCATAAGGCAGGGGCACAAGTGCTGGCTAGGCATGAGGCAGGGGCACAAGTGCTGGCTAGGCATAAGGCAGGGGCACAAGTGCTGTCTAGGCATAAGGCAGGGGCACAAGTGCTGTCTAGGCATAAGGCAGGGGCACAAGTGCTGGCTAGGCATAAGGCAGGGGCATAAGTGCTGGCTAGGCATAAGGCAGGGGCACAAGTGCGGGATAGTTTTTAGGCAGGGGCACAAGTGCAAACTAAGCATAGGGCAGAGGCACAAGTGCAGGCTAGGCATAAGGCAGGGGCACAAGTGCAGGCTAGGCATAAGGAAGGAGCACAAGTGCAGGCTAGGCATAAGACAGGGGCACAAGTGCAGGCTAGGCATAAGGCAGGGGCACAGGTGCAGGCTAGGCATAAGGCAGGGGCACAAGTGCAGGCTAGGCATAAGGCAGGGGCACAAGTGCTGGCTAGGCATAAGGCAGGGGCACAAGTGCTGGCTAGGCATAAGGCAGGGGCACAAGTGCAGGCTAGGCATAAGGAAGGAGCACAAGTGCAGGCTAGGCATAAGACAGGGGCACAAGTGCAGGCTAGGCATAAGGCAGGGGCACAGGTGCAGGCTAGGCATAAGGAAGGAGCACAAGTGCAGGCTAGGCATAAGACAGGGGCACAAGTGCAGGCTAGGCATAAGGCAGGGGCACAGGTGCAGGCTAGGCATAAGGCAGGGGCACAAGTGCAGGCTAGGCATAAGGCAGGGGCACAAGTGCTGGCTAGGCATAAGGCAGGGGCACAAGTGCTGGCTAGGCATAAGGCAGGGGCACAAGTGCAGGCTAGGCATTAGGCAGGGGCACAAGTGCTGGATAGGCATAAGGCAGGGGCACAAGTGCGGGCTAGGCATTAGGCAGGGGCACAAGTGCGGGCTAGGCATAAGGCAGGGGCACAAGTGCGGGCTAGGCATAAGGCAGGGGCACAAGTGCGGGCTAGGCATAAGGCAGGGGCACAAGTGCGGGCTAGGCATAAGGCAGGGGCACAAGTGCTGGCTAGGCATAACGCAGGAGCACAAGTGCAGGCTAGGCATAAGGCAGGGGCACAAGTGCTGGCTAGGCATAAGGCAGGGGCACAAGTGCTGGCTAGGTATAAGGAAGGGGCACAAGTCCTGGCTAGGCATAAGGCAGGGGCACAAGTGCTGGCTAGGCATAAGGCAGGGGCACAAGTGCTGGCTAGGCATAAGGCAGGGGCACAAGTGCTGGCTAGGCATAAGGCAGGGGCACAAGTGCTGGCTAGGCATAAGGCAGGGGCACAAGTGCTGGCTAGGCATAAGGCAGGGGCACAAGTGCGGGCTAGGCATAAGGCAGGGGCAAAAGTGCGGGCTAGGCATAAGGCAGGGGCACAAGTGCGGGCTAAGCATAATAAAAGGGGCACAAGTGCGGGCTAGGCATAAGGCAGGGTCACAAGTGCGGGCTAGGCATAAGGCAGGGGCACAAGTGCGGGCTAGGCATAAGGCAGGGGCACAAGTGCGGGCTAGGCATAAGGCAGGGGCACAAGTGCGGGCTAGGCATAAGGCAGGGGCACAAGTGCGGGCTAGGCATAAGGCAGGGGCACAAGTGCAGGCTAGGCATAAGGCAGGGGCACAAGTGCAGGCTAGGCATAAGGCAGGGGCACAAGTGCAGGCTAGGCATAAGGCAGGGGCACAAGTGCAGGCTAGGCATAAGGCAGGGGCACAAGTGCAGGCTAGGCATAAGGCAGGGGCACAAGTGCGGGCTAGGCATAAGGCAGGGGCACAAGTGCTGGCTAGGCATAAGGCAGGGGCACAAGTGCTGGCTAGGCATGAGGCAGGGGCACAAGTGCTGTCTAGGCATAAGGCAGGGGCACAAGTGCTGTCTAGGCATAAGGCAGGGGCACAAGTGCTGTCTAGGCATAAGGCAGGGGCACAAGTGCTGGCTAGGCATAAGGCAGGGGCATAAGTGCTGGCTAGGCATAAGGCAGGGGCACAAGTGCGGGATAGTTTTTAGGCAGGGGCACAAGTGCAAACTAAGCATAGGGCAGAGGCACAAGTGCAGGCTAGGCATAAGGCAGGGGCACAAGTGCAGACTAGGCATAAGGCAGGAGCACAAGTGCAGGCTAGGCATAAGACAGGGGCACAAGTGCAGGCTAGGCATAAGACAGGGGCACAAGTGCGGGCTAGGCATAAGGCAGGGGCACAAGTGCGGGCTAGGCATAAGGCAGGGGCACAAGTGCAGGCTAGGCATAAGGCAGGGGCACAAGTGCTGGCTAGGCATAAGGCAGGGGCACAAGTGCAGGCTAGGCATAAGGCAGGGGCACAAGTGCAGGCTAGGCATAAGGCAGGGGCACAAGTGCAGGCTAGGCATAAGGCAGGGGCACAAGTGCGGGCTAGGCATAAGGCAGGGCACAAGTGCGGGCTAGGCATAAGGCAGGGGCACAAGTGCGGGCTAGGCATAAGGCAGGGGCACAAGTGCTGGCTAGGCATAAGGCAGGGGCACAAGTGCTGGCTAGGCATGAGGCAGGGGCACAAGTGCTGGCTAGGCATAAGGCAGGGGCACAAGTGCTGTCTAGGCATAAGGCAGGGGCACAAGTGCTGTCTAAGCATAAGGCAGGGGCACAAGTGCTGGCTAGGCATAAGGCAGGGGCATAAGTGCTGGCTAGGCATAAGGCAGGGGCACAAGTGCGGGATAGTTTTTAGGCAGGGGCACAAGTGCAAACTAAGCATAGGGCAGAGGCACAAGTGTAGGCTAGGCATAAGGCAGGGGCACAAGTGCAGGCTAGGCATAAGGCAGGAGCACAAGTGCAGGCTAGGCATAAGACAGGGGCACAAGTGCAGGCTAGGCATAAGGCAGGGGCACAGGTGCAGGCTAGGCATAAGGCAGGGGCACAAGTGCAGGCTAGGCATAAGGCAGGGGCACAAGTGCTGGCTAGGCATAAGGCAGGGGCACAAGTGCTGGCTAGGCATAAGGCAGGGGCACAAGTGCTGGCTAGGCATAAGGCAGGGGCACAAGTGCTGGCTAGGCATAAGGCAGGGGCACAAGTGCTGGCTAGGCATAAGGCAGGGGCACAAGTGCTGGCTAGGCATAAGGCAGGGGCACAAGTGCTGGCTAGGCATAAGGCAGGGGCACAAGTGCTGGCTAGGCATAAGGCAGGGGCACAAGTGCGGGCTAGGCATAAGGCAGGGGCACAAGTGCGGGCTAGGCATAAGGCAGGGCACAAGTGCGGGCTAGGCATAAGGCAGGGGCACAAGTGCGGGCTAGGCATATGGCAGGGGCACAAGTGCTGGCTAGGCATAAGGCAGGGGCACAAGTGCTGGCTAGGCATAAGGCAGGGGCACAAGTGCTGGCTAGGCATAAGGCAGGGGCACAAGTGCTGGCTAGGCATAAGGCAGGGGCACAAGTGCTGGCTAGGCATAAGGCAGGGGCACAAGTGCTGGCTAGGCATAAGGCAGGGGCACAAGTGCTGGCTAGGCATAAGGCAGGGGCACAAGTGCTGGCTAGGCATAAGGCAGGGGCACAAGTGCAGGCTAGGCATAAGGCAGGGGCACAAGTGCTGGATAGGCATAAGGCAGGGGCACAAGTGCAGGCTAGGCATTAGGCAGGGGCACAAGTGCGGGCTAGGCATAAGGCAGGGGCACAAGTGCGGGCTAGGCATAAGGCAGGGGCACAAGTGCTGGCTAGGCATAAGGCAGGGGCACAAGTGCAGGCTAGGCATAAGGCAGGGCACAAGTGCTGGCTAGGCATAAGGCAGGGCACAAGTGCTGGCTAGGCATGAGGCAGGGGCACAAGTGCTGGCTAGGCATAAGGCAGGGGCACAAGTGCTGGCTAGGCATAAGGCAGGGGCACAAGTGCTGGCTAGGCATAAGGCAGGGGCACAAGTGCTGGCTAGGCATAAGGCAGGGGCACAAGTGCTGGCTAGGCATGAGGCAGGGGCACAAGTGCTGGCTAGGCATGAGGCAGGGGCACAAGTGCTGGCTAGGCATAAGGCAGGGGCACAAGTGCTGGCTAGGCATAAGGCAGGGGCACAAGTGCTGTCTAGGCATAAGGCAGGGGCACAAGTGCTGTCTAGGCATAAGGCAGGGGCACAAGTGCTGGCTAGGCATAAGCCAGGGGCACAAGTGCTGGCTAGGCATAAGGCAGGGGCACAAGTGCGGGCTAGTTTTTAGGCAGGGGCACAAGTGCAAACTAAGCATAGGGCAGAGGCACAAGTGCAGGTTAGGCATAAGGCAGGGGCACAAGTGCTGGCTAGGCATGAGGCAGGGGCACAAGTGCTGGCTAGGCGTAAGGCAGGGGCACAAGTGCTGGCTAGGCGTAAGGCAGGGGCACAAGTGCGGGCTAGGCTTTAGGCAGGGGCACAAGTGCAAACTAAGCATAAGGCAGAGGCACAAGTGCAGGCTAGGCATAAGGCAGGGGCACAAGTGCTGGCTAGGCATAAGGCAGGGGCACAAGTGCAGGCTAGGCATAAGGCAGGGGCACAAGTGCAGGCTAGGCATAAGGCAGGGGCACAAGTGCAGGCTAGGCATAAGGCAGGGGCACAAGTGCAGGCTAGGCATAAGGCAGGGCACAAGTGCTGGCTAGGCATGAGGCAGGGGCACAAGTGCTGGCTAGGCATAAGGCAGGGGCACAAGTGCTGGCTAGGCATAAGGCAGGGGCACAAGTGCTGGCTAGGCATAAGGCAGGGGCACAAGTGCGGGCTAGGCATAAGGCAGGGGCACAAGTGCTGGCTAGGCATAAGGCAGGGGCACAAGTGCTGGCTAGGCATAAGGCAGGGGCACAAGTGCGGGATAGTTTTTAGGCAGGGGCACAAGTGCAAACTAAGCATAGGGCAGAGGCACAAGTGCAGGCTAGGCATAAGGCAGGGGCACAAGTGCAGGCTAGGCATAAGGCAGGAGCACAAGTGCAGGCTAGGCATAAGACAGGGGCACAAGTGCAGGCTAGGCATAAGACAGGGGCACAAGTGCGGGCTAGGCATAAGGCAGGGGCACAAGTGCGGGCTAGGCATAAGGCAGGGGCACAAGTGCAGGCTAGGCATAAGGCAGGGGCACAAGTGCTGGCTAGGCATAAGGCAGGGGCACAAGTGCAGGCTAGGCATAAGGCAGGGGCACAAGTGCAGGCTAGGCATAAGGCAGGGGCACAAGTGCAGGCTAGGCATAAGGCAGGGGCACAAGTGCAGGCTAGGCATAAGGCAGGGCACAAGTGCGGGCTAGGCATAAGGCAGGGGCACAAGTGCGGGCTAGGCATAAGGCAGGGGCACAAGTGCTGGCTAGGCATAAGGCAGGGGCACAAGTGCTGGCTAGGCATAAGGCAGGGGCACAAGTGCTGTCTAGGCATAAGGCAGGGGCACAAGTGCTGTCTAGGCATAAGGCAGGGGCACAAGTGCTGGCTAGGCATAAGGCAGGGGCATAAGTGCTGGCTAGGCATAAGGCAGGGGCACAAGTGCGGGATAGTTTTTAGGCAGGGGCACAAGTGCAAACTAAGCATAGGGCAGAGGCACAAGTGCAGGCTAGGCATAAGGCAGGGGCACAAGTGCAGGCTAGGCATAAGGAAGGAGCACAAGTGCAGGCTAGGCATAAGACAGGGGCACAAGTGCAGGCTAGGCATAAGGCAGGGGCACAGGTGCAGGCTAGGCATAAGGCAGGGGCACAAGTGCAGGCTAGGCATAAGGCAGGGGCACAAGTGCTGGCTAGGCATAAGGCAGGGGCACAAGTGCTGGCTAGGCATAAGGCAGGGGCACAAGTGCAGGCTAGGCATTAGGCAGGGGCACAAGTGCTGGATAGGCATAAGGCAGGGGCACAAGTGCGGGCTAGGCATTAGGCAGGGGCACAAGTGCGGGCTAGGCATAAGGCAGGGGCACAAGTGCGGGCTAGGCATAAGGCAGGGGCACAAGTGCGGGCTAGGCATAAGGCAGGGGCACAAGTGCGGGCTAGGCATAAGGCAGGGGCACAAGTGCTGGCTAGGCATAACGCAGGAGCACAAGTGCAGGCTAGGCATAAGGCAGGGGCACAAGTGCTGGCTAGGCATAAGGCAGGGGCACAAGTGCTGGCTAGGCATAAGGAAGGGGCACAAGTCCTGGCTAGGCATAAGGCAGGGGCACAAGTGCTGGCTAGGCATAAGGCAGGGGCACAAGTGCTGGCTAGGCATAAGGCAGGGGCACAAGTGCTGGCTAGGCATAAGGCAGGGGCACAAGTGCTGGCTAGGCATAAGGCAGGGGCACAAGTGCTGGCTAGGCATAAGGCAGGGGCACAAGTGCGGGCTAGGCATAAGGCAGGGGCAAAAGTGCGGGCTAGGCATAAGGCAGGGGCACAAGTGCGGGCTAAGCATAATAAAAGGGGCACAAGTGCGGGCTAGGCATAAGGCAGGGTCACAAGTGCGGGCTAGGCATAAGGCAGGGGCACAAGTGCGGGCTAGGCATAAGGCAGGGGCACAAGTGCGGGCTAGGCATAAGGCAGGGGCACAAGTGCGGGCTAGGCATAAGGCAGGGGCACAAGTGCGGGCTAGGCATAAGGCAGGGGCACAAGTGCAGGCTAGGCATAAGGCAGGGGCACAAGTGCAGGCTAGGCATAAGGCAGGGGCACAAGTGCAGGCTAGGCATAAGGCAGGGGCACAAGTGCAGGCTAGGCATAAGGCAGGGGCACAAGTGCAGGCTAGGCATAAGGCAGGGGCACAAGTGCGGGCTAGGCATAAGGCAGGGGCACAAGTGCTGGCTAGGCATAAGGCAGGGGCACAAGTGCTGGCTAGGCATGAGGCAGGGGCACAAGTGCTGGCTAGGCATAAGGCAGGGGCACAAGTGCTGTCTAGGCATAAGGCAGGGGCACAAGTGCTGTCTAGGCATAAGGCAGGGGCACAAGTGCTGGCTAGGCATAAGGCAGGGGCATAAGTGCTGGCTAGGCATAAGGCAGGGGCACAAGTGCGGGATAGTTTTTAGGCAGGGGCACAAGTGCAAACTAAGCATAGGGCAGAGGCACAAGTGCAGGCTAGGCATAAGGCAGGGGCACAAGTGCAGACTAGGCATAAGGCAGGAGCACAAGTGCAGGCTAGGCATAAGACAGGGGCACAAGTGCAGGCTAGGCATAAGACAGGGGCACAAGTGCGGGCTAGGCATAAGGCAGGGGCACAAGTGCGGGCTAGGCATAAGGCAGGGGCACAAGTGCAGGCTAGGCATAAGGCAGGGGCACAAGTGCTGGCTAGGCATAAGGCAGGGGCACAAGTGCAGGCTAGGCATAAGGCAGGGGCACAAGTGCAGGCTAGGCATAAGGCAGGGGCACAAGTGCAGGCTAGGCATAAGGCAGGGGCACAAGTGCGGGCTAGGCATAAGGCAGGGCACAAGTGCGGGCTAGGCATAAGGCAGGGGCACAAGTGCGGGCTAGGCATAAGGCAGGGGCACAAGTGCTGGCTAGGCATAAGGCAGGGGCACAAGTGCTGGCTAGGCATGAGGCAGGGGCACAAGTGCTGGCTAGGCATAAGGCAGGGGCACAAGTGCTGTCTAGGCATAAGGCAGGGGCACAAGTGCTGTCTAAGCATAAGGCAGGGGCACAAGTGCTGGCTAGGCATAAGGCAGGGGCATAAGTGCTGGCTAGGCATAAGGCAGGGGCACAAGTGCGGGATAGTTTTTAGGCAGGGGCACAAGTGCAAACTAAGCATAGGGCAGAGGCACAAGTGTAGGCTAGGCATAAGGCAGGGGCACAAGTGCGGGCTAGGCATAAGGCAGGGCACAAGTGCGGGCTAGGCATAAGGCAGGGGCACAAGTGCGGGCTAGGCATATGGCAGGGGCACAAGTGCTGGCTAGGCATAAGGCAGGGGCACAAGTGCTGGCTAGGCATAAGGCAGGGGCACAAGTGCTGGCTAGGCATAAGGCAGGGGCACAAGTGCTGGCTAGGCATAAGGCAGGGGCACAAGTGCTGGCTAGGCATAAGGCAGGGGCACAAGTGCTGGCTAGGCATAAGGCAGGGGCACAAGTGCTGGCTAGGCATAAGGCAGGGGCACAAGTGCTGGCTAGGCATAAGGCAGGGGCACAAGTGCAGGCTAGGCATAAGGCAGGGGCACAAGTGCTGGATAGGCATAAGGCAGGGGCACAAGTGCAGGCTAGGCATTAGGCAGGGGCACAAGTGCGGGCTAGGCATAAGGCAGGGGCACAAGTGCGGGCTAGGCATAAGGCAGGGGCACAAGTGCTGGCTAGGCATAAGGCAGGGGCACAAGTGCAGGCTAGGCATAAGGCAGGGCACAAGTGCTGGCTAGGCATAAGGCAGGGCACAAGTGCTGGCTAGGCATGAGGCAGGGGCACAAGTGCTGGCTAGGCATAAGGCAGGGGCACAAGTGCTGGCTAGGCATAAGGCAGGGGCACAAGTGCTGGCTAGGCATAAGGCAGGGGCACAAGTGCTGGCTAGGCATGAGGCAGGGGCACAAGTGCTGGCTAGGCATGAGGCAGGGGCACAAGTGCTGGCTAGGCATGAGGCAGGGGCACAAGTGCTGGCTAGGCATAAGGCAGGGGCACAAGTGCTGGCTAGGCATAAGGCAGGGGCACAAGTGCTGTCTAGGCATAAGGCAGGGGCACAAGTGCTGTCTAGGCATAAGGCAGGGGCACAACTGCTGGCTAGGCATAAGCCAGGGGCACAAGTGCTGGCTAGGCATAAGGCAGGGGCACAAGTGCGGGCTAGTTTTTAGGCAGGGGCACAAGTGCAAACTAAGCATAGGGCAGAGGCACAAGTGCAGGTTAGGCATAAGGCAGGGGCACAAGTGCTGGCTAGGCATGAGGCAGGGGCACAAGTGCTGGCTAGGCGTAAGGCAGGGGCACAAGTGCTGGCTAGGCGTAAGGCAGGGGCACAAGTGCGGGCTAGGCTTTAGGCAGGGGCACAAGTGCAAACTAAGCATAAGGCAGAGGCACAAGTGCAGGCTAGGCATAAGGCAGGGGCACAAGTGCTGGCTAGGCATAAGGCAGGGGCACAAGTGCAGGCTAGGCATAAGGCAGGGGCACAAGTGCAGGCTAGGCATAAGGCAGGGGCACAAGTGCAGGCTAGGCATAAGGCAGGGGCACAAGTGCAGGCTAGGCATAAGGCAGGGCACAAGTGCTGGCTAGGCATGAGGCAGGGGCACAAGTGCTGGCTAGGCATAAGGCAGGGGCACAAGTGCTGGCTAGGCATAAGGCAGGGGCACAAGTGCTGGCTAGGCATAAGGCAGGGGCACAAGTGCTGGCTAGGCATAAGGCAGGGGCACAAGTGCTGGCTAGGCGTAAGGCAGGGGCACAAGTGATGGCTAGGCGTAAGGCAGGGGCACAAGTGCTGGCTAGGCATAAGGCAGGGGCACAAGTGATGGCTAGGCGTAAGGCAGGGGCACAAGTGCTGGCTAGGCGTAAGGCAGGGGCACAAGTGCTGGCTAGGCGTAAGGCAGGGGCACAAGTGCTGGCTAGGCGTAAGGCAGGGGCACAAGTGCTGGCTAGGCGTAAGGCAGGGGCACAAGTGCGGGCTAGTCTTTAGGCAGGGGCACAAGTGCAAACTAAGCATAAGGCAGAGGCACAAGTGCAGGCTAGGCATAAGGCAGGGGCACAAGTGCAGGCTAGGCATAAGGCAGGAGCACAAGTGCAGGCTAGGCATAAGGCAGGAGCACAAGTGCAGGCTAGACATAAGACAGGGGCACAAGTGCAGGCTAGGCATAAGGCAGGGGCACAAGTGCTGGCTAGGCATAAGGCAGGGGCACAAGTGCTGGCTAGGCATAAGGCAGGGGCACAAGTGCTGGCTAGGCATAAGGCAGGGGCACAAGTGCTGGCTAGGCATAAGGCAGGGGCACAAGTGCTGGCTAGGCATAAGGCAGGGGCACAAGTGCGGGCTAGGCATAGGGCAGGGGCACAAGTGCGGGCTAGGCATAGGGCAGGGGCACAAGTGCGGGCTAGGCATAAGGCAGGGGCACAAGTGCGGGCTAGGCATAAGGCAGGGGCACAAGTGCAGGCTAGGCATAAGGCAGGGGCACAAGTGCAGGCTAGGCATATGGCAGGGGCACACGTGCAGGCTAGGCATAAGGCAGGGGCACAAGTGCAGGCTAGGCATAAGGCAGGGGCACACGTGCAGGCTAGGCATAAGGCAGGGGCACACGTGCAGGTTAGGCATAAGGCAGGGGCACACGTGCAGGCTAGGCATAAGGCAGGGGCACACGTGCAGGCTAGGCATAAGGCAGGGGCACGAGTGCAGGCTAGGCATAAGGCAGGGGCACGAGTGCAGGCTAGGCATAAGGCAGGGGCACGAGTGCTGGCAAGGCATAAGGCAGGGTCACGAGTGCTGGCTAGGCATAAGGCAGGGGCACGAGTGCTGGCTAGGCATAAGGCAGGGGCACGAGTGCTGGCTAGGCATAAGGCAAGGGCACGAGTGCTGGCTAGGCATAAGGCAAGGGCACGAGTGCTGGCTAGGCATAAGGCAGGGGCACGAGTGCTGGCTAGGCATAAGGCAGGGGCACGAGTGCAGGCTAGGCATAAGGCAGGGGCACGAGTGCAGGCTAGGCATAAGGCAGGGGCACGAGTGCAGGCTAGGCATAAGGCAGGGGCACGAGTGCAGGCTAGGCATAAGGCAGGGGCACGAGTGCAGTCTAGGCATAAGGCAGGGGCACGAGTGCAGGCTAGGCATAAGGCAGGGGCACGAGTGCAGGCTAGGCATAAGGCAGGGGCACAAGTGCGGGCTAGTCTTTAGGCATTGGCACAAGTGCAGGCTAGGCATAAGGCAGGGGCACAAGTGCAGGCTAGGCATAAGACAGGGGCACAAGTGCAGGCTAGGCATAAGGCAGGAGCACAAGTGCAGGCTAGGCATAAGGCAGGGGCACAAGTGCAGGCTAGGCATAAGGCAGGGGAACAAGTGCTGGCTAGGCATAAGGCAGGGGAACAAGTGCTGGCTAGGCATAAGGCAGGGGCACAACTGCTGGCTAGGCATAAGGCAGGGGCACAAGTGCGGGCTAGGCATAAGGCAGGGGCACAAGTGCGGGCTAGGCATAAGGCAGGGGCACAAGTGCGGGCTAGGCATAAGGCAGGGGCACAAGTGCGGGCTAGGCATAAGGCAGGGGCACAAGTGCTGGCTAGGCGTAAGGCAGGGGCACAAGTGCTGGCTAGGCATAAGGCAGGGGCACAAGTGCTGGCTAGGCATAAGGCAGGGGCACAAGTGCTGGCTAGGCATAAGGCAGGGGCACAAGTGCAAACTAAGCATAAGGCAGAGGCACAAGTGCAGGCTAGGCATAAGGCAGGGGCACAAGTGCAGGCTAGGCATAAGGCAGGAGCACATGTGCAGGCTAGGCATAAGACAGGGGCACAATGCAGGCTAGGCATAAGGCAGGGGCACAAGTGCTGGCTAGGCATAAGGCAGGGGCACAAGTGCAGGCTAGGCATAAGGCAGGGGCACAAGTGCTGGCTAGGCATAAGGCAGGGGCACAAGTGCTGGCTAGGCATAAGGCAGGGGCACAAGTGCGGGCTAGGCATAAGGCAGGGGCACAAGTGCGGGCTAGGCATAAGGCAGGGGCACAAGTGCAGGCTAGGCATAAGGCAGGGGCACAAGTGCAGGCTAGGCATAAGGCAGGGGCACACGTGCAGGCTAGGCATAAGGCAGGGGCACACGTGCAGGCTAGGCATAAGGCAGGGGCACACGTGCAGGCTAGGCATAAGGCAGGGGCACACGTGCAGGCTAGGCATAAGGCAGGGGCACAAGTGCAGGCTAGGCATAAGGCAGGGGCACAAGTGCAGGCTAGGCATAAGGCAGGGGCACGAGTGCAGGCTAGGCATAAGGCAGGGGCACGAGTGCTGGCTAGGCATAAGGCAGGGGCACGAGTGCTGGCTAGGCATAAGGCAGGGGCACGAGTGCTGGCTAGGCATAAGGCAGGGGCACGAGTGCTGGCTAGGCATAAGGCAGGGGCACGAGTGCTGGCTAGGCATAAGGCAGGGGCACGAGTGCTGGCTAGGCATAAGGCAGGGGCACGAGTGCTGGCTAGGCATAAGGCAGGGGCACGAGTGCTGGCTAGGCATAAGGCAGGGGCACGAGTGCTGGCTAGGCATAAGGCAGGGGCACGAGTGCAGGCTAGGCATAAGGCAGGGGCAAAAGTGCGGGCTAGGCTTTAGGCAGGGGCACAAGTGCAAACTAGGCATAAGGCAGGGGCACGTGTGCTGGCTAGGCATAAGGCAGGGGCACGAGTGCTGGCTAGGCATAAGGCAGGGGCACGAGTGCTGGCTAGGCATAAGGCAAGGGCACGAGTGCTGGCTAGGCATAAGGCAGGGGCATGAGTGCTGGCTAGGCATAAGGCAGGGGCACAAGTGCGGGCTAGGCATAAGGCAGGGGCAAAAGTGCGGGCTAGGCTTTAGGCAGGGGCACAAGTGCAAACTAAGCATAAGGCAGAGGAACAAGTGCAGGCTAGGCATAAGGCAGGGGCACAAGTGCTGGCTAGGCATAAGGCAGGGGCACAAGTGCTGGCTAGGCATAAGGCAGGGGCACAAGTGCTGGCTAGGCATAAGGCAGGGGCACAAGTGCTGGCTAGGCATAAGGCAGGGGCACAAGTGCTGGCTAGGCATAAGGCAGGAGCACAAGTGCTGCCTAGGCATAAGGCTGGGGCACAAGTGCTGGCTAGGCATAAGGCAGGGTCACAAGTGCTGGCTAGGCATAAGGCAGGGGCACAAGTGCTGGCTAGGCATAAGGCAGGGGCACAAGTGCTGGTTAGGCATAAGGCAGGGGCACAAGTGCTGACTAGGCATAAGGCAGGGGCACAAGTGCAGGCTAGGCATAAGGCAGGGGCACAAGTGCAGGCTAGGCATAAGGCAGGGGCACAAGTGCAGGCTAGGCATAAGGCAGGGGCACAAGTGCAGGCTAGGCATAAGGCAGGGGCACAAGTGCAGGCTAGGCATAAGGCAGGGGCACAAGTGCAGGCTAGGCATAAGGCAGGGGCACAAGTGCAGGCTAGGCATAAGGCAGGGGCACAAGTGCAGGCTAGGCATAAGGCAGGGGCACAAGTGCAGGCTAGGCATAAGGCAGGGGGCACAAGTGCAGGCTAGGCATAAGGCAGGGGCACAAGTGCAGGCTAGGCATAAGGCAGGGGCACAAGTGCAGGCTAGGCATAAGGCAGGGGCACAAGTGCAGGCTAGGCATAAGGCAGGGGCACAAGTGCAGGCTAGGCATAAGGCAGGGGCACAAGTGCAGGCTAGGCATAAGGCAGGGGCACAAGTGCAGGCTAGGCATAAGGCAGGGGCACAAGTGCTGGCTAGGCATAAGGCAGGGGCACAAGTGCTGGCTAGGCATAAGGCAGGGGCACAAGTGCTGGCTAGGCATAAGGCAGGGGCACAAGTGCTGGCTAGGCATAAGGCAGGGGCACAAGTGCTGGCTAGGCATAAGGCAGGGGCACAAGTGCTGGCTAGGCATAAGGCAGGGGCACAAGTGCTGGCTAGGCATAAGGCAGGGGCACAAGTGCTGGCTAGGCATAAGGCAGGGGCACAAGTGCTGGCTAGGCATAAGGCAGGGGCACAAGTGCTGGCTAGGCATAAGGCAGGGGCACAAGTGCTGGCTAGGCATAAGGCAGGGGCACAAGTGCTGGCTAGGCATAAGGCAGGGGCACAAGTGCTGGCTAGGCATAAGGCAGGGGCACAAGTGCTGGCTAGGCATAAGGCAGGGGCACAAGTGCAGGCTAGGCATAAGGCAGGGGCACAAGTGCTGGCTAGGCATAAGGCAGGGGCACAAGTGCTGCCTAGGCATCAGGCAGGGGCAAAAGTGCTGGCTAGGCATCAGGCAGGGGCAAAAGTGCTGGCTAGGCATAAGGCAGGGGCACAAATGCAGGCTAGGCATAAGGCAGGGGCACAAATGCAGGCTAGGCATAGGGCAGGGGCACAAGTGCAGGCTAGGCATAAGGCAGGGGCACAAGTGCTGGCTAGGCATAAGGCAGGGGCACAAGTGCTGGCTAGGCATAAGGCAGGGGCACAAGTGCTGGCTAGGCATAAGGCAGGGGCACAAGTGCTGGCTAGGCATAAGGCAGGGGCACAAGTGCTGGCTAGGCATAAGGCAGGGGCACAAGTGCTGGCTAGGCATAAGGCAGGAGCACAAGTGCTGGCTAGGCATAAGGCAGGGGCACAAGTGCTGGCTAGGCATAAGGCAGGGGCACAAGTGCTGGCTAGGCATAAGGCAGGGGCACAAGTGCGGGCTAGGCATAAGGCAGGGGCACAAGTGCGGGCTAGGCATAAGGCAGGGGCACAAGTGCGGGCTAGGCATAAGGCAGGGGCACAAGTGCGGGCTAGGCATAAGGCAGAGGCACAAGTGCGGGCTAGGCATAAGGCAGGGGCACAAGTGCTGGCTAGGCATAACGCAGGAGCACAAGTGCAGGCTAGGCATAAGGCAGGGGCACAAGTGCTGGCTAGGCATAAGGCAGGGGCACAAGTGCTGGCTAGGCATAAGGCAGGGGCACAAGTGCAGGCTAGGCATAAGGCAGGGGCACAAGTGCAGGCTAGGCATAAGGCAGGGCACAAGTGCGGGCTAGGCATAAGGCAGGGGCACAAGTGCGGGCTAGGCATAAGTCAGGGGCACAAGTGCTGGCTAGGCATAAGGCAGGGGCACAAGTGCAGGCTAGGCATAAGGCAGGGGCACAAGTGCAGGCTAGGCATAAGGCAGGGGCACAAGTGCAGGCTAGGCATAAGGCAGGGCACAAGTGCGGGCTAGGCATAAGGCAGGGGCACAAGTGCGGGCTAGGCATAAGGCAGGGGCACAATTGCTGGCTAGGCATAAGGCAGGGGCACAAGTGCTGGCTAGGCATGAGGCAGGGGCATAAGTGCTGGCTAGGCATAAGGCAGGGGCACAAGTGCGGGATAGTTTTTAGGCAGGGGCACAAGTGCAAACTAAGCATAGGGCAGAGGCACAAGTGCAGGCTAGGCATAAGGCAGGGGCACAAGTGCAGGCTAGGCATAAGGCAGGAGCACAAGTGCAGGCTAGGCATAAGACAGGGGCACAAGTGCAGGCTAGGCATAAGACAGGGGCACAAGTGCGGGCTAGGCATAAGGCAGGGGCACAAGTGCGGGCTAGGCATAAGGCAGGGGCACAAGTGCGGGCTAGGCATAAGGCAGGGGCACAAGTGCAGGCTAGGCATAAGGCAGGGGCACAAGTGCTGGCTAGGCATAAGGCAGGGGCACAAGTGCAGGCTAGGCATAAGGCAGGGGCACAAGTGCAGGCTAGGCATAAGGCAGGGGCACAAGTGCAGGCTAGGCATAAGGCAGGGGCACAAGTGCAGGCTAGGCATAAGGCAGGGCACAAGTGCGGGCTAGGCATAAGGCAGGGGCACAAGTGCGGGCTAGGCATAAGGCAGGGGCACAAGTGCTGGCTAGGCATAAGGCAGGGGCACAAGTGCTGGCTAGGCATGAGGCAGGGGCACAAGTGCTGGCTAGGCATAAGGCAGGGGCACAAGTGCTGTCTAGGCATAAGGCAGGGGCACAAGTGCTGTCTAGGCATAAGGCAGGGGCACAAGTGCTGGCTAGGCATAAGGCAGGGGCATAAGTGCTGGCTAGGCATAAGGCAGGGGCACAAGTGCGGGATAGTTTTTAGGCAGGGGCACAAGTGCAAACTAAGCATAGGGCAGAGGCACAAGTGCAGGCTAGGCATAAGGCAGGGGCACAAGTGCAGGCTAGGCATAAGGCAGGAGCACAAGTGCAGGCTAGGCATAAGACAGGGGCACAAGTGCAGGCTAGGCATAAGGCAGGGGCACAGGTGCAGGCTAGGCATAAGGCAGGGGCACAAGTGCAGGCTAGGCATAAGGCAGGGGCACAAGTGCTGGCTAGGCATAAGGCAGGGGCACAAGTGCTGGCTAGGCATAAGGCAGGGGCACAAGTGCTGGCTAGGCATAAGGCAGGGGCACAAGTGCTGGCTAGGCATAAGGCAGGGGCACAAGTGCTGGCTAGGCATAAGGCAGGGGCACAAGTGCTGGCTAGGCATAAGGCAGGGGCACAAGTGCTGGCTAGGCATAAGGCAGGGGCACAAGTGCTGGCTAGGCATAAGGCAGGGGCACAAGTGCTGGCTAGGCATAAGGCAGGGGCACAAGTGCTGGCTAGGCATAAGGCAGGGGCACAAGTGCTGGCTAGGCATAAGGCAGGGCACAAGTGCGGGCTAGGCATAAGGCAGGGGCACAAGTGCAGGCTAGGCATAAGGCAGGGGCACAAGTGCGGGCTAGGCATATGGCAGGGGCACAAGTGCTGGCTAGGCATAAGGCAGGGGCACAAGTGCTGGCTAGGCATAAGGCAGGGGCACAAGTGCTGGCTAGGCATAAGGCAGGGGCACAAGTGCTGGCTAGGCATAAGGCAGGGGCACAAGTGCTGGCTAGGCATAAGGCAGGGGCACAAGTGCTGGCTAGGCATAAGGCAGGGGCACAAGTGCTGGCTAGGCATAAGGCAGGGGCACAAGTGCAGGCTAGGCATAAGGCAGGGGCACAAGTGCTGGATAGGCATAAGGCAGGGGCACAAGTGCAGGCTAGGCATTAGGCAGGGGCACAAGTGCGGGCTAGGCATAAGGCAGGGGCACAAGTGCGGGCTAGGCATAAGGCAGGGGCACAAGTGCTGGCTAGGCATAAGGCAGGGGCACAAGTGCAGGCTAGGCATAAGGCAGGGCACAAGTGCGGGCTAGGCATAAGGCAGGGCACAAGTGCGGGCTAGGCATAAGGCAGGGGCACAAGTGCGGGCTAGGCATAAGGCAGGGGCACAAGTGCGGGCTAGGCATAAGGCAGGGGCACAAGTGCGGGCTAGGCATAAGGCAGGGGCACAAGTGCGGGCTAGGCATAAGGCAGGGGCACAAGTGCTGGCTAGGCATAAGGCAGGGGCACAAGTGCTGGCTAGGCATAAGGCAGGGGCACAAGTGCTGGCTAGGCATAAGGCAGGGGCACAAGTGCGGGCTAGGCATAAGGCAGGGGCACAAGTGCGGGCTAGGCATAAGGCAGGGCACAAGTGCGGGCTAGGCATAAGGCAGGGGCACAAGTGCGGGCTAGGCATATGGCAGGGGCACAAGTGCTGGCTAGGCATAAGGCAGGGGCACAAGTGCTGGCTAGGCATAAGGCAGGGGCACAAGTGCTGGCTAGGCATAAGGCAGGGGCACAAGTGCTGGCTAGGCATAAGGCAGGGGCACAAGTGCGGGCTAGGCATAAGGCAGGGGCACAAGTGCGGGCTAGGCATAAGGCAGGGCACAAGTGCGGGCTAGGCATAAGGCAGGGGCACAAGTGCGGGCTAGGCATATGGCAGGGGCACAAGTGCTGGCTAGGCATAAGGCAGGGGCACAAGTGCTGGCTAGGCATAAGGCAGGGGCACAAGTGCTGGCTAGGCATAAGGCAGGGGCACAAGTGCTGGCTAGGCATAAGGCAGGGGCACAAGTGCTGGCTAGGCATAAGGCAGGGGCACAAGTGCTGGCTAGGCATAAGGCAGGGGCACAAGTGCTGGCTAGGCATAAGGCAGGGGCACAAGTGCAGGCTAGGCATAAGGCAGGGGCACAAGTGCTGGATAGGCATAAGGCAGGGGCACAAGTGCAGGCTAGGCATTAGGCAGGGGCACAAGTGCGGGCTAGGCATAAGGCAGGGGCACAAGTGCGGGCTAGGCATAAGGCAGGGGCACAAGTGCTGGCTAGGCATAAGGCAGGGGCACAAGTGCAGGCTAGGCATAAGGCAGGGCACAAGTGCTGGCTAGGCATAAGGCAGGGCACAAGTGCTGGCTAGGCATGAGGCAGGGGCACAAGTGCTGGCTAGGCATAAGGCAGGGGCACAAGTGCTGGCTAGGCATAAGGCAGGGGCACAAGTGCTGGCTAGGCATAAGGCAGGGGCACAAGTGCTGGCTAGGCATGAGGCAGGGGCACAAGTGCTGGCTAGGCATGAGGCAGGGGCACAAGTGCTGGCTAGGCATGAGGCAGGGGCACAAGTGCTGGCTAGGCATAAGGCAGGGGCACAAGTGCTGGCTAGGCATAAGGCAGGGGCACAAGTGCTGTCTAGGCATAAGGCAGGGGCACAAGTGCTGTCTAGGCATAAGGCAGGGGCACAAGTGCTGGCTAGGCATAAGCCAGGGGCACAAGTGCTGGCTAGGCATAAGGCAGGGGCACAAGTGCGGGCTAGTTTTTAGGCAGGGGCACAAGTGCAAACTAAGCATAGGGCAGAGGCACAAGTGCAGGTTAGGCATAAGGCAGGGGCACAAGTGCTGGCTAGGCATGAGGCAGGGGCACAAGTGCTGGCTAGGCGTAAGGCAGGGGCACAAGTGCTGGCTAGGCGTAAGGCAGGGGCACAAGTGCGGGCTAGGCTTTAGGCAGGGGCACAAGTGCAAACTAAGCATAAGGCAGAGGCACAAGTGCAGGCTAGGCATAAGGCAGGGGCACAAGTGCTGGCTAGGCATAAGGCAGGGGCACAAGTGCAGGCTAGGCATAAGGCAGGGGCACAAGTGCAGGCTAGGCATAAGGCAGGGGCACAAGTGCAGGCTAGGCATAAGGCAGGGGCACAAGTGCAGGCTAGGCATAAGGCAGGGCACAAGTGCTGGCTAGGCATGAGGCAGGGGCACAAGTGCTGGCTAGGCATAAGGCAGGGGCACAAGTGCTGGCTAGGCATAAGGCAGGGGCACAAGTGCTGGCTAGGCATAAGGCAGGGGCACAAGTGCGGGCTAGGCATAAGGCAGGGGCACAAGTGCTGGCTAGGCATAAGGCAGGGGCACAAGTGCTGGCTAGGCATAAGGCAGGGGCACAAGTGCGGGATAGTTTTTAGGCAGGGGCACAAGTGCAAACTAAGCATAGGGCAGAGGCACAAGTGCAGGCTAGGCATAAGGCAGGGGCACAAGTGCAGGCTAGGCATAAGGCAGGAGCACAAGTGCAGGCTAGGCATAAGACAGGGGCACAAGTGCAGGCTAGGCATAAGGCAGGGGCACAAGTGCGGGCTAGGCATAAGGCAGGGGCACAAGTGCAGGCTAGGCATAAGGCAGGGGCACAAGTGCTGGCTAGGCATAAGGCAGGGGCACAAGTGCAGGCTAGGCATAAGGCAGGGGCACAAGTGCAGGCTAGGCATAAGGCAGGGGCACAAGTGCAGGCTAGGCATAAGGCAGGGGCACAAGTGCAGGCTAGGCATAAGGCAGGGCACAAGTGCGGGCTAGGCATAAGGCAGGGGCACAAGTGCGGGCTAGGCATAAGGCAGGGGCACAAGTGCTGGCTAGGCATAAGGCAGGGGCACAAGTGCTGGCTAGGCATAAGGCAGGGGCACAAGTGCTGTCTAGGCATAAGGCAGGGGCACAAGTGCTGTCTAGGCATAAGGCAGGGGCACAAGTGCTGGCTAGGCATAAGGCAGGGGCATAAGTGCTGGCTAGGCATAAGGCAGGGGCACAAGTGCGGGATAGTTTTTAGGCAGGGGCACAAGTGCAAACTAAGCATAGGGCAGAGGCACAAGTGCAGGCTAGGCATAAGGCAGGGGCACAAGTGCAGGCTAGGCATAAGGAAGGAGCACAAGTGCAGGCTAGGCATAAGACAGGGGCACAAGTGCAGGCTAGGCATAAGGCAGGGGCACAGGTGCAGGCTAGGCATAAGGCAGGGGCACAAGTGCAGGCTAGGCATAAGGCAGGGGCACAAGTGCTGGCTAGGCATAAGGCAGGGGCACAAGTGCTGGCTAGGCATAAGGCAGGGGCACAAGTGCAGGCTAGGCATTAGGCAGGGGCACAAGTGCTGGATAGGCATAAGGCAGGGGCACAAGTGCGGGCTAGGCATTAGGCAGGGGCACAAGTGCGGGCTAGGCATAAGGCAGGGGCACAAGTGCGGGCTAGGCATAAGGCAGGGGCACAAGTGCGGGCTAGGCATAAGGCAGGGGCACAAGTGCGGGCTAGGCATAAGGCAGGGGCACAAGTGCTGGCTAGGCATAACGCAGGAGCACAAGTGCAGGCTAGGCATAAGGCAGGGGCACAAGTGCTGGCTAGGCATAAGGCAGGGGCACAAGTGCTGGCTAGGCATAAGGAAGGGGCACAAGTCCTGGCTAGGCATAAGGCAGGGGCACAAGTGCTGGCTAGGCATAAGGCAGGGGCACAAGTGCTGGCTAGGCATAAGGCAGGGGCACAAGTGCTGGCTAGGCATAAGGCAGGGGCACAAGTGCTGGCTAGGCATAAGGCAGGGGCACAAGTGCTGGCTAGGCATAAGGCAGGGGCACAAGTGCGGGCTAGGCATAAGGCAGGGGCAAAAGTGCGGGCTAGGCATAAGGCAGGGGCACAAGTGCGGGCTAAGCATAATAAAAGGGGCACAAGTGCGGGCTAGGCATAAGGCAGGGTCACAAGTGCGGGCTAGGCATAAGGCAGGGGCACAAGTGCGGGCTAGGCATAAGGCAGGGGCACAAGTGCGGGCTAGGCATAAGGCAGGGGCACAAGTGCGGGCTAGGCATAAGGCAGGGGCACAAGTGCGGGCTAGGCATAAGGCAGGGGCACAAGTGCAGGCTAGGCATAAGGCAGGGGCACAAGTGCAGGCTAGGCATAAGGCAGGGGCACAAGTGCAGGCTAGGCATAAGGCAGGGGCACAAGTGCAGGCTAGGCATAAGGCAGGGGCACAAGTGCGGGCTAGGCATAAGGCAGGGGCACAAGTGCGGGCTAGGCATAAGGCAGGGGCACAAGTGCTGGCTAGGCATAAGGCAGGGGCACAAGTGCTGGCTAGGCATGAGGCAGGGGCACAAGTGCTGGCTAGGCATAAGGCAGGGGCACAAGTGCTGTCTAGGCATAAGGCAGGGGCACAAGTGCTGTCTAGGCATAAGGCAGGGGCACAAGTGCTGGCTAGGCATAAGGCAGGGGCATAAGTGCTGGCTAGGCATAAGGCAGGGGCACAAGTGCGGGATAGTTTTTAGGCAGGGGCACAAGTGCAAACTAAGCATAGGGCAGAGGCACAAGTGCAGGCTAGGCATAAGGCAGGGGCACAAGTGCAGACTAGGCATAAGGCAGGAGCACAAGTGCAGGCTAGGCATAAGACAGGGGCACAAGTGCAGGCTAGGCATAAGACAGGGGCACAAGTGCGGGCTAGGCATAAGGCAGGGGCACAAGTGCGGGCTAGGCATAAGGCAGGGGCACAAGTGCAGGCTAGGCATAAGGCAGGGGCACAAGTGCTGGCTAGGCATAAGGCAGGGGCACAAGTGCAGGCTAGGCATAAGGCAGGGGCACAAGTGCAGGCTAGGCATAAGGCAGGGGCACAAGTGCAGGCTAGGCATAAGGCAGGGGCACAAGTGCGGGCTAGGCATAAGGCAGGGCACAAGTGCGGGCTAGGCATAAGGCAGGGGCACAAGTGCGGGCTAGGCATAAGGCAGGGGCACAAGTGCTGGCTAGGCATAAGGCAGGGGCACAAGTGCTGGCTAGGCATGAGGCAGGGGCACAAGTGCTGGCTAGGCATAAGGCAGGGGCACAAGTGCTGTCTAGGCATAAGGCAGGGGCACAAGTGCTGTCTAAGCATAAGGCAGGGGCACAAGTGCTGGCTAGGCATAAGGCAGGGGCATAAGTGCTGGCTAGGCATAAGGCAGGGGCACAAGTGCGGGATAGTTTTTAGGCAGGGGCACAAGTGCAAACTAAGCATAGGGCAGAGGCACAAGTGTAGGCTAGGCATAAGGCAGGGGCACAAGTGCAGGCTAGGCATAAGGCAGGAGCACAAGTGCAGGCTAGGCATAAGACAGGGGCACAAGTGCAGGCTAGGCATAAGGCAGGGGCACAGGTGCAGGCTAGGCATAAGGCAGGGGCACAAGTGCAGGCTAGGCATAAGGCAGGGGCACAAGTGCTGGCTAGGCATAAGGCAGGGGCACAAGTGCTGGCTAGGCATAAGGCAGGGGCACAAGTGCTGGCTAGGCATAAGGCAGGGGCACAAGTGCTGGCTAGGCATAAGGCAGGGGCACAAGTGCTGGCTAGGCATAAGGCAGGGGCACAAGTGCTGGCTAGGCATAAGGCAGGGGCACAAGTGCTGGCTAGGCATAAGGCAGGGGCACAAGTGCTGGCTAGGCATAAGGCAGGGGCACAAGTGCTGGCTAGGCATAAGGCAGGGGCACAAGTGCTGGCTAGGCATAAGGCAGGGGCACAAGTGCGGGCTAGGCATAAGGCAGGGGCACAAGTGCGGGCTAGGCATAAGGCAGGGCACAAGTGCGGGCTAGGCATAAGGCAGGGGCACAAGTGCGGGCTAGGCATATGGCAGGGGCACAAGTGCTGGCTAGGCATAAGGCAGGGGCACAAGTGCTGGCTAGGCATAAGGCAGGGGCACAAGTGCTGGCTAGGCATAAGGCAGGGGCACAAGTGCTGGCTAGGCATAAGGCAGGGGCACAAGTGCTGGCTAGGCATAAGGCAGGGGCACAAGTGCTGGCTAGGCATAAGGCAGGGGCACAAGTGCTGGCTAGGCATAAGGCAGGGGCACAAGTGCAGGCTAGGCATAAGGCAGGGGCACAAGTGCTGGATAGGCATAAGGCAGGGGCACAAGTGCAGGCTAGGCATTAGGCAGGGGCACAAGTGCGGGCTAGGCATAAGGCAGGGGCACAAGTGCGGGCTAGGCATAAGGCAGGGGCACAAGTGCTGGCTAGGCATAAGGCAGGGGCACAAGTGCAGGCTAGGCATAAGGCAGGGCACAAGTGCTGGCTAGGCATAAGGCAGGGCACAAGTGCTGGCTAGGCATGAGGCAGGGGCACAAGTGCTGGCTAGGCATAAGGCAGGGGCACAAGTGCTGGCTAGGCATAAGGCAGGGGCACAAGTGCTGGCTAGGCATAAGGCAGGGGCACAAGTGCTGGCTAGGCATGAGGCAGGGGCACAAGTGCTGGCTAGGCATGAGGCAGGGGCACAAGTGCTGGCTAGGCATGAGGCAGGGGCACAAGTGCTGGCTAGGCATAAGGCAGGGGCACAAGTGCTGGCTAGGCATAAGGCAGGGGCACAAGTGCTGTCTAGGCATAAGGCAGGGGCACAAGTGCTGTCTAGGCATAAGGCAGGGGCACAACTGCTGGCTAGGCATAAGCCAGGGGCACAAGTGCTGGCTAGGCATAAGGCAGGGGCACAAGTGCGGGCTAGTTTTTAGGCAGGGGCACAAGTGCAAACTAAGCATAGGGCAGAGGCACAAGTGCAGGTTAGGCATAAGGCAGGGGCACAAGTGCTGGCTAGGCATGAGGCAGGGGCACAAGTGCTGGCTAGGCGTAAGGCAGGGGCACAAGTGCTGGCTAGGCGTAAGGCAGGGGCACAAGTGCGGGCTAGGCTTTAGGCAGGGGCACAAGTGCAAACTAAGCATAAGGCAGAGGCACAAGTGCAGGCTAGGCATAAGGCAGGGGCACAAGTGCTGGCTAGGCATAAGGCAGGGGCACAAGTGCAGGCTAGGCATAAGGCAGGGGCACAAGTGCAGGCTAGGCATAAGGCAGGGGCACAAGTGCAGGCTAGGCATAAGGCAGGGGCACAAGTGCAGGCTAGGCATAAGGCAGGGCACAAGTGCTGGCTAGGCATGAGGCAGGGGCACAAGTGCTGGCTAGGCATAAGGCAGGGGCACAAGTGCTGGCTAGGCATAAGGCAGGGGCACAAGTGCTGGCTAGGCATAAGGCAGGGGCACAAGTGCTGGCTAGGCGTAAGGCAGGGGCACAAGTGCTGGCTAGGCGTAAGGCAGGGGCACAAGTGATGGCTAGGCGTAAGGCAGGGGCACAAGTGCTGGCTAGGCGTAAGGCAGGGGCACAAGTGATGGCTAGGCGTAAGGCAGGGGCACAAGTGCTGGCTAGGCGTAAGGCAGGGGCACAAGTGCTGGCTAGGCGTAAGGCAGGGGCACAAGTGCTGGCTAGGCGTAAGGCAGGGGCACAAGTGCTGGCTAGGCGTAAGGCAGGGGCACAAGTGCGGGCTAGTCTTTAGGCAGGGGCACAAGTGCAAACTAAGCATAAGGCAGAGGCACAAGTGCAGGCTAGGCATAAGGCAGGGGCACAAGTGCAGGCTAGGCATAAGGCAGGAGCACAAGTGCAGGCTAGGCATAAGGCAGGAGCACAAGTGCAGGCTAGACATAAGACAGGGGCACAAGTGCAGGCTAGGCATAAGGCAGGGGCACAAGTGCTGGCTAGGCATAAGGCAGGGGCACAAGTGCTGGCTAGGCATAAGGCAGGGGCACAAGTGCTGGCTAGGCATAAGGCAGGGGCACAAGTGCTGGCTAGGCATAAGGCAGGGGCACAAGTGCTGGCTAGGCATAAGGCAGGGGCACAAGTGCGGGCTAGGCATAGGGCAGGGGCACAAGTGCGGGCTAGGCATAGGGCAGGGGCACAAGTGCGGGCTAGGCATAAGGCAGGGGCACAAGTGCGGGCTAGGCATAAGGCAGGGGCACAAGTGCAGGCTAGGCATAAGGCAGGGGCACAAGTGCAGGCTAGGCATATGGCAGGGGCACACGTGCAGGCTAGGCATAAGGCAGGGGCACAAGTGCAGGCTAGGCATAAGGCAGGGGCACACGTGCAGGCTAGGCATAAGGCAGGGGCACACGTGCAGGTTAGGCATAAGGCAGGGGCACACGTGCAGGCTAGGCATAAGGCAGGGGCACACGTGCAGGCTAGGCATAAGGCAGGGGCACGAGTGCAGGCTAGGCATAAGGCAGGGGCACGAGTGCAGGCTAGGCATAAGGCAGGGGCACGAGTGCTGGCAAGGCATAAGGCAGGGTCACGAGTGCTGGCTAGGCATAAGGCAGGGGCACGAGTGCTGGCTAGGCATAAGGCAGGGGCACGAGTGCTGGCTAGGCATAAGGCAAGGGCACGAGTGCTGGCTAGGCATAAGGCAAGGGCACGAGTGCTGGCTAGGCATAAGGCAGGGGCACGAGTGCTGGCTAGGCATAAGGCAGGGGCACGAGTGCAGGCTAGGCATAAGGCAGGGGCACGAGTGCAGGCTAGGCATAAGGCAGGGGCACGAGTGCAGGCTAGGCATAAGGCAGGGGCACGAGTGCAGGCTAGGCATAAGGCAGGGGCACGAGTGCAGTCTAGGCATAAGGCAGGGGCACGAGTGCAGGCTAGGCATAAGGCAGGGGCACGAGTGCAGGCTAGGCATAAGGCAGGGGCACAAGTGCGGGCTAGTCTTTAGGCATTGGCACAAGTGCAGGCTAGGCATAAGGCAGGGGCACAAGTGCAGGCTAGGCATAAGACAGGGGCACAAGTGCAGGCTAGGCATAAGGCAGGAGCACAAGTGCAGGCTAGGCATAAGGCAGGGGCACAAGTGCAGGCTAGGCATAAGGCAGGGGAACAAGTGCTGGCTAGGCATAAGGCAGGGGAACAAGTGCTGGCTAGGCATAAGGCAGGGGCACAACTGCTGGCTAGGCATAAGGCAGGGGCACAAGTGCGGGCTAGGCATAAGGCAGGGGCACAAGTGCGGGCTAGGCATAAGGCAGGGGCACAAGTGCGGGCTAGGCATAAGGCAGGGGCACAAGTGCGGGCTAGGCATAAGGCAGGGGCACAAGTGCTGGCTAGGCGTAAGGCAGGGGCACAAGTGCTGGCTAGGCATAAGGCAGGGGCACAAGTGCTGGCTAGGCATAAGGCAGGGGCACAAGTGCTGGCTAGGCATAAGGCAGGGGCACAAGTGCAAACTAAGCATAAGGCAGAGGCACAAGTGCAGGCTAGGCATAAGGCAGGGGCACAAGTGCAGGCTAGGCATAAGGCAGGAGCACATGTGCAGGCTAGGCATAAGACAGGGGCACAATGCAGGCTAGGCATAAGGCAGGGGCACAAGTGCTGGCTAGGCATAAGGCAGGGGCACAAGTGCAGGCTAGGCATAAGGCAGGGGCACAAGTGCTGGCTAGGCATAAGGCAGGGGCACAAGTGCTGGCTAGGCATAAGGCAGGGGCACAAGTGCGGGCTAGGCATAAGGCAGGGGCACAAGTGCGGGCTAGGCATAAGGCAGGGGCACAAGTGCAGGCTAGGCATAAGGCAGGGGCACAAGTGCAGGCTAGGCATAAGGCAGGGGCACACGTGCAGGCTAGGCATAAGGCAGGGGCACACGTGCAGGCTAGGCATAAGGCAGGGGCACACGTGCAGGCTAGGCATAAGGCAGGGGCACACGTGCAGGCTAGGCATAAGGCAGGGGCACAAGTGCAGGCTAGGCATAAGGCAGGGGCACAAGTGCAGGCTAGGCATAAGGCAGGGGCACGAGTGCAGGCTAGGCATAAGGCAGGGGCACGAGTGCTGGCTAGGCATAAGGCAGGGGCACGAGTGCTGGCTAGGCATAAGGCAGGGGCACGAGTGCTGGCTAGGCATAAGGCAGGGGCACGAGTGCTGGCTAGGCATAAGGCAGGGGCACGAGTGCTGGCTAGGCATAAGGCAGGGGCACGAGTGCTGGCTAGGCATAAGGCAGGGGCACGAGTGCTGGCTAGGCATAAGGCAGGGGCACGAGTGCTGGCTAGGCATAAGGCAGGGGCACGAGTGCTGGCTAGGCATAAGGCAGGGGCACGAGTGCAGGCTAGGCATAAGGCAGGGGCAAAAGTGCGGGCTAGGCTTTAGGCAGGGGCACAAGTGCAAACTAGGCATAAGGCAGGGGCACGTGTGCTGGCTAGGCATAAGGCAGGGGCACGAGTGCTGGCTAGGCATAAGGCAGGGGCACGAGTGCTGGCTAGGCATAAGGCAAGGGCACGAGTGCTGGCTAGGCATAAGGCAGGGGCATGAGTGCTGGCTAGGCATAAGGCAGGGGCACAAGTGCGGGCTAGGCATAAGGCAGGGGCAAAAGTGCGGGCTAGGCTTTAGGCAGGGGCACAAGTGCAAACTAAGCATAAGGCAGAGGAACAAGTGCAGGCTAGGCATAAGGCAGGGGCACAAGTGCTGGCTAGGCATAAGGCAGGGGCACAAGTGCTGGCTAGGCATAAGGCAGGGGCACAAGTGCTGGCTAGGCATAAGGCAGGGGCACAAGTGCTGGCTAGGCATAAGGCAGGGGCACAAGTGCTGGCTAGGCATAAGGCAGGAGCACAAGTGCTGCCTAGGCATAAGGCTGGGGCACAAGTGCTGGCTAGGCATAAGGCAGGGTCACAAGTGCTGGCTAGGCATAAGGCAGGGGCACAAGTGCTGGCTAGGCATAAGGCAGGGGCACAAGTGCTGGTTAGGCATAAGGCAGGGGCACAAGTGCTGACTAGGCATAAGGCAGGGGCACAAGTGCAGGCTAGGCATAAGGCAGGGGCACAAGTGCAGGCTAGGCATAAGGCAGGGGCACAAGTGCAGGCTAGGCATAAGGCAGGGGCACAAGTGCAGGCTAGGCATAAGGCAGGGGCACAAGTGCAGGCTAGGCATAAGGCAGGGGCACAAGTGCAGGCTAGGCATAAGGCAGGGGCACAAGTGCAGGCTAGGCATAAGGCAGGGGCACAAGTGCAGGCTAGGCATAAGGCAGGGGCACAAGTGCAGGCTAGGCATAAGGCAGGGGGCACAAGTGCAGGCTAGGCATAAGGCAGGGGCACAAGTGCAGGCTAGGCATAAGGCAGGGGCACAAGTGCAGGCTAGGCATAAGGCAGGGGCACAAGTGCAGGCTAGGCATAAGGCAGGGGCACAAGTGCAGGCTAGGCATAAGGCAGGGGCACAAGTGCAGGCTAGGCATAAGGCAGGGGCACAAGTGCAGGCTAGGCATAAGGCAGGGGCACAAGTGCTGGCTAGGCATAAGGCAGGGGCACAAGTGCTGGCTAGGCATAAGGCAGGGGCACAAGTGCTGGCTAGGCATAAGGCAGGGGCACAAGTGCTGGCTAGGCATAAGGCAGGGGCACAAGTGCTGGCTAGGCATAAGGCAGGGGCACAAGTGCTGGCTAGGCATAAGGCAGGGGCACAAGTGCTGGCTAGGCATAAGGCAGGGGCACAAGTGCTGGCTAGGCATAAGGCAGGGGCACAAGTGCTGGCTAGGCATAAGGCAGGGGCACAAGTGCTGGCTAGGCATAAGGCAGGGGCACAAGTGCTGGCTAGGCATAAGGCAGGGGCACAAGTGCTGGCTAGGCATAAGGCAGGGGCACAAGTGCTGGCTAGGCATAAGGCAGGGGCACAAGTGCTGGCTAGGCATAAGGCAGGGGCACAAGTGCAGGCTAGGCATAAGGCAGGGGCACAAGTGCTGGCTAGGCATAAGGCAGGGGCACAAGTGCTGCCTAGGCATCAGGCAGGGGCAAAAGTGCTGGCTAGGCATCAGGCAGGGGCAAAAGTGCTGGCTAGGCATAAGGCAGGGGCACAAATGCAGGCTAGGCATAAGGCAGGGGCACAAATGCAGGCTAGGCATAGGGCAGGGGCACAAGTGCAGGCTAGGCATAAGGCAGGGGCACAAGTGCTGGCTAGGCATAAGGCAGGGGCACAAGTGCTGGCTAGGCATAAGGCAGGGGCACAAGTGCTGGCTAGGCATAAGGCAGGGGCACAAGTGCTGGCTAGGCATAAGGCAGGGGCACAAGTGCTGGCTAGGCATAAGGCAGGGGCACAAGTGCTGGCTAGGCATAAGGCAGGAGCACAAGTGCTGGCTAGGCATAAGGCAGGGGCACAAGTGCTGGCTAGGCATAAGGCAGGGGCACAAGTGCTGGCTAGGCATAAGGCAGGGGCACAAGTGCGGGCTAGGCATAAGGCAGGGGCACAAGTGCGGGCTAGGCATAAGGCAGGGGCACAAGTGCGGGCTAGGCATAAGGCAGGGGCACAAGTGCGGGCTAGGCATAAGGCAGAGGCACAAGTGCGGGCTAGGCATAAGGCAGGGGCACAAGTGCTGGCTAGGCATAACGCAGGAGCACAAGTGCAGGCTAGGCATAAGGCAGGGGCACAAGTGCTGGCTAGGCATAAGGCAGGGGCACAAGTGCTGGCTAGGCATAAGGAAGGGGCACAAGTCCTGGCTAGGCATAAGGCAGGGGCACAAGTGCTGGCTAGGCATAAGGCAGGGGCACAAGTGCTGGCTAGGCATAAGGAAGGGGCACAAGTCCTGGCTAGGCATAAGGCAGGGGCACAAGTGCTGGCTAGGCATAAGGCAGGGGCACAAGTGCTGGCTAGGCATAAGGCAGGGGCACAAGTGCTGGCTAGGCATAAGGCAGGGGCACAAGTGCTGGCTAGGCATAAGGCAGGGGCACAAGTGCTGGCTAGGCATAAGGCAGGGGCACAAGTGCTGGCTAGGCATAAGGCAGGGGCACAAGTGCGGGCTAGGCATAAGGCAGGGGCAAAAGTGCGGGCTAGGCATAAGGCAGGGGCACAAGTGCGGGCTAAGCATAATAAAAGGGGCACAAGTGCGGGCTAGGCATAAGGCAGGGGCACAAGTGCGGGCTAGGCATAAGGCAGGGGCACAAGTGCGGGCTAGGCATAAGGCAGGGGCACAAGTGCGGGCTAGGCATAAGGCAGGGGCACAAGTGCGGGCTAGGCATAAGGCAGGGGCACAAGTGCGGGCTAGGCATAAGGCAGGGGCACAAGTGCAGGCTAGGCATAAGGCAGGGGCACAAGTGCAGGCTAGGCATAAGGCAGGGGCACAAGTGCAGGCTAGGCATAAGGCAGGGGCACAAGTGCAGGCTAGGCATAAGGCAGGGGCACAAGTGCGGGCTAGGCATAAGGCAGGGGCACAAGTGCAGGCTAGGCATAAGGCAGGGGCACAAGTGCAGGCTAGGCATAAGGCAGGGGCACAAGTGCAGGCTAGGCATAAGGCAGGGGCACAAGTGCAGGCTAGGCATAAGGCAGGGGCACAAGTGCAGGCTAGGCATAAGGCAGGGGCACAAGTGCAGGCTAGGCATAAGGCAGGGCACAAGTGCGGGCTAGGCATAAGGCAGGGGCACAAGTGCGGGCTAGGCATAAGTCAGGGGCACAAGTGCTGGCTAGGCATAAGGCAGGGGCACAAGTGCAGGCTAGGCATAAGGCAGGGGCACAAGTGCAGGCTAGGCATAAGGCAGGGGCACAAGTGCAGGCTAGGCATAAGGCAGGGCACAAGTGCGGGCTAGGCATAAGGCAGGGGCACAAGTGCGGGCTAGGCATAAGGCAGGGGCACAATTGCTGGCTAGGCATAAGGCAGGGGCACAAGTGCTGGCTAGGCATGAGGCAGGGGCATAAGTGCTGGCTAGGCATAAGGCAGGGGCACAAGTGCGGGATAGTTTTTAGGCAGGGGCACAAGTGCAAACTAAGCATAGGGCAGAGGCACAAGTGCAGGCTAGGCATAAGGCAGGGGCACAAGTGCAGGCTAGGCATAAGGCAGGAGCACAAGTGCAGGCTAGGCATAAGACAGGGGCACAAGTGCAGGCTAGGCATAAGACAGGGGCACAAGTGCGGGCTAGGCATAAGGCAGGGGCACAAGTGCGGGCTAGGCATAAGGCAGGGGCACAAGTGCGGGCTAGGCATAAGGCAGGGGCACAAGTGCAGGCTAGGCATAAGGCAGGGGCACAAGTGCTGGCTAGGCATAAGGCAGGGGCACAAGTGCAGGCTAGGCATAAGGCAGGGGCACAAGTGCAGGCTAGGCATAAGGCAGGGGCACAAGTGCAGGCTAGGCATAAGGCAGGGGCACAAGTGCAGGCTAGGCATAAGGCAGGGCACAAGTGCGGGCTAGGCATAAGGCAGGGGCACAAGTGCGGGCTAGGCATAAGGCAGGGGCACAAGTGCTGGCTAGGCATAAGGCAGGGGCACAAGTGCTGGCTAGGCATGAGGCAGGGGCACAAGTGCTGGCTAGGCATAAGGCAGGGGCACAAGTGCTGTCTAGGCATAAGGCAGGGGCACAAGTGCTGTCTAGGCATAAGGCAGGGGCACAAGTGCTGGCTAGGCATAAGGCAGGGGCATAAGTGCTGGCTAGGCATAAGGCAGGGGCACAAGTGCGGGATAGTTTTTAGGCAGGGGCACAAGTGCAAACTAAGCATAGGGCAGAGGCACAAGTGCAGGCTAGGCATAAGGCAGGGGCACAAGTGCAGGCTAGGCATAAGGCAGGAGCACAAGTGCAGGCTAGGCATAAGACAGGGGCACAAGTGCAGGCTAGGCATAAGGCAGGGGCACAGGTGCAGGCTAGGCATAAGGCAGGGGCACAAGTGCAGGCTAGGCATAAGGCAGGGGCACAAGTGCTGGCTAGGCATAAGGCAGGGGCACAAGTGCTGGCTAGGCATAAGGCAGGGGCACAAGTGCTGGCTAGGCATAAGGCAGGGGCACAAGTGCTGGCTAGGCATAAGGCAGGGGCACAAGTGCTGGCTAGGCATAAGGCAGGGGCACAAGTGCTGGCTAGGCATAAGGCAGGGGCACAAGTGCTGGCTAGGCATAAGGCAGGGGCACAAGTGCTGGCTAGGCATAAGGCAGGGGCACAAGTGCTGGCTAGGCATAAGGCAGGGGCACAAGTGCTGGCTAGGCATAAGGCAGGGGCACAAGTGCGGGCTAGGCATAAGGCAGGGCACAAGTGCGGGCTAGGCATAAGGCAGGGGCACAAGTGCAGGCTAGGCATAAGGCAGGGGCACAAGTGCGGGCTAGGCATATGGCAGGGGCACAAGTGCTGGCTAGGCATAAGGCAGGGGCACAAGTGCTGGCTAGGCATAAGGCAGGGGCACAAGTGCTGGCTAGGCATAAGGCAGGGGCACAAGTGCTGGCTAGGCATAAGGCAGGGGCACAAGTGCTGGCTAGGCATAAGGCAGGGGCACAAGTGCTGGCTAGGCATAAGGCAGGGGCACAAGTGCAGGCTAGGCATAAGGCAGGGGCACAAGTGCTGGATAGGCATAAGGCAGGGGCACAAGTGCAGGCTAGGCATTAGGCAGGGGCACAAGTGCGGGCTAGGCATAAGGCAGGGGCACAAGTGCGGGCTAGGCATAAGGCAGGGGCACAAGTGCTGGCTAGGCATAAGGCAGGGGCACAAGTGCAGGCTAGGCATAAGGCAGGGCACAAGTGCGGGCTAGGCATAAGGCAGGGCACAAGTGCGGGCTAGGCATAAGGCAGGGGCACAAGTGCGGGCTAGGCATAAGGCAGGGGCACAAGTGCGGGCTAGGCATAAGGCAGGGGCACAAGTGCGGGCTAGGCATAAGGCAGGGGCACAAGTGCGGGCTAGGCATAAGGCAGGGGCACAAGTGCGGGCTAGGCATAAGGCAGGGCACAAGTGCAGGCTAGGCATAAGGCAGGGGCACAAGTGCTGGCTAGGCATAAGGCAGGGGCACAAGTGCTGGCTAGGCATAAGGCAGGGGCACAAGTGCTGGGTAGGCGTAAGGCAGGGGCACAAGTGCAGGCTAGGCATAAGGCAGGGGCACAAGTGCAGGCTAGGCATAAGGCAGGGGCACAAGTGCAGGCTAGGCATAAGGCAGGGGCACAAGTGCAGGCTAGGCATAAGGCAGGGGCACAAGTGCAGGCTAGGCATAAGGCAGAGGCACAAGTGAAGGCTAGGCATAAGGCAGAGGCACAAGTGCAGGCTAGGCATAAGGCAGGGGCACAAGTGCTGGCTAGGCATAAGGCAGGGGCACAAGTGCAGGCTAGGCATAAGGCAGGGGCACAAGTGCAGGCTAGGCATAAGGCAGGGGCACAAGTGCAGGCTAGGCATAAGGCAGGGGCACAAGTGCAGGCTAGGCATAAGGCAGGGGCACAAGTGATGGCTACACATAAGGCATACGGCTAACTCTTTGCACTCTTTGCATAAAGGGATAGGCACCCTTAGGGGTGAAGAGCTAGCTTTCACCCCTCTACTCTGTACTTTGTTGTACAGTGCGGAGCCACTCCATAACCCCCATGCTCCAAGCGACCAGGCACATCTTGTCTGTCCTCCGTAAATGGGTAATGCCTTCGTCCCCAATTACAGTCGTGCATGTGCATTCAGACGGGACAAGAGCGAAGAGCATAAAGCCTGCCCTGTGTGCATAACCAACATGAAGCTAAAGACAAAAAAACAATAATGCAAGGGGCTCAAAAGTGCTGGCTAGGCATAAGGAAGGGGCACAAGTGCTGGCTAGGCATAAGGCAAGGGCACAAGTGCTGGCTAGGCATAAGGCAGGGGCACAAGTGCGGGCTAGGCATAAGGCAGGGGCACAAGTGCTGGCTAGGCATAAGGCAGGGGCACAAGTGCTGGCTAGGCATAAGGCAGGGGCACAAGTGCTGGCTAGGCATAAGGCAGGGGCACAAGTGCTGGCTAGGCAAAAGGCAGGGGCACAAGTGCTGGCTAGGCATAAGGCAGGGGCACAAGTGCTGGCTAGGCATAAGGCAGGGGCACAAGTGCTGGCTAGGCATAAGGCAGGGGCACAAGTGCTGGCTAGGCATAAGGCAGGGGCACAAGTGCTGGCTAGGCATAAGGCAGGGGCACAAGTGCTGGCTAGGCATAAGGCAGGGGCACAAGTGCTGGCTAGGCATAAGGCAGGGGCACAAGTGCTGGCTAGGCATAAGGCAGGGGCACAAGTGCTGGCTAGGCATAAGGCAGGGGCACAAGTGCTGGCTAGGCATAAGGCAGGGGCACAAGTGCTGGCTAGGCATATGGCAGGGGCACAAGTGCAGACTAGGCATAAGGCAGGGGCACAAGTGCAGACTAGGCATAAGGCAGGGGCACAAGTGCAGACTAGGCATAAGGCAGGGGCACAAGTGCAGACTAGGCATAAGGCAGGGGCACAAGTGCAGGCTAGGCATAAGGCAGAGGGCACAAGTGCAGGCTAGGCATAAGGCAGGGGCACAAGTGCAGGCTAGGCATAAGGCAGGGGCACAAGTGCAGGCTAGGCAAAAGGCAGGGCACAAGTGCGGGCTAGGCATAAGGCAGGGGCACAAGTGCGGGCTAGGCATAAGGCAGGGGCACAAGTGCAGGCTAGGCATAAGGCAGGGGCACAAGTGCAGGCTAGGCATAAGGCATGGGCACAAGTGCGGGCTAGGCATAAGGCATGGGCACAAGTGCGGGCTAGGCATAAGGCAGGGGCACAAGTGCGGGCTAGGCATAAGGCAGGGGCACAAGTGCGGGCTAGGCATAAGGCAGGGGCACAAGTGCGGGCTAGGCATAAGGCAGGGGCACAAGTGCGGGCTAGGCATAAGGCAGGGGCAAAAGTGCGGGCTAGGCTTTAGGCAGGGGCACAAGTGCAAACTAAGCATAAGGCAGAGGAACAAGTGCAGGCTAGGCATAAGGCAGGGGCACAAGTGCTGGCTAGGCATAAGGCAGGGGCACAAGTGCTGGCTAGGCATAAGGCAGGGGCACAAGTGCTGGCTAGGCATAAGGCAGGGGCACAAGTGCTGGCTAGGCATAAGGCAGGGGCACAAGTGCTGGCTAGGCATAAGGCAGGGGCACAAGTGCTGGCTAGGCATAAGGCAGGGGCACAAGTGCTGGCTAGGCATAAGGCAGGGGCACAAGTGCTGGCTAGGCATAAGGCAGGGGCACAAGTGCTGGCTAGGCATAAGGCAGGGGCACAAGTGCTGGCTAGGCATAAGGCAGGGGCACAAGTGCTGGCTAGGCATAAGGCAGGGGCACAAGTGCTGGCTAGGCATAAGGCAGGGGCACAAGTGCTGGCTAGGCATAAGGCAGGGGCACAAGTGCTGGCTAGGCATAAGGCAGGGGCACAAGTGCTGGCTAGGCATAAGGCAGGGGCACAAGTGCTGGCTAGGCATAAGGCAGGGGCACAAGTGCTGGCTAGGCATAAGGCAGGCGCACAAGTGCTGGTTAGGCATAAGGCAGGGGCACAAGTGCTGGCTAGGCATAAGGCAGGGGCACAAGTGCAGGCTAGGCATAAGGCAGGGGCACAAGTGCAGGCTAGGCATAAGGCAGGGGCACAAGTGCAGGCTAGGCATAAGGCAGGGGGCACAAGTGCAGGCTAGGCATAAGGCAGAGGCACAAGTGCAGGCTAGGCATAAGGCAGGGGCACAAGTGCAGGCTAGGCATAAGGCAGGGGCACAAGTGATGGCTACACATAAGGCATACGGCTAACTCTTTGCACTCTTTGCATAAAGGGATAGGCACCCTTAGGAGTGAAGAGCTAGCTTTCACCCCTCTACTCTGTACATTTGTTGTACAGTGCGGAGCCACTCCATAACCCCCATGCTCCAAGCGACCAGGCACATCTTGTCTGTCCTCCGTAAATGGGTAATGCCTTCGTCCCCAATTACAGTCGTGCATGTGCATTCAGACGGGACAAGAGCGAAGAGCGTAAAGCCTGCCCTGTGTGCATAACCAACATGAAGCTAAAGACAAAAAAAACAATAATGCAAGGGGCTCAAAAGTGCTGGCTAGGCATAAGGCAGGGGCACAAGTGCTGGCTAGGCATAAGGCAGGGGCACAAGTGCTGGCTAGGCATAAGGCAGGGGCACGAGTGCTGGCTAGGCATAAGGCAGGGGCACGAGTGCAGGCTAGGCTTAAGGCAGGGGCACGAGTGCTGGCTAGGCATAAGGCAGGGGCACGAGTGCTGGCTAGGCATAAGGCAGGGGCACGAGTGCTGGCTAGGCATAAGGCAGGGGCACGAGTGCTGGCTAGGCATAAGGCAGGGGCACGAGTGCTGGCTAGGCATAAGGCAGGGGCACGAGTGCTGGCTAGGCATAAGGCAGGGGCACGAGTGCTGGCTAGGCATAAGGCAGGGGCACGAGTGCTGGCTAGGCATAAGGCAGGGGCACGAGTGCTGGCTAGGCATAAGGCAGGGGCACGAGTGCTGGCTAGGCATAAGGCAGGGGCACGAGTGCTGGCTAGGCATAAGGCAGGGGCACGAGTGCTGGCTAGGCATAAGGCAGGGGCACGAGTGCTGGCTAGGCATAAGGCAGGGGCACGAGTGCTGGCTAGGCATAAGGCAGGGGCACGAGTGCTGGCTAGGCATAAGGCAGGGGCACGAGTGCAGGCTAGGCATAAGGCAGGGGCACGAGTGCAGGCTAGGCATAAGGCAGGGGCACGAGTGCGGGCTAGGCATAAGGCAGGGGCACAAGTGCGGGCTAGTCTTTAGGCAGGGGCACAAGTGCAAACTAACCATAAGGCAGAGGCACAAGTGCAGGCTAGGCATAAGGCAGGGGCACAAGTGCAGGCTAGGCATAAGGCAGGGGCACAAGTGCAGGCTAGGCATAAGGCAGGGGCACAAGTGCAGGCTAGGCATAAGGCAGGGGCACAAGTGCAGGCTACGCATAAGGCAGGGGCACAAGTGCAGGCTAGGCATAAGGCAGGGGCACAAGTGCAGGCTAGGCATAAGGCAGGGGCACAAGTGCAGGCTAGGCATAAGGCAGGGGCACAAGTGCAGGCTAGGCATAAGGCAGGGGCACAAGTGCTGGCTAGGCATAAGGCAGGGGCACAAGTGCTGGCTAGGCATAAGGCAGGGGCACAAGTGCTGGCTAGGCATAAGGCAGGGGCACAAGTGCGGGCTAGGCATAAGGCAGGGGCACAAGTGCGGGCTAGGCATAAGGCAGGGGCACAAGTGCGGGCTAGGCATAAGGCAGGGGCACAAGTGCGGGCTAGGCATAAGGCAGGGGCACAAGTGCGGGCTAGGCATAAGGCAGGGGCACAAGTGCGGGCTAGGCATAAGGCAGGGGCACAAGTGCGGGCTAGGCATAAGGCAGGGGCACAAGTGCGGGCTAGGCATAAGGCAGGGCCACAAGTGCGGGCTAGGCATAAGGCAGGGGCACAAGTGCGGGCTAGGCATAAGGCAGGGGCACAAGTGCGGGCTAGGCATAAGGCAGGGGCACAAGTGCGGGCTAGGCATAAGGCAGGGGCACAAGTGCGGGCTAGGCATAAGGCAGGGGCACAAGTGCGGGCTAGGCATAAGGCAGGGGCACAAGTGCGGGCTAGGCATAAGGCAGGGGCACAAGTGCGGGCTAGGCATAAGGCAGGGGCACAAGTGCGGGCTAGGCATAAGGCAGGGGCACAAGTGCGGGCTAGGCATAAGGCAGGGGCACAAGTGCGGGCTAGGCATAAGGCAGGGGCACAAGTGCGGGCTAGGCATAAGGCAGGGGCACAAGTGCGGGCTAGGCATAAGGCAGGGGCACAAGTGCGGGCTAGGCATAAGGCAGGGGCACAAGTGCGGGCTAGGCATAAGGCAGGGGCACAAGTGCGGGCTAGGCTTTAGGCAGGGGCACAAGTGCAAACTAAGCATAAGGCAGAGGAACAAGTGCAGGCTAGGCATAAGGCAGGGGCACAAGTGCTGGCTAGGCATAAGGCAGGGGCACAAGTGCTGGCTAGACATAAGGCAGGGGCACAAGTGCTGGCTAGGCATAAGGCAGGGGCACAAGTGCTGGCTAGGCATAAGGCAGGGGCACAAGTGCTGGCTAGGCATAAGGCAGGGGCACAAGTGCTGGCTAGGCATAAGGCAGGGGCACAAGTGCTGGCTAGGCATAAGGCAGGGGCACAAATGCAGGCTAGGCATAAGGCAGGGGCACAAGTGCTGGCTAGGCATAAGGCAGGGGCACAAGTGCTGGCTAGGCATAAGGCAGGGGCACAAATGCAGGCTAGGCATAAGGCAGGGGCACAAGTGCAGGCTAGGCATAAGGCAGGGGCACAAGTGCTGGCTAGGCACAAGTGCTGGCTAGGCATAAGGCAGGGGCACAAGTGCTGGCTAGGCATAAGGCAGGGGCACAAGTGCTGGCTAGGCATAAGGCAGGGGCACAAGTGCTGGCTAGGCATAAGGCAGGGGCACAAGTGCTGGCTAGGCATAAGGCAGGGGCACAAGTGCTGGCTAGGCGTAAGGCAGGGGCACAAGTGCTGGCTAGGCGTAAGGCAGGGGCACAAGTGCTGGCTAGGCGTAAGGCAGGGGCACAAGTGCTGGCTAGGCGTAAGGCAGGGGCACAAGTGCTGGCTAGGCGTAAGGCAGGGGCACAAGTGCGGGCTAGGCATAAGGCAGGGGCACAAGTGCGGGCTAGGCATAAGGCAGGGGCACAAGTGCAGGCTAGGCATAAGGCAGGGGCACAAGTGCAGGCTAGGCATAAGGCAGGGGCACAAGTGCTGGCTAGGCATAAGGCAGGGGCACAAGTGCAGGCTAGGCATAAGGCAGGGCACAAGTGCAGGCTAGGCATAAGGCAGGGCACAAGTGCGGGCTAGGCATAAGGCAGGGCACAAGTGCGGGCTAGGCATCAGGCAGGGGCACAAGTGCTGGCTAGGCATAAGGCAGGGGCACAAGTGCTGGCTAGGCATAAGGCAGGGGCACAAGTGCTGGCTAGGCATGAGGCAGGGGCACAAGTGCTGGCTAGGCATAAGGCAGGGCACAAGTGCGGGCTAGGCATCAGGCAGGGGCACAAGTGCTGGCTAGGCATAAGGCAGGGGCACAAGTGCTGGCTAGGCATAAGGCAGGGGCACAAGTGCTGGCTAGGCATGAGGCAGGGGCACAAGTGCTGGCTAGGCATAAGGCAGGGGCACAAGTGCTGGCTAGGCATAAGGCAGGGGCACAAGTGCTGGCTAGGCATAAGGCAGGGGCACAAGTGCTGGCTAGGCATGAGGCAGGGGCACAAGTGCTGGCTAGGCATAAGGCAGGGGCACAAGTGCTGGCTAGGCATAAGGCAGGGGCACAAGTGCAGGCTAGGCATAAGGCAGGGGGCACAAGTGCAGGCTAGGCATAAGGCAGGGGCACACGTGCAGGCTAGGCATAAGGCAGGGGCACAAGTGCAGGCTAGGCATAAGGCAGGGCACAAGTGCGGGCTAGGCATAAGGCAGGGCACAAGTGCGGGCTAGGCATAAGGCAGGGGCACAAGTGCGGGCTAGGCTTTAGGCAGGGGCACAAGTGCAAACTAAGCATAAGGCAGAGGCACAAGGGCAGGCTAGGCATATGGCAGAAGCACAAGTGCAGGCTAGGCATAAGGCAGGGGCACAAGTGCAGGCTAGGCATAAGGCAGGGGCACAAGTGCAGGCTAGGCATAAGGCAGGGGCACAAGTGCAGGATAGGCATAAGACAGGGGCACAAGTGCAGGCTAGGCATAAGGCAGGGGCACAAGTGCAGGCTAGGCATAAGGCAGGGGTACAAGTGCTGGCTAGGCATAAGGCAGGGGCACAAGTGCTGGCTAGGCATAAGGCAGGGGCACAAGTGCTGGCTAGGCATAAGGCAGGGGCACAAGTGCTGGCTAGGCATAAGGCAGGGGCACAAGTGCTGGCTAGGCGTAAGGCAGGGGCACAAGTGCTGGCTAGGCGTAAGGCAGGGGCACAAGTGCTGGCTAGGCATAAGGCAGGGGCACAAGTGCTGGCTAGGCGTAAGGCAGGGGCACAAGTGCTGGCTAGGCGTAAGGCAGGGGCACAAGTGCTGGCTAGGCGTAAGGCAGGGGCACAAGTGCTGGCTAGGCGTAAGGCAGGGGCACAAGTGCTGGCTAGGCGTAAGGCAGGGGCACAAGTGCGGGCTAGGCATAAGGCAGGGGCACAAGTGCGGGCTAGGCATAAGGCAGGGGCACAAGTGCAGGCTAGGCATAAGGCAGGGGCACAAGTGCTGGCTAGGCATAAGGCAGGGGCACAAGTGCAGGCTAGGCATAAGGCAGGGCACAAGTGCAGGCTAGGCATAAGGCAGGGCACAAGTGCAGGCTAGGCATAAGGCAGGGCACAAGTGCGGGCTAGGCATAAGGCAGGGCACAAGTGCGGGCTAGGCATCAGGCAGGGGCACAAGTGCTGGCTAGGCATAAGGCAGGGGCACAAGTGCTGGCTAGGCATAAGGCAGGGGCACAAGTGCTGGCTAGGCATGAGGCAGGGGCACAAGTGCTGGCTAGGCATAAGGCAGGGGCACAAGTGCTGGCTAGGCATAAGGCAGGGGCACAAGTGCTGGCTAGGCATGAGGCAGGGGCACAAGTGCTGGCTAGGCATAAGGCAGGGGCACAAGTGCTGGCTAGGCATAAGGCAGGGGCACAAGTGCTGGCTAGGCATAAGGCAGGGGCACAAGTGCTGGCTAGGCATAAGGCAGGGGCACAAGTGCGGGCTAGTTTTTAGGCAGGGGCACAAGTGCAAACTAAGCATAGAGCAGAGGCACAAGTGCAGGCTAGGCATAAGGCAGGGGCACAAGTGCTGGCTAGGCATAAGGCAGGGGCACAAGTGCTGGCTAGGCATAAGGCAGGGGCACAAGTGCTGGCTAGGCATGAGGCAGGGGCACAAGTGCTGGCTAGGCGTAAGGCAGGGGCACAAGTGCTGGCTAGGCGTAAGGCAGGGGCACAAGTGCGGGCTAGTCTTTAGGCAGGGGCACAAGTGCAAACTAAGCATAAGGCAGAGGCACAAGTGCAGGCTAGGCATAAGACAGGGGCACAAGTGCAGGCTAGGCTTAAGGCAGGAGCACAAGTGCAGGCTAGGCATAAGACAGGGGCACAAGTGCAGGCTAGGCATAAGGCAGGGGCACAAGTGCAGGCAAGGCATAAGGCAGGGGCACAAGTGCTGGCTAGGCATAAGGCAGGGGCACAAGTGCGGGCTAGGCATAAGGCAGGGGCACAAGTGCGGGCTAGGCATAAGGCAGGGGCACAAGTGCAGGCTAGGCATAAGGCAGGGGCACACGTGCAGACTAGGCATAAGGCAGGGGCACAAGTGCAGGCTAGGCGTAAGGCAGGGGCACAAGTGCTGGCTAGGCGTAAGGCAGGGGCACAAGTGCTGGCTAGGCGTAAGGCAGGGGCACAAGTGCTGGCTAGGCGTAAGGCAGGGGCACAAGTGCTGGCTAGGCGTAAGGCAGGGGCACAAGTGCTGGCTAGGCGTAAGGCAGGGGCACAAGTGCGGGCTAGGCATAAGGCAGGGGCACAAGTGCGGGCTAGGCATAAGGCAGGGGCACAAGTGCGGGCTAGGCATAAGGCAGGGGCACAAGTGCTGGCTAGGCATAAGGCAGGGCACAAGTGCGGGCTAGGCATAAGGCAGGGCACAAGTGCGGGCTAGGCATCAGGCAGGGGCACAAGTGCTGGCTAGGCATGAGGCAGGGGCACAAGTGCTGGCTAGGCATAAGGCAGGGGCACAAGTGCTGGCTAGGCATAAGGCAGGGGTACAAGTGCTGGCTAGGCATAAGGCAGGGGCACAAGTGCTGGATAGGCGTAAGGCAGGGGCACAAGTGCTGGCTAGGCGTAAGGCAGGGGCACAAGTGCTGGCTAGGCGTAAGGCAGGGGCACAAGTGCTGGCTAGGCGTAAGGCAGGGGCACAAGTGCGGGCTAGGCATAAGGCAGGGGCACAAGTGCTGGCTAGGCATAAGGCAGGGGCACAAGTGCTGGCTAGGCATAAGGCAGGGGCACAAGTGCTGGCTAGGCATAAGGCAGGGGCACAAGTGCTGGCTAGGCATAAGGCAGGGGCACAAGTGCTGGCTAGGCATAAGGCAGGGGCACAAGTGCTGGCTAGGCATAAGGCAGGGGCACAAGTGCTGGCTAGGCATAAGGCAGGGGCACAAGTGCTGGCTAGGCTTAAGGCAGGGGCACAAGTGCGGGCTAGGCATAAGGCAGGGGCACAAGTGCTGGCTAGGCGTAAGGCAGGGGCACAAGTGCTGGCTAGGCGTAAGGCAGGGGCACAAGTGCGGGCTAGTCTTTAGGCAGGGGCACAAGTGCAAACTAAGCATAAGGCAGAGGCACAAGTGCAGGCTAGGCATAAGGCAGAGGCACAAGTGCAGGCTAGGCATAAGGCAGGGGCACAAGTGCAGGCTAGGCATAAGGCAGGGGCACAAGTGCAGGCTAGGCATAAGGCAGGAGCACAAGTGCAGGCTAGGCATCAGACAGGGGCACAAGTGCAGGCTAGGCATAAGGCAGGGGCACAAGTGCTGGCTAGGCATAAGGCAGGGGCACAAGTGCTGGCTAGGCATAAGGCAGGGGCACAAGTGCTGGCTAGGCATAAGGCAGGGGCACAAGTGCTGGCTAGGCATAAGGCAGGGGCACAAGTGCTGGCTAGGCTTAAGGCAGGGGCACAAGTGCGGGCTAGGCATAAGGCAGGGGCACAAGTGCGGGCTAGGCATAAGGCAGGGGCACAAGTGCGGGCTAGGCATAAGGCAGGGGCACAAGTGCGGGCTAGGCATAAGGCAGGGGCACAAGTGCGGGCTAGGCATAAGGCAGGGGCACAAGTGCGGGCTAGGCATAAGGCAGGGGCACAAGTGCTGGCTAGGCATAAGACAGGAGCACAAGTGCAGGCTAGGCATAAGGCAGGGGCACAAGTGCAGGCTAGGCATAAGGCAGGGGCACAAGTGCAGGCTAGGCATAAGGCAGGGGCACAAGTGCAGGCTAGGCATAAGGCAGGGGCACAAGTGCAAACTAAGCATAAGGCAGAGGCACAAGTGCAGGCTAGGCATAAGGCAGGGGCACAAGTGCTGGCTAGGCATAAGGCAGGGGCACAAGTGCAGGCTAGGCATAAGGCAGGGGCACAAGTGCTGGCTAGGCATAAGGCAGGGGCACAAGTGCTGGCTAGGCATAAGGCAGGGGCACAAGTGCTGGCTAGGCATAAGGCAGGGGCACAAGTGCTGGCGAGGCATAAGGCAGGGGCACAAGTGCTGGCTAGGCATAAGGCAGGGGCACAAGTGCTGGCTAGGCATAAGGCAGGGGCACAAGTGCTGGCTAGGCATAAGGCAGGGGCACAAGTGCAGGCTAGGCATAAGGCAGGGGCACAAGTGCTGGCTAGGCATAAGGCAGGGGTACAAGTGCTGCCTAGGCATCAGGCAGGGGCAAAAGTGCTGGCTAGGCATAAGGCGGGGCAAAAGTGCTGGCTAGGCATAAGGCAGGGGCACAAATGCAGGCTAGGCATAAGGCAGGGGCACAAGTGCAGGATAGGCATAAGGCAGGGGCACAAGTGGTGGCTAGGCATAAGGCAGGGGCACAAGTGCTGGCTAGGCATAAGGCAGGGGCACAAGTGCTGGCTAGTCATAAGGCAGGGGCACAAGTGCGGGCTAGGCTTTAGGCAGGGGCTTAAGTGCTGGCTAGGCATAAGGCAGGGGCACAAGTGCTGGCTAGGCATAAGGCAGGGGCACAAGTGCGGGCTAGGCTTTAGGCAGGGGCACAAGTACAAACTAAGCATAAGGCAGAGGCACAAGTGCAAGCTAGGCATAAGGCAGGGGCACCTATGCAGGCTAGGCTTAAGGCAGGGGCACAAGTGATGGCTACACATAAGGCATACAGCTAACTCTTTGCACTCTTTGCATAAAGGGATAGGCACCCTTAGGGGTGAAGAGCTAGCTTTCACCCCTCTACTCTGTACTTTGTTGTTCAGTGCAAAGCCAGTCCATAACCCCCATGCTCCAAGCGACCAGGCACATCTTGTCTGTCCTCCGTAAATGGGTAATGCCTTCGTCCCCAATTACAGTCGTGCATGTGCATTCAGACGGGACAAGAGCGAAGAGCGTAAAGCGTGCCCTGTGTGCATAACCAACATGAAGCTAAAGACAAAAAAACAATAATGCAAGGGGCTCAAAAGTGCTGGCTAGGCATAAGGCAGGGGCACAAGTGCTGGCTAGGCATAAGGCAGGGGCACAAGTGCTGGCTAGGCATAAGGCAGGGACACAAGTGCTGGCTAGGCATAAGGCAGGGGCACAAGTGCGGGCTAGGCATAAGGCAGGGGCACAAGTGCGGGCTAGGCATAAGGCAGGGGCACAAGTGCGGGATAGGCATAAGGCAGGGGCACAAGTGCAGGCTAGGCATAAGGCAGGGGCACAAGTGCAGGCTAGGCATAAGGCAGGGGCACAAGTGCAGGCTAGGCATAAGGCAGGGGCACAAGTGCAGGCTAGGCATAAGGCAGGGGCACAAGTGCAGGCTAGGCATAAGGCAGGGGCACAAGTGCAGGCTAGGCATAAGGCAGGGGCACCTATGCAGGCTAGGCTTAAGGCAGGGGCACAAGTGATGGCTACACATAAGGCATACAGCTAACTCTTTGCACTCTTTGCATAAAGGGATAGGCACCCTTAGGGGTGAAGAGCTAGCTTTCACCCCTCTACTCTGTACTTTGTTGTTCAGTGCGGAGCCAGTCCATAACCCCCATGCTCCAAGCGACCAGGCACATCTTGTCTGTCCTCCGTAAATGGGTAATGCCTTCGTCCACAATTACAGTCGTGCATGTGCATTCAGACGGGACAAGAGCGAAGAGCGTAAAGCCTGCCCTGTGTGCATAACCAACATGAAGCTAAAGACAAAAAAACAATAATGCAAGGGGCTCAAAAGTGCTGGCTAGGCATAAGGCAGGGGCACAAGTGCTGGCTAGGCATAAGGCAGGGGCACAAGTGCTGGCTAGGCATAAGGCAGGGGCACAAGTGCTGGCTAGGCAGAAGGCAGGGGCACAAGTGCGGGCTAGGCATAAGGCAGGGGCACAAGTGCGGGCTAGGCATAAGGCAGGGGCACAAGTGCGGGCTAGGCATAAGGCAGGGGCACAAGTGCGGGCTAGGCATAAGGCAGGGGCACAAGTGCGGGCTAGGCATAAGGCAGGGGCACAAGTGCGGGCTAGGCATAAGGCAGGGGCACAAGTGCGGGCTAGGCATAAGGCAGGGGCACAAGTGCGGGCTAGGCATAAGGCAGGGGCACAAGTGCGGGCTAGGCATAAGGCAGGGGCACAAGTGCGGGCTAGGCATAAGGCAGGGGCACAAGTGCGGGCTAGGCAGAAGGCAGGGGCACAAGTGCGGGCTAGGCAGAAGGCAGGGGCACAAGTGCGGGCTAGGCAGAAGGCAGGGGCACAAGTGCGGGCTAGGCAGAAGGCAGGGGCACAAGTGCGGGCTAGGCAGAAGGCAGGGGCACAAGTGCGGGCTAGGCAGAAGGCAGGGGCACAAGTGCGGGCTAGGCAGAAGGCAGGGGCACAAGTGCGGGCTAGGCAGAAGGCAGGGGCACAAGTGCGGGCTAGGCAGAAGGCAGGGGCACAAGTGCGGGCTAGGCAGAAGGCAGGGGCACAAGTGCGGGCTAGGCAGAAGGCAGGGGCACAAGTGCGGGCTAGGCAGAAGGCAGGGGCACAAGTGCGGGCTAGGCAGAAGGCAGGGGCACAAGTGCTGGCTAGGCAGAAGGCAGGGGCACAAGTGCTGGCTAGGCAGAAGGCAGGGGCACAAGTGCTGGCTAGGCATAAGGCAGGGGCACAAGTGCTGGATAGGCATAAGGCAGGGGCACAAGTGCTGGCTAGGCATAAGGCAGGGGCACAAGTGCTGGCTAGGCATAAGGCAGGGGCACAAGTGCTGGCTAGGCATAAGGCAGGGGCACAAGTGCTGGCTAGGCATAAGGCAGGGGCACAAGTGCTGGCTAGGCATAAGGCAGGGGCACAAGTGCTGGCTAGGTGTAAGGCAGGGGCACAAGTGCTGGCTAGGCATAAGGCAGGGGCACAAGTGCTGGCTAGGCGTAAGGCAGGGGCACAAGTGCTGGCTAGGCGTAAGGCAGGGGCACAAGTGCGGGCTAGGCTTTAGGCAGGGGCAGAAGTGCAAACTAAGCATAAGGCAGAGGCACAAGGGCAGGCTAGGCATATGGCAGAAGCACAAGTGCAGGCTAGGCATAAGGCAGGGGCACAAGTGCAGGCTAGGCATAAGGCAGGGGCACAAGTGCAGGATAGGCATAAGGCAGGAGCACAAGTGCAGGATAGGCATAAGACAGGGGCACAAGTGCAGGCTAGGCATAAGGCAGGGGCACAAGTGCAGGCTAGGCATAAGGCAGGGGCACAAGTGCTGGCTAGGCATAAGGCAGGGGCAAAAGTGCTGGCTAGGCATAAGGCAGGGGCACAAGTGCTGGCTAGGCATAAGGCAGGGGCACAAGTGCTGGCTAGGCATAAGGCAGGGGCACAAGTGCTGGCTAGGCATAAGGCAGGGGCACAAGTGCTGGCTAGGCATAAGGCAGGGGCACAAGTGCTGGCTAGGCATAAGGCAGGGGCACAAGTGCGGGCTAGTTTTTAGGCAGGGGCACAAGTGCAAACTAAGCATAGAGCAGAGGCACAAGTGCAGGCTAGGCATAAGGCAGGGGCACAAGTGCTGGCTAGGCATAAGGCAGGGGCACAAGTGCTGGCTAGGCATAAGGCAGGGGCACAAGTGCTGGCTAGGCATGAGGCAGGGGCACAAGTGCTGGCTAGGCGTAAGGCAGGGGCACAAGTGCTGGCTAGGCGTAAGGCAGGGGCACAAGTGCGGGCTAGTCTTTAGGCAGGGGCACAAGTGCAAACTAAGCATAAGGCAGAGGCACAAGTGCAGGCTAGGCATAAGACAGGGGCACAAGTGCAGGCTAGGCATAAGGCAGGAGCACAAGTGCAGGCTAGGCATAAGACAGGGGCACAAGTGCAGGCTAGGCATAAGGCAGGGGCACAAGTGCAGGCAAGGCATAAGGCAGGGGCACAAGTGCTGGCTAGGCATAAGGCAGGGGCACAAGTGCGGGCTAGGCATAAGGCAGGGGCACAAGTGCGGGCTAGGCATAAGGCAGGGGCACAAGTGCAGGCTAGGCATAAGGCAGGGGCACACGTGCAGGCTAGGCATATGGCAGGGGCACACGTGCAGGCTAGGCATATGGCAGGGGCACACGTGCAGGCTAGGCATATGGCAGGGGCACGAGTGCTGGCTAGGCATAAGGCAGGGGCACGAGTGCTGGCTAGGCATAAAGCAGGGGCACGAGTGCTGGCTAGGCATAAGGCAGGGGCACGAGTGCTGGCTAGGCATAAGGCAGGGGCACAAGTGCTGGCTAGGCATGAGGCAGGGGCACAAGTGCTGGCTAGGCATAAGGCAGGGGCACAAGTGCTGGCTAGGCATAAGGCAGGGGCACAAGTGCTGGCTAGGCATAAGGCAGGGGCACAAGTGCTGGATAGGCGTAAGGCAGGGGCACAAGTGCTGGCTAGGCGTAAGGCAGGGGCACAAGTGCTGGCTAGGCGTAAGGCAGGGGCACAAGTGCTGGCTAGGCGTAAGGCAGGGGCACAAGTGCGGGCTAGGCATAAGGCAGGGGCACAAGTGCTGGCTAGGCATAAGGCAGGGGCACAAGTGCTGGCTAGGCATAAGGCAGGGGCACAAGTGCTGGCTAGGCATAAGGCAGGGGCACAAGTGCTGGCTAGGCATAAGGCAGGGGCACAAGTGCTGGCTAGGCATAAGGCAGGGGCACAAGTGCTGGCTAGGCATAAGGCAGGGGCACAAGTGCTGGCTAGGCTTAAGGCAGGGGCACAAGTGCGGGCTAGGCATAAGGCAGGGGCACAAGTGCTGGCTAGGCGTAAGGCAGGGGCACAAGTGCGGGCTAGTCTTTAGGCAGGGGCACAAGTGCAAACTAAGCATAAGGCAGAGGCACAAGTGCAGGCTAGGCATAAGGCAGAGGCACAAGTGCAGGCTAGGCATAAGGCAGGGGCACAAGTGCAGGCTAGGCATAAGGCAGGGGCACAAGTGCAGGCTAGGCATAAGGCAGGAGCACAAGTGCAGGCTAGGCATCAGACAGGGGCACAAGTGCAGGCTAGGCATAAGGCAGGGGCACAAGTGCTGGCTAGGCATAAGGCAGGGGCACAAGTGCTGGCTAGGCATAAGGCAGGGGCACAAGTGCTGGCTAGGCATAAGGCAGGGGCACAAGTGCTGGCTAGGCATAAGGCAGGGGCACAAGTGCTGGCTAGGCTTAAGGCAGGGGCACAAGTGCGGGCTAGGCATAAGGCAGGGGCACAAGTGCGGGCTAGGCATAAGGCAGGGGCACAAGTGCGGGCTAGGCATAAGGCAGGGGCACAAGTGCGGGCTAGGCATAAGGCAGGGGCACAAGTGCGGGCTAGGCATAAGGCAGGGGCACAAGTGCTGGCTAGGCATAAGACAGGAGCACAAGTGCAGGCTAGGCATAAGGCAGGGGCACAAGTGCAGGCTAGGCATAAGGCAGGGGCACAAGTGCAGGCTAGGCATAAGGCAGGGGCACAAGTGCAAACTAAGCATAAGGCAGGGGCACAAGTGCTGGCTAGGCATAAGGCAGCGGCACAAGTGCAGGCTAGGCATAAGGCAGGGGCACAAGTGCTGGCTAGGCATAAGGCAGGGGCACAAGTGCTGGCTAGGCATAAGGCAGGGGCACAAGTGCTGGCTAGGCATAAGGCAGGGGCACAAGTGCTGGCGAGGCATAAGGCAGGGGCACAAGTGCTGGCTAGGCATAAGGCAGGGGCACAAGTGCTGGCTAGGCATAAGGCAGGGGCACAAGTGCTGGCTAGGCATAAGGCAGGGGCACAAGTGCAGGCTAGGCATAAGGCAGGGGCACAAGTGCTGGCTAGGCATAAGGCAGGGGTACAAGTGCTGCCTAGGCATCAGGCAGGGGCAAAAGTGCTGGCTAGGCATAAGGCGGGGCAAAAGTGCTGGCTAGGCATAAGGCAGGGGCACAAATGCAGGCTAGGCATAAGGCAGGGGCACAAGTGCAGGATAGGCATAAGGCAGGGGCACAAGTGCTGGCTAGGCATAAGGCAGGGGCACAAGTGCTGGCTAGGCATAAGGCAGGGGCACAAGTGCGGGCTAGGCTTTAGGCAGGGGCTTAAGTGCTGGCTAGGCATAAGGCAGGGGCACAAGTGCTGGCTAGGCATAAGGCAGGGGCACAAGTGCGGGCTAGGCTTTAGGCAGGGGCACAAGTACAAACTAAGCATAAGGCAGAGGCACAAGTGCAAGCTAGGCATAAGGCAGGGGCACCTATGCAGGCTAGGCTTAAGGCAGGGGCACAAGTGATGGCTACACATAAGGCATACAGCTAACTCTTTGCACTCTTTGCATAAAGGGATAGGCACCCTTAGGGGTGAAGAGCTAGCTTTCACCCCTCTACTCTGTACTTTGTTGTTCAGTGCAAAGCCAGTCCATAACCCCCATGCTCCAAGCGACCAGGCACATCTTGTCTGTCCTCCGTAAATGGGTAATGCCTTCGTCCCCAATTACAGTCGTGCATGTGCATTCAGACGGGACAAGAGCGAAGAGCGTAAAGCCTGCCCTGTGTGCATAACCAACATGAAGCTAAAGACAAAAAAACAATAATGCAAGGGGCTCAAAAGTGCTGGCTAGGCATAAGGCAGGGGCACAAGTGCTGGCTAGGCATAAGGCAGGGGCACAAGTGCTGGCTAGGCATAAGGCAGGGACACAAGTGCTGGCTAGGCATAAGGCAGGGGCACAAGTGCGGGCTAGGCATAAGGCAGGGGCACAAGTGCGGGCTAGGCATAAGGCAGGGGCACAAGTGCGGGATAGGCATAAGGCAGGGGCACAAGTGCAGGCTAGGCATAAGGCAGGGGCACAAGTGCAGGCTAGGCATAAGGCAGGGGCACAAGTGCAGGCTAGGCATAAGGCAGGGGCACAAGTGCAGGCTAGGCATAAGGCAGGGGCACAAGTGCAGGCTAGGCATAAGGCAGGGGCACAAGTGCAGGCTAGGCATAAGGCAGGGGCACCTATGCAGGCTAGGCTTAAGGCAGGGGCACAAGTGATGGCTACACATAAGGCATACAGCTAACTCTTTGCACTCTTTGCATAAAGGGATAGGCACCCTTAGGGATGAAGAGCTAGCTTTCACCCCTCTACTCTGTACTTTGTTGTTCAGTGCGGAGCCAGTCCATAACCCCCATGCTCCAAGCGACCAGGCACATCTTGTCTGTCCTCCGTAAATGGGTAATGCCTTCGTCCACAATTACAGTCGTGCATGTGCATTCAGACGGGACAAGAGCGAAGAGCGTAAAGCCTGCCCTGTGTGCATAACCAACATGAAGCTAAAGACAAAAAAACAATAATGCAAGGGGCTCAAAAGTTCTGGCTAGGCATAAGGCAGGGGCACAAGTGCTGGCTAGGCATAAGGCAGGGGCACAAGTGCTGGCTAGGCATAAGGCAGGGGCACAAGTGCGGGCTAGGCTTAAGGCAGGGGCACAAGTGCGGGCTAGGCATAAGGCAGGGGCACAAGTGCGGGCTAGGCATAAGGCAGGGGCACAAGTGCGGGCTAGCCATAAGGCAGGGGCACAAGTGCGGGCTAGGCATAAGGCAGGGGCACAAGTGCGGGCTAGGCATAAGGCAGGGGCACAAGTGCGGGCTAGGCATAAGGCAGGGGCACAAGTGCGGGCTAGGCATAAGGCAGGGGCACAAGTGCGGGCTAGGCATAAGGCAGGGGCACAAGTGCGGGCTAGGCAGAAGGCAGGGGCACAAGTGCGGGCTAGGCAGAAGGCAGGGGCACAAGTGCGGGCTAGGCAGAAGGCAGGGGCACAAGTGCGGGCTAGGCAGAAGGCAGGGGCACAAGTGCGGGCTAGGCAGAAGGCAGGGGCACAAGTGCGGGCTAGGCAGAAGGCAGGGGCACAAGTGCGGGCTAGGCAGAAGGCAGGGGCACAAGTGCGGGCTAGGCAGAAGGCAGGGGCACAAGTGCGGGCTAGGCAGAAGGCAGGGGCACAAGTGCGGGCTAGGCATAAGGCAGGGGCACAAGTGCGGGCTAGGCATAAGGCAGGGGCACAAGTGCTGGCTAGGCATAAGGCAGGGGCACAAGTGCAGGCTAGGCATAAGGCAGGGCACAAGTGCAGGCTAGGCATAAGGCAGGGCACAAGTGCGGGCTAGGCATAAGGCAGGGCACAAGTGCGGGCTAGGCATCAGGCAGGGGCACAAGTGCTGGCTAGGCATAAGGCAGGGGCACAAGTGCTGGCTAGGCATAAGGCAGGGGCACAAGTGCTGGCTAGGCATAAGGCAGGGGCACAAGTGCTGGCTAGGCATGAGGCAGGGGCACAAGTGCTGGCTAGGCATAAGGCAGGGGCACAAGTGCTGGCTAGGCATAAGGCAGGGGCACAAGTGCTGGCTAGGCATAAGGCAGGGGCACAAGTGCTGGCTAGGCATGAGGCAGGGGCACAAGTGCTGGCTAGGCATGAGGCAGGGGCACAAGTGCTGGCTAGGCATAAGGCAGGGGCACAAGTGCTGGCTAGGCATAAGGCAGGGGCACAAGTGCTGGCTAGGCATAAGGCAGGGGCACAAGTGCTGGCTAGGCATAAGGCAGGGGCACAAGTGCGGGCTAGTTTTTAGGCAGGGGCACAAGTGCAAACTAAGCATAGAGCAGAGGCACAAGTGCAGGCTAGGCATAAGGCAGGGGCACAAGTGCTGGCTAGGCATAAGGCAGGGGCACAAGTGCTGGCTAGGCATAAGGCAGGGGCACAAGTGCTGGCTAGGCATGAGGCAGGGGCACAAGTGCTGGCTAGGCGTAAGGCAGGGGCACAAGTGCTGGCTAGGCGTAAGGCAGGGGCACAAGTGCGGGCTAGTCTTTAGGCAGGGGCACAAGTGCAAACTAAGCATAAGGCAGAGGCACAAGTGCAGGCTAGGCATAAGACAGGGGCACAAGTGCAGGCTAGGCATAAGGCAGGAGCACAAGTGCAGGCTAGGCATAAGACAGGGGCACAAGTGCAGGCTAGGCATAAGGCAGGGGCACAAGTGCAGGCAAGGCATAAGGCAGGGGCACAAGTGCTGGCTAGGCATAAGGCAGGGGCACAAGTGCGGGCTAGGCATAAGGCAGGGGCACAAGTGCGGGCTAGGCATAAGGCAGGGGCACGAGTGCTGGCAAGGCATAAGGCAGGGTCACGAGTGCTGGCTAGGCATAAGGCAGGGGCACGAGTGCTGGCTAGGCATAAGGCAGGGGCACGAGTGCTGGCTAGGCATAAGGCAGGGGCACGAGTGCTGGCTAGGCATAAGGCAGGGGCACGAGTGCTGGCTAGGCATAAGGCAGGGGCACGAGTGCTGGCTAGGCATAAGGCAGGGGCACGAGTGCTGGCTAGGCATAAGGCAAGGGCACGAGTGCTGGCTAGGCATAAGGCAGGGGCACGAGTGCTGGCTAGGCATAAGGCAGGGGCACGAGTGCAGGCTAGGCATAAGGCAGGGGCACGAGTGCAGGCTAGGCATAAGGCAGGGGCACGAGTGCAGGCTAGGCATAAGGCAGGGGCACGAGTGCAGGCTAGGCATAAGGCAGGGGCACACGTGCAGGCTAGGCATAAGGCAGGGGCACAAGTGCAGGCTAGGCATAAGGCAGGGGCACACGTGCAGGCTAGGCATAAGGCAGGGGCACAAGTGCAGGCTAGGCATAAGGCAGGGGCACAAGTGCAGGCTAGGCATAAGGCAGGGGCACACGTGCAGGCTAGGCATATGGCAGGGGCACACGAGCAGGCTAGGCATATGGCAGGGGCACGAGTGCTGGCTAGGCATAAGGCAGGGGCACGAGTGCTGGCTAGGCATAAAGCAGGGGCACGAGTGCTGGCTAGGCATAAAGCAGGGGCACGAGTGCTGGCTAGGCATAAGGCAGGGGCACGAGTGCTGGCTAGGCATAAGGCAGGGGCACAAGTGCTGGCTAGGCATGAGGCAGGGGCACAAGTGCTGGCTAGGCATAAGGCAGGGGCACAAGTGCTGGCTAGGCATAAGGCAGGGGCACAAGTGCTGGCTAGGCGTAAGGCAGGGGCACAAGTGCTGGATAGGCGTAAGGCAGGGGCACAAGTGCTGGATAGGCGTAAGGCAGGGGCACAAGTGCTGGATAGGCGTAAGGCAAGGGCACAAGTGCTGGCTAGGCGTAAGGCAGGGGCACAAGTGCTGGCTAGGCGTAAGGCAGGGGCACAAGTGCGGGCTAGGCATAAGGCAGGGGCACAAGTGCGGGCTAGGCATAAGGCAGGGGCACAAGTGCAGGCTAGGCATAAGGCAGGGGCACAAGTGCTGGCTAGGCATAAGGCAGGGGCACAAGTGCAGGCTAGGCATAAGGCAGGGCACAAGTGCAGGCTAGGCATAAGGCAGGGCACAAGTGCGGGCTAGGCATAAGGCAGGGCACAAGTGCGGGCTAGGCATCAGGCAGGGGCACAAGTGCTGGCTAGGCATAAGGCAGGGGCACAAGTGCTGGCTAGGCATGAGGCAGGGGCACAAGTGCTGGCTAGGCATAAGGCAGGGGCACAAGTGCTGGCTAGGCATAAGGCAGGGGCACAAGTGCTGGCTAGGCATGAGGCAGGGGCACAAGTGCTGGCTAGGCATAAGGCAGGGGCACAAGTGCTGGCTAGGCATAAGGCAGGGGCACAAGTGCTGGCTAGGCATAAGGCAGGGGCACAAGTGCTGGCTAGGCATAAGGCAGGGGCACAAGTGCTGGCTAGGCATAAGGCAGGGGCACAAGTGCGGGCTAGTTTTTAGGCAGGGGCACAAGTGCAAACTAAGCATAGAGCAGAGGCACAAGTGCAGGCTAGGCATAAGGCAGGGGCACAAGTGCTGGCTAGGCATAAGGCAGGGGCACAAGTGCTGGCTAGGCATAAGGCAGGGGCACAAGTGCTGGCTAGGCATGAGGCAGGGGCACAAGTGCTGGCTAGGCGTAAGGCAGGGGCACAAGTGCTGGCTAGGCGTAAGGCAGGGGCACAAGTGCGGGCTAGTCTTTAGGCAGGGGCACAAGTGCAAACTAAGCATAAGGCAGAGGCACAAGTGCAGGCTAGGCATAAGACAGGGGCACAAGTGCAGGCTAGGCATAAGGCAGGAGCACAAGTGCAGGCTAGGCATAAGACAGGGGCACAAGTGCAGGCTAGGCATAAGGCAGGGGCACAAGTGCAGGCAAGGCATAAGGCAGGGGCACAAGTGCTGGCTAGGCATAAGGCAGGGGCACAAGTGCGGGCTAGGCATAAGGCAGGGGCACAAGTGCGGGCTAGGCATAAGGCAGGGGCACAAGTGCAGGCTAGGCATAAGGCAGGGGCACACGTGCAGGCTAGGCATAAGGCAGGGGCACACGTGCAGGCTAGGCATAAGGCAGGGGCACAAGTGCAGGCTAGGCATAAGGCAGGGGCACACATGCAGGCTAGGCATATGGCAGGGGCACACGTGCAGGCTAGGCATATGGCAGGGGCACGAGTGCTGGCTAGGCATAAGGCAGGGGCACGAGTGCTGGCTAGGCATAAAGCAGGGGCACGAGTGCTGGCTAGGCATAAGGCAGGGGCACGAGTGCTGGCTAGGCATAAGGCAGGGGCACAAGTGCTGGCTAGGCATGAGGCAGGGGCACAAGTGCTGGCTAGGCATAAGGCAGGGGCACAAGTGCTGGCTAGGCATAAGGCAGGGGCACAAGTGCTGGCTAGGCATAAGGCAGGGGCACAAGTGCTGGATAGGCATAAGGCAGGGGCACAAGTGCTGGCTAGGCATAAGGCAGGGGCACAAGTGCTGGCTAGGCATAAGGCAGGGGCACAAGTGCTGGCTAGGCATAAGGCAGGGGCACAAGTGCTGGCTAGGCATAAGGCAGGGGCACAAGTGCGGGCTAGTTTTTAGGCAGGGGCACAAGTGCAAACTAAGCATAGGGCAGAGGCACAAGTGCAGGCTAGGCATAAGGCAGGGGCACAAGTGCTGGCTAGGCATAAGGCAGGGGCACAAGTGCTGGCTAGGCATGAGGCAGGGGCACAAGTGCTGGCTAGGCGTAAGGCAGGGGCACAAGTGCTGGCTAGGCGTAAGGCAGGGGCACAAGTGCTGGCTAGTCTTTAGGCAGGGGCACAAGTGCAAACTAAGCAAAAGGCAGAGGCACAAGTGCAGGCTAGGCATAAGACAGGGGCACAAGTGCAGGTTAGGCATAAGGCAGGAGCACAAGTGCAGGCTAGGCATAAGACAGGGGCACAAGTGCAGGCTAGGCATAAGGCAGGGGCACAAGTGCAGGCAAGGCATAAGGCAGGGGCACAAGTGCTGGCTAGGCATAAGGCAGGGGCACAAGTGCGGGCTAGGCATAAGGCAGGGGCACAAGTGCGGGCTAGGCATAAGGCAGGGGCACAAGTGCGGGCTAGGCATAAGGCAGGGGCACAAGTGCGGGCTAGGCATAAGGCAGGGGCACAAGTGCGGGCTAGGCATAAGGCAGGGGCACAAGTGCGGGCTAGGCATAAGGCAGGGGCACATGTGCAGGCTAGGCATAAGGAAGGCACAAGTGCAGGCTAGGCATAAGGCAGGGGCACACGTGCAGGCTAGGCATATGGCAGGGGCACGAGTGCTGGCTAGGCATAAGGCAGGGGCACGAGTGCTGGCTAGGCATAAGGCAGGGGCACGAGTGCTGGCTAGGCATAAGGCAGGGGCACGAGTGCTGGCTAGGCATAAGGCAGGGGCACGAGTGCAGGCTAGGCATAAGGCAGGGGCACGAGTGCTGGCTAGGCATAAGGCAGGGGCACGAGTGCTGGCTAGGCATAAGGCAGGGGCACGAGTGCTGGCTAGGCATAAGGCAGGGGCACGAGTGCTGGCTAGGCATAAGGCAGGGGCACGAGTGCTGGCTAGGCATAAGGCAGGGGCACGAGTGCTGGCTAGGCATAAGGCAGGGGCACAAGTGCTGGCTAGGCATAAGGCAGGGGCACAAGTGCTGGCTAGGCATAAGGCAGGGGCACAAGTGCGGGCTAGGCATAAGGCAGGGGCACAAGTGCGGGCTAGGCATAAGGCAGGGGCACAAGTGCGGGCTAGGCATAAGGCAGGGGCACAAGTGCGGGCTAGGCATAAGGCAGGGGCACAAGTGCGGGCTAGGCATAAGGCAGGGGCACAAGTGCAGGCTAGGCATAAGGCAGGGGCACACGTGCAGGCTAGGCATATGGCAGGGGCACACGTGCAGGCTAGGCATAAGGCAGGGGCACAAGTGCAGGCTAGGCATAAGGCAGGGGCACACGTGCAGGCTAGGCATAAGGCAGGGGCACACGTGCAGGCTAGGCATAAGGCAGGGGCACACGTGCAGGCTAGGCATAAGGCAGGGGCACACGTGCAGGCTAGGCATAAGGCAGGCGCACGAGTGCAGGCTAGGCATAAGGCAGGGGCACGAGTGCAGGCTAGGCATAAGGCAGGGGCACGAGTGCAGGCTAGGCATAAGGCAGGGGCACGAGTGCAGGCTAGGCATAAGGCAGGGGCACGAGTGCTGGCAAGGCATAAGGCAGGGTCACGAGTGCTCGCTAGGCATAAGGCAGGGGCACGAGTGCTGGCTAGGCATAAGGCAGGGGCACGAGTGCTGGCTAGGCATAAGGCAGGGGCACGAGTGCTGGCTAGGCATAAGGCAGGGGCACGAGTGCTGGCTAGGCATAAGGCAAGGGCACAAGTGCTGGCTAGGCATAAGGCAAGGGCACGAGTGCTGGCTAGGCATAAGGCAGGGGCACGAGTGCTGGCTAGGCATAAGGCAGGGGCACGAGTGCAGGCTAGGCATAAGGCAGGGGCACGAGTGCAGGCTAGGCATAAGGCAGGGGCACGAGTGCAGGCTAGGCATAAGGCAGGGGCACGAGTGCAGGCTAGGCATAAGGCAGGGGCACGAGTGCAGGCTAGGCATAAGGCAGGGGCACGAGTGCAGGCTAGGCATAAGGCAGGGGCACGAGTGCAGGCTAGGCATAAGGCAGGGGCACGAGTGCAGGCTAGGCATAAGGCAGGGGCACAAGTGCGGGCTAGTCTTTAGGCATTGGCACAAGTGCAGGCTAGGCATAAGGCAGGGGCACAAGTGCAGGCTAGGCATAAGACAGGGGCACAAGTGCAGGCTAGGCATAAGGCAGGAGCACAAGTGCAGGCTAGGCATAAGACAGGGGCACAAGTGCAGGCTAGGCATAAGGCATGGGCACAAGTGCAGGCTAGGCATAAGGCAGGGGAACAAGTGCTGGCTAGGCATAAGGCAGGGGAACAAGTGCTGGCTAGGCATAAGGCAGGGGCACAACTGCTGGCTAGGCATAAGGCAGGGGCACAAGTGCGGGCTAGGCATAAGGCAGGGGCACAAGTGCAGGCTAGGCATAAGGCAGGGGCACAAGTGCGGGCTAGGCATAAGGCAGGGGCACAAGTGCGGGCTAGGCATAAGGCAGGGGCACAAGTGCTGGCTAGGCGTAAGGCAGGGGCACAAGTGCTGGCTAGGCATAAGGCAGGGGCACAAGTGCTGGCTAGGCATAAGGCAGGGGCACAAGTGCTGGCTAGGCATAAGGCAGGGGCACAAGTGCAAACTAAGCATAAGGCAGAGGCACAAGTGCAGGCTAGGCATAAGGCAGGGGCACAAGTGCAGGCTAGGCATAAGGCAGGAGCACATGTGCAGGCTAGGCATAAGACAGGGGCACAATGCAGGCTAGGCATAAGGCAGGGGCACAAGTGCTGGCTAGGCATAAGGCAGGGGCACAAGTGCAGGCTAGGCATAAGGCAGGGGCACAAGTGCTGGCTAGGCATAAGGCAGGGGCACAAGTGCTGGCTAGGCATAAGGCAGGGGCACAAGTGCGGGCTAGGCATAAGGCAGGGGCACAAGTGCGGGCTAGGCATAAGGCAGGGGCACAAGTGCAGGCTAGGCATAAGGCAGGGGCACAAGTGCAGGCTAGGCATAAGGCAGGGGCACACGTGCAGGCTAGGCATAAGGCAGGGGCACACGTGCAGGCTAGGCATAAGGCAGGGGCACAAGTGCAGGCTAGGCATAAGGCAGGGGCACAAGTGCAGGCTAGGCATAAGGCAGGGGCACGAGTGCAGGCTAGGCATAAGGCAGGGGCACGAGTGCTGGCTAGTCATAAGGCAGGGGCACGAGTGCTGGCTAGGCATAAGGCAGGGGCACGAGTGCTGGCTAGGCATAAGGCAGGGGCACGAGTGCTGGCTAGGCATAAGGCAGGGGCACGAGTGCTGGCTAGGCATAAGGCAGGGGCACGAGTGCTGGCTAGGCATAAGGCAGGGGCACGAGTGCTGGCTAGGCATAAGGCAGGGGCACGAGTGCTGGCTAGGCATAAGGCAGGGGCACGAGTGCTGGCTAGGCATAAGGCAGGGGCACGAGTGCAGGCTAGGCATAAGGCAGGGGCAAAAGTGCGGGCTAGGCTTTAGGCAGGGGCACAAGTGCAAACTAGGCATAAGGCAGGGGCACGTGTGCTGGCTAGGCATAAGGCAGGGGCACGAGTGCTGGCTAGGCATAAGGCAGGGGCACGAGTGCTGGCTAGGCATAAGGCAAGGGCACGAGTGCTGGCTAGGCATAAGGCAGGGGCATGAGTGCTGGCTAGGCATAAGGCAGGGGCACAAGTGCGGGCTAGGCATAAGGCAGGGGCAAAAGTGCGGGCTAGGCTTTAGGCAGGGGCACAAGTGCAAACTAAGCATAAGGCAGAGGAACAAGTGCAGGCTAGGCATAAGGCAGGGGCACAAGTGCTGGCTAGGCATAAGGCAGGGGCACAAGTGCTGGCTAGGCATAAGGCAGGGGCACAAGTGCTGGCTAGGCATAAGGCAGGGGCACAAGTGCTGGCTAGGCATAAGGCAGGGGCACAAGTGCTGGCTAGGCATAAGGCAGGAGCACAAGTGCTGCCTAGGCATAAGGCTGGGGCACAAGTGCTGGCTAGGCATAAGGCAGGGTCACAAGTGCTGGCTAGGCATAAGGCAGGGGCACAAGTGCTGGCTAGGCATAAGGCAGGGGCACAAGTGCTGGTTAGGCATAAGGCAGGGGCACAAGTGCTGACTAGGCATAAGGCAGGGGCACAAGTGCAGGCTAGGCATAAGGCAGGGGCACAAGTGCAGGCTAGGCATAAGGCAGGGGCACAAGTGCAGGCTAGGCATAAGGCAGGGGCACAAGTGCAGGCTAGGCATAAGGCAGGGGCACAAGTGCAGGCTAGGCATAAGGCAGGGGCACAAGTGCAGGCTAGGCATAAGGCAGGGGCACAAGTGCAGGCTAGGCATAAGGCATACGGCTAACTTTTTGCACTCTTTGCATAAAGGGATAGGCACCCTTAGGGGTGAAGAGCTAGCTTTCACCCCTCTACTCTGTACTTTGTTGTACAGTGCGGAGCCACTCCATAACCCCCATGCTCCAAGCGACCAGGCACATCTTGTCTGTCCTCCGTAAATGGGTAATGCCTTCGTCCCCAATTACAGTCGTGCATGTGCATTCAGACGGGACAAGAGCGAAGAGCGTAAAGCCTGCCCTGTGTGCATAACCAACATGAAGCTAAAGACAAAAAAAAATAATGCAAGGGGCTCAAAAGTGCTGGCTAGGCATAAGGCAGGGGCACAAGTGCGGGCTAGGCATAAGGCAGGGGCACAAGTGCGGGCTAGGCATAAGGCAGGGGCACAAGTGCGGGCTAGGCATAAGGCAGGGGCACAAGTGCGGGCTAGGCATAAGGCAGGGGCACAAGTGCTGGCTAGGCATAAGGCAGGGGCACAAGTGCAGGCTAGGCATAAGGCAGGGGCACAAGTGCAGGCTAGGCATAAGGCAGGGGCACAAGTGCAGGCTAGGCATAAGGCAGGGGCACAAGTGCAGGCTAGGCATAAGGCAGGGGGCACAAGTGCAGGCTAGGCATAAGGCAGGGGCACAAGTGCAGGCTAGGCATAAGGCAGGGGCACAAGTGCAGGCTAGGCATAAGGCAGGGGCACAAGTGCAGGCTAGGCATAAGGCAGGGGCACAAGTGCAGGCTAGGCATAAGGCAGGGGCACAAGTGCAGGCTAGGCATAAGGCAGGGGCACAAGTGCAGGCTAGGCATAAGGCAGGGGCACAAGTGCAGGCTAGGCATAAGGCAGGGGCACAAGTGCAGGCTAGGCATAAGGCAGGGGCACAAGTGCTGGCTAGGCATAAGGCAGGGGCACAAGTGCTGGCTAGGCATAAGGCAGGGGCACAAGTGCTGGCTAGGCATAAGGCAGGGGCACAAGTGCTGGCTAGGCATAAGGCAGGGGCACAAGTGCTGGCTAGGCATAAGGCAGGGGCACAAGTGCTGGCTAGGCATAAGGCAGGGGCACAAGTGCTGGCTAGGCATAAGGCAGGGGCACAAGTGCTGGCTAGGCATAAGGCAGGGGCACAAGTGCTGGCTAGGCATAAGGCAGGGGCACAAGTGCTGGCTAGGCATAAGGCAGGGGCACAAGTGCTGGCTAGGCATAAGGCAGGGGCACAAGTGCTGGCTAGGCATAAGGCAGGGGCACAAGTGCTGGCTAGGCATAAGGCAGGGGCACAAGTGCAGGCTAGGCATAAGGCAGGGGCACAAGTGCAGGCTAGGCATAAGGCAGGGGCACAAGTGCAAACTAAGCATAAGGCAGAGGCACAAGTGCAGGCTAGGCATAAGGCAGGGGCACAAGTGCTGGCAAGGCATAAGGCAGGGGCACAAATGCAGGCTAGGCATAAGGCAGGGGCACAAGTGCAGGCTAGGCATAAGGCAGGGGCACAAGTGCAAACTAAGCATAAGGCAGAGGCACAAGTGCAGGCTAGGCATAAGGCAGGGGCACAAGTGCTGGCTAGGCATAAGGCAGGGGCACAAGTGCAGGCTAAGCATAAGGCAGGGGCACAAGTGCTGGCTAGGCATAAGGCAGGGGCACAAGTGCTGGCTAGGCATAAGGCAGGGGCACAAGTGCTGGCTAGGCATAAGGCAGGGGCACAAGTGCTGGCTAGGCATAAGGCAGGGGCACAAGTGCTGGCGAGGCATAAGGCAGGGGCACAAGTGCTGGCTAGGCATAAGGCAGGGGCACAAGTGCTGGCTAGGCATAAGGCAGGGGCACAAGTGCTGGCTAGGCATAAGGCAGGGGCACAAGTGCAGGCTAGGCATAAGGCAGGGGCACAAGTGCTGGCTAGGCATAAGGCAGGGGCACAAGTGCGGGCTAGGCTTTAGGCAGGGGCTTAAGTGCTGGCTAGGCATAAGGCAGGGGCACAAGTGCTGGCTAGGCATAAGGCAGGGGCACAAGTGCGGGCTAGGCTTTAGGCAGGGGCACAAGTACAAACTAAGCATAAGGCAGAGGCACAAGTGCAAGCTAGGCATAAGGCAGGGGCACCTATGCAGGCTAGGCTTAAGGCAGGGGCACAAGTGATGGCTACACATAAGGCATACAGCTAACTCTTTGCACTCTTTGCATAAAGGGATAGGCACCCTTAGGGGTGAAGAGCTAGCTTTCACCCCTCTACTCTGTACTTTGTTGTTCAGTGCAAAGCCAGTCCATAACCCCCATGCTCCAAGCGACCAGGCACATCTTGTCTGTCCTCCGTAAATGGGTAATGCCTTCGTCCCCAATTACAGTCGTGCATGTGCATTCAGACGGGACAAGAGCGAAGAGCGTAAAGCCTGCCCTGTGTGCATAACCAACATGAAGCTAAAGACAAAAAAACAATAATGCAAGGGGCTCAAAAGTGCTGGCTAGGCATAAGGCAGGGGCACAAGTGCTGGCTAGGCATAAGGCAGGGGCACAAGTGCTGGCTAGGCATAAGGCAGGGACACAAGTGCTGGCTAGGCATAAGGCAGGGGCACAAGTGCGGGCTAGGCATAAGGCAGGGGCACAAGTGCGGGCTAGGCATAAGGCAGGGGCACAAGTGCGGGCTAGGCATAAGGCAGGGGCACAAGTGCGGGCTAGGCATAAGGCAGGGGCACAAGTGCAGGCTAGGCATAAGGCAGGGGCACAAGTGCAGGCTAGGCATAAGGCAGGGGCACAAGTGCAGGCTAGGCATAAGGCAGGGGCACAAGTGCAGGCTAGGCATAAGGCAGGGGCACAAGTGCAGGCTAGGCATAAGGCAGGGGCACCTATGCAGGCTAGGCTTAAGGCAGGGGCACAAGTGATGGCTACACATAAGGCATACAGCTAACTCTTTGCACTCTTTGCATAAAGGGATAGGCACCCTTAGGGGTGAAGAGCTAGCTTTCACCCCTCTACTCTGTACTTTGTTGTTCAGTGCGGAGCCAGTCCATAACCCCCATGCTCCAAGCGACCAGGCACATCTTGTCTGTCCTCCGTAAATGGGTAATGCCTTCGTCCACAATTACAGTCGTGCATGTGCATTCAGACGGGACAAGAGCGAAGAGCGTAAAGCCTGCCCTGTGTGCATAACCAACATGAAGCTAAAGACAAAAAAACAATAATGCAAGGGGCTCAAAAGTGCTGGCTAGGCATAAGGCAGGGGCACAAGTGCTGGCTAGGCATAAGGCAGGGGCACAAGTGCTGGCTAGGCATAAGGCAGGGGCACAAGTGCGGGCTAGGCTTAAGGCAGGGGCACAAGTGCGGGCTAGGCATAAGGCAGGGGCACAAGTGCGGGCTAGGCATAAGGCAGGGGCACAAGTGCGGGCTAGGCATAAGGCAGGGGCACAAGTGCGGGCTAGGCATAAGGCAGGGGCACAAGTGCGGGCTAGGCATAAGGCAGGGGCACAAGTGCGGGCTAGGCATAAGGCAGGGGCACAAGTGCGGGCTAGGCATAAGGCAGGGGCACAAGTGCGGGCTAGGCATAAGGCAGGGGCACAAGTGCGGGCTAGGCATAAGGCAGGGGCACAAGTGCGGGCTAGGCATAAGGCAGGGGCACAAGTGCGGGCTAGGCAGAAGGCAGGGGCACAAGTGCGGGCTAGGCAGAAGGCAGGGGCACAAGTGCGGGCTAGGCAGAAGGCAGGGGCACAAGTGCGGGCTAGGCAGAAGGCAGGGGCACAAGTGCGGGCTAGGCAGAAGGCAGGGGCACAAGTGCGGGCTAGGCAGAAGGCAGGGGCACAAGTGCGGGCTAGGCAGAAGGCAGGGGCACAAGTGCGGGCTAGGCAGAAGGCAGGGGCACAAGTGCTGGCTAGGCAGAAGGCAGGGGCACAAGTGCTGGCTAGGCATAAGGCAGGGGCACAAGTGCGGGCTAGGCATAAGGCAGGGGCACAAGTGCGGGCTAGGCATAAGGCAGGGGCACAAGTGCAGGCTAGGCATAAGGCAGGAGCACAAGTGCAGGCTAGGCATAAGGCAGGGGCACAAGTGCAGGCTAGGCATAAGGCAGGGGCACAAGTGCGGGCTAGGCATAAGGCAGGGGCACAAGTGCGGGCTAGGCATAAGGCAGGGGCACAAGTGCGGGCTAGGCATAAGGCAGGGGCACAAGTGCTGGCTAGGCATAAGGCAGGGGCACAAGTGCTGGCTAGGCATAAGGCAGGGGCACAAGTGCTGGCTAGGCATAAGGCAGGGGCACAAGTGCTGGCTAGGCATAAGGCAGGGGCACAAGTGCTGTCTAGGCATAAGGCAGGGGCACAAGTGCTGGCTAGGCATAAGGCAGGGGCACAAGTGCTGGCTAGGCATAAGGCAGGGGCACAAGTGCTGGCTAGGCATAAGGCAGGGGCACAAGTGCTGGCTAGGCATAAGGCAGGGGATCAAGTGCGGGCTAGTTTTTAGGCAGGGGCACAAGTGCAAACTAAGCATAGGGCAGAGGCACAAGTGCAGGCTAGGCATAAGGCAGGGGCACAAGTGCAGGCTAGGCATAAGGCAGGAGCACAAGTGCAGGCTAGGCATAAGACAGGGGCACAAGTGCAGGCTAGGCATAAGGCAGGGGCACAAGTGCAGGCTAGGCATAAGGCAGGGGCACAAGTGCAGGCTAGGCATAAGGCAGGGGCACAAGTGCTGGCTAGGCATAAGGCAGGGGCACAAGTGCTGGCTAGGCATAAGGCAGGGGCACAAGTGCTGGCTAGGCATAAGGCAGGGGCACAAGTGCTGGCTAGGCATAAGGCAGGGGCACAAGTGCTGGCTAGGCATAAGGCAGGGGCACAAGTGCTGGCTAGGCATAAGGCAGGGGCACAAGTGCTGGCTAGGCATAAGGCAGGGGCACAAGTGCTGGCTAGGCATAAGGCAGGGGCACAAGTGCTGGCTAGGCATAAGGCAGGGGCACAAGTGCTGGCTAGGCGTAAGGCAGGGGCACAAGTGCTGGCTAGGCGTAAGGCAGGGGCACAAGTGCTGGCTAGGCGTAAGGCAGGGGCACAAGTGCTGGCTAGGCGTAAGGCAGGGGCACAAGTGCTGGCTAGGCGTAAGGCAGGGGCACAAGTGCTGGCTAGGCGTAAGGCAGGGGCACAAGTGCTGGCTAGGCGTAAGGCAGGGGCACAAGTGCTGGCTAGGCGTAAGGCAGGGGCACAAGTGCAAACTAAGCATAAGGCAGAGGCACAAGTGCAGGCTAGGCATAAGGCAGGGGCACAAGTGCAGGCTAGACATAAGGCAGGAGCACAAGTGCAGGCTAGGCATAAGACAGGGGCACAAGTGCTGGCTAGGCATAAGGCAGGGGCACAAGTGCTGGCTAGGCATAAGGCAGGGGCACAAGTGCTGGCTAGGCATAAGGCAGGGACACAAGTGCTGGCTAGGCATAAGGCAGGGGCACAAGTGCGGGCTAGGCATAAGGCAGGGGCACAAGTGCGGGCTAGGCATAAGGCAGGGGCACAAGTGCGGGCTAGACATAAGGCAGGGGCACAAGTGCGGGCTAGGCATAAGGCAGGGGCACAAGTGCAGGCTAGGCATAAGGCAGGGGCACAAGTGCAGGCTAGGCACAAGTGCAGGCTAGGCATAAGGCTGGGGCACAAGTGCAGGCTAGGCATAAGGCAGGGGCACAAGTGCAGGCTAGGCATAAGGCAGGGGCACAAGTGCAGGCTAGGCATAAGGCAGGGGGCACAAGTGCAGGCTAGGCATAAGGCAGGGGGCACAAGTGCAGGCTAGGCATAAGGCAGGGGGCACACGTGCAGGCTAGGCATAAGGCAGGGGCACAAGTGCAGGCTAGGCATAAGGCAGGGCACAAGTGCGGGCTAGGCATAAGGCAGGGCACAAGTGCGGGCTAGGCATAAGGCAGGGGCACAAGTGCGGGCTAGGCTTTAGGCAGGGGCACAAGTGCAAACTAAGCATAAGGCAGAGGCACAAGGGCAGGCTAGGCATATGGCAGAAGCACAAGTGCAGGCTAGGCATAAGGCAGGGGCACAAGTGCAGGCTAGGCATAAGGCAGGGGCACAAGTGCAGGCTAGGCATAAGGCAGGAGCACAAGTGCAGGATAGGCATAAGACAGGGGCACAAGTGCAGGCTAGGCATAAGGCAGGGGCACAAGTGCAGGCTAGGCATAAGGCAGGGGCACAAGTGCTGGCTAGGCATAAGGCAGGGGCACAAGTGCTGGCTAGGCATAAGGCAGGGGCACAAGTGCTGGCTAGGCATAAGGCAGGGGCACAAGTGCTGGCTAGGCATAAGGCAGGGGCACAAGTGCTGGCTAGGCATAAGGCAGGGGCACAAGTGCTGGCTAGGCATAAGGCAGGGGCACAAGTGCTGGCTAGGCATAAGGCAGGGGCACAAGTGCTGGCTAGGCATAAGGCAGGGGCACAAGTGCAGGCTAGGCATAAGGCAGGGGCACAAGTGCAGGCTAGGCATAAGGCAGGGGGCACAAGTGCAGGCTAGGCATAAGGCAGGGGGCACAAGTGCAGGCTAGGCATAAGGCAGGGGGCACACGTGCAGGCTAGGCATAAGGCAGGGGCACAAGTGCAGGCTAGGCATAAGGCAGGGCACAAGTGCGGGCTAGGCATAAGGCAGGGCACAAGTGCGGGCTAGGCATAAGGCAGGGGCACAAGTGCGGGCTAGGCTTTAGGCAGGGGCACAAGTGCAAACTAAGCATAAGGCAGAGGCACAAGGGCAGGCTAGGCATATGGCAGAAGCACAAGTGCAGGCTAGGCATAAGGCAGGGGCACAAGTGCAGGCTAGGCATAAGGCAGGGGCACAAGTGCAGGCTAGGCATAAGGCAGGAGCACAAGTGCAGGATAGGCATAAGACAGGGGCACAAGTGCAGGCTAGGCATAAGGCAGGGGCACAAGTGCAGGCTAGGCATAAGGCAGGGGCACAAGTGCTGGCTAGGCATAAGGCAGGGGCACAAGTGCTGGCTAGGCATAAGGCAGGGGCACAAGTGCTGGCTAGGCATAAGGCAGGGGCACAAGTGCTGGCTAGGCATAAGGCAGGGGCACAAGTGCTGGCTAGGCATAAGGCAGGGGCACAAGTGCTGGCTAGGCGTAAGGCAGGGGCACAAGTGCTGGCTAGGCGTAAGGCAGGGGCACAAGTGCTGGCTAGGCGTAAGGCAGGGGCACAAGTGCTGGCTAGGCGTAAGGCAGGGGCACAAGTGCTGGCTAGGCGTAAGGCAGGGGCACAAGTGCTGGCTAGGCGTAAGGCAGGGGCACAAGTGCTGGCTAGGCGTAAGGCAGGGGCACAAGTGCGGGCTAGGCGTAAGGCAGGGGCACAAGTGCGGGCTAGGCATAAGGCAGGGGCACAAGTGCGGGCTAGGCATAAGGCAGGGGCACAAGTGCAGGCTAGGCATAAGGCAGGGGCACAAGTGCTGGCTAGGCATAAAGCAGGGGCACAAGTGCAGGCTAGGCATAAGGCAGGGCACAAGTGCAGGCTAGGCATAAGGCAGGGCACAAGTGCGGGCTAGGCATAAGGCAGGGCACAAGTGCGGGCTAGGCATCAGGCAGGGGCACAAGTGCTGGCTAGGCATAAGGCAGGGGCACAAGTGCTGGCTAGGCATAAGGCAGGGGCACAAGTGCTGGCTAGGCATAAGGCAGGGGCACAAGTGCTGGCTAGGCATGAGGCAGGGGCACAAGTGCTGGCTAGGCATAAGACAGGGGCACAAGTGCTGGCTAGGCATAAGGCAGGGGCACAAGTGCTGGCTAGGCATAAGGCAGGGGCACAAGTGCTGGCTAGGCATAAGGCAGGGGCACAAGTGCTGGCTAGGCATAAGGCAGGGGCACAAGTGCTGGCTAGGCATAAGGCAGGGGCACAAGTGCTGGCTAGGCATAAGGCAGGGGCACAAGTGCTGGCTAGGCATAAGGCAGGGGCACAAGTGCGGGCTAGTTTTTAGGCAGGGGCACAAGTGCAAACTAAGCATAGAGCAGAGGCACAAGTGCAGGCTAGGCATAAGGCAGGGGCACAAGTGCTGGCTAGGCATAAGGCAGGGGCACAAGTGCTGGCTAGGCATAAGGCAGGGGCACAAGTGCTGGCTAGGCGTAAGGCAGGGGCACAAGTGCTGGCTAGGCGTAAGGCAGGGGCACAAGTGCGGGCTAGTCTTTAGGCAGGGGCACAAGTGCAAACTAAGCATAAGGCAGAGGCACAAGTGCAGGCTAGGCATAAGACAGGGGCACAAGTGCAGGCTAGGCATAAGGCAGGAGCACAAGTGCAGGCTAGGCATAAGACAGGGGCACAAGTGCAGGCTAGGCATAAGGCAGGGGCACAAGTGCAGGCAAGGCATAAGGCAGGGGCACAAGTGCTGGCTAGGCATAAGGCAGGGGCACAAGTGCGGGCTAGGCATAAGGCAGGGGCACAAGTGCGGGCTAGGCATAAGGCAGGGGCACAAGTGCAGGCTAGGCATAAGGCAGGGGCACACGTGCAGGCTAGGCATAAGGCAGGGGCACACGTGCAGGCTAGGCATAAGGCAGGGGCACAAGTGCAGGCTAGGCATAAGGCAGGGGCACACGTGCAGGCTAGGCATATGGCAGGGGCACACGTGCAGGCTAGGCATATGGCAGGGGCACGAGTGCTGGCTAGGCATAAGGCAGGGGCACGAGTGCTGGCTAGGCATAAAGCAGGGGCACGAGTGCTGGCTAGGCATAAAGCAGGGGCACGAGTGCTGGCTAGGCATAAGGCAGGGGCACGAGTGCTGGCTAGGCATAAGGCAGGGGCACAAGTGCTGGCTAGGCATGAGGCAGGGGCACAAGTGCTGGCTAAGCGTAAGGCAGGGGCACAAGTGCTGGCTAGGCGTAAGGCAGGGGCACAAGTGCTGGATAGGCGTAAGGCAGGGGCACAAGTGCTGGCTAGGCGTAAGGCAGGGGCACAAGTGCTGGCTAGGCGTAAGGCAGGGGCACAAGTGCTGGCTAGGCGTAAGGCAGGGGCACAAGTGCGGGCTAGGCGTAAGGCAGGGGCACAAGTGCGGGCTAGGCATAAGGCAGGGGCACAAGTGCAGGCTAGGCATAAGGCAGGGGCACAAGTGCTGGCTAGGCATAAGGCAGGGGCACAAGTGCAGGCTAGGCATAAGGCAGGGCACAAGTGCAGGCTAGGCATAAGGCAGGGCACAAGTGCGGGCTAGGCATCAGGCAGGGGCACAAGTGCTGGCTAGGCATAAGGCAGGGGCACAAGTGCTGGCTAGGCATAAGGCAGGGGCACAAGTGCTGGCTAGGCATGAGGCAGGGGCACAAGTGCTGGCTAGGCATAAGGCAGGGGCACAAGTGCTGGCTAGGCATAAGGCAGGGGCACAAGTGCTGGCTAGGCATGAGGCAGGGGCACAAGTGCTGGCTAGGCATAAGGCAGGGGCACAAGTGCTGGCTAGGCATAAGGCAGGGGCACAAGTGCTGGCTAGGCATAAGGCAGGGGCACAAGTGCTGGCTAGGCATAAGGCAGGGGCACAAGTGCTGGCTAGGCATAAGGCAGGGGCACAAGTGCGGGCTAGTTTTTAGGCAGGGGCACAAGTGCAAACTAAGCATAGAGCAGAGGCACAAGTGCAGGCTAGGCATAAGGCAGGGGCACAAGTGCTGGCTAGGCATAAGGCAGGGGCACAAGTGCTGGCTAGGCATAAGGCAGGGGCACAAGTGCTGGCTAGGCATAAGGCAGGGGCACAAGTGCTGGCTAGGCATGAGGCAGGGGCACAAGTGCTGGCTAGGCGTAAGGCAGGGGCACAAGTGCTGGCTAGGCGTAAGGCAGGGGCACAAGTGCGGGCTAGTCTTTAGGCAGGGGCACAAGTGCAAACTAAGCATAAGGCAGAGGCACAAGTGCAGGCTAGGCATAAGACAGGGGCACAAGTGCAGGCTAGGCATAAGGCAGGAGCACAAGTGCAGGCTAGGCATAAGACAGGGGCACAAGTGCAGGCTAGGCATAAGGCAGGGGCACAAGTGCAGGCAAGGCATAAGGCAGGGGCACAAGTGCTGGCTAGGCATAAGGCAGGGGCACAAGTGCGGGCTAGGCATAAGGCAGGGGCACAAGTGCGGGCTAGGCATAAGGCAGGGGCACAAGTGCAGGCTAGGCATAAGGCAGGGGCACACGTGCAGGCTAGGCATAAGGCAGGGGCACACGTGCAGGCTAGGCATAAGGCAGGGGCACACGTGCAGGCTAGGCATATGGCAGGGGCACACGTGCAGGCTAGGCATATGGCAGGGGCACGAGTGCTGGCTAGGCATAAGGCAGGGGCACGAGTGCTGGCTAGGCATAAAGCAGGGGCACGAGTGCTGGCTAGGCATAAGGCAGGGGCACGAGTGCTGGCTAGGCATAAGGCAGGGGCACAAGTGCTGGCTAGGCATGAGGCAGGGGCACAAGTGCTGGCTAGGCATAAGGCAGGGGCACAAGTGCTGGCTAGGCATAAGGCAGGGGCACAAGTGCTGGCTAGGCATAAGGCAGGGGCACAAGTGCTGGCTAGGCATAAGGCAGGGGCACAAGTGCTGGCTAGGCATAAGACAGGGGCACAAGTGCTGGCTAGGCATAAGGCAGGGGCACAAGTGCTGGCTAGGCATAAGGCAGGGGCACAAGTGCGGGCTAGTTTTTAGGCAGGGGCACAAGTGCAAACTAAGCATAGGGCAGAGGCACAAGTGCAGGCTAGGCATAAGGCAGGGGCACAAGTGCTGGCTAGGCATAAGGCAGGGGCACAAGTGCTGGCTAGGCATGAGGCAGGGGCACAAGTGCTGGCTAGGCGTAAGGCAGGGGCACAAGTGCTGGCTAGGCGTAAGGCAGGGGCACAAGTGCTGGCTAGTCTTTAGGCAGGGGCACAAGTGCAAACTAAGCATAAGGCAGAGGCACAAGTGCAGGCTAGGCATAAGACAGGGGCACAAGTGCAGGTTAGGCATAAGGCAGGAGCACAAGTGCAGGCTAGGCATAAGACAGGGACACAAGTGCAGGCTAGGCATAAGGCAGGGGCACAAGTGCAGGCAAGGCATAAGGCAGGGGCACAAGTGCTGGCTAGGCATAAGGCAGGGGCACAAGTGCTGGCTAGGCATAAGGCAGGGGCACAAGTGCGGGCTAGGCATAAGGCAGGGGCACAAGTGCGGGCTAGGCATAAGGCAGGGGCACAAGTGCGGGCTAGGCATAAGGCAGGGGCACAAGTGCGGGCTAGGCATAAGGCAGGGGCACAAGTGCGGGCTAGGCATAAGGCAGGGGCACATGTGCAGGCTAGGCATAAGGAAGGCACAAGTGCAGGCTAGGCATAAGGCAGGGGCACACGTGCAGGCTAGGCATATGGCAGGGGCACGAGTGCTGGCTAGGCATAAGGCAGGGGCACGAGTGCTGGCTAGGCATAAGGCAGGGGCACGAGTGCTGGCTAGGCATAAGGCAGGGGCACGAGTGCTGGCTAGGCATAAGGCAGGGGCACGAGTGCTGGCTAGGCATAAGGCAGGGGCACGAGTGCTGGCTAGGCATAAGGCAGGGGCACGAGTGCTGGCTAGGCATAAGGCAGGGGCACGAGTGCTGGCTAGGCATAAGGCAGGGGCACGAGTGCTGGCTAGGCATAAGGCAGGGGCACGAGTGCTGGCTAGGCATAAGGCAGGGGCACAAGTGCTGGCTAGGCATGAGGCAGGGGCACAAGTGCTGGCTAGGCATGAGGCAGGGGCACAAGTGCTGGCTAGGCATGAGGCAGGGGCACAAGTGCTGGCTAGGCATAAGGCAGGGGCACAAGTGCTGGCTAGGCATAAGGCAGGGGCACAAGTGCTGGCTAGGCATAAGGCAGGGGCACAAGTGATGGCTAGGCGTAAGGCAGGGGCACAAGTGCTGGCTAGGCGTAAGGCAGGGGCACAAGTGCTGGCTAGGCGTAAGGCAGGGGCACAAGTGCTGGCTAGGCGTAAGGCAGGGGCACAAGTGCTGGCTAGGCGTAAGGCAGGGGCACAAGTGCGGGCTAGTCTTTAGGCAGGGGCACAAGTGCAAACTAAGCATAAGGCAGAGGCACAAGTGCAGGCTAGGCATAAGGCAGGGGCACAAGTGCAGGCTAGGCATAAGGCAGGAGCACAAGTGCAGGCTAGACATAAGACAGGGGCACAAGTGCAGGCTAGGCATAAGGCAGGGGCACAAGTGCTGGCTAGGCATAAGGCAGGGGCACAAGTGCTGGCTAGGCATAAGGCAGGGGCACAAGTGCTGGCTAGGCATAAGGCAGGGGCACAAGTGCTGGCTAGGCATAAGGCAGGGGCACAAGTGCTGGCTAGGCATAAGGCAGGGGCACAAGTGCGGGCTAGGCATAAGGCAGGGGCACAAGTGCGGGCTAGGCATAAGGCAGGGGCACAAGTGCGGGCTAGGCATAAGGCAGGGGCACAAGTGCGGGCTAGGCATAAGGCAGGGGCACAAGTGCGGGCTAGGCATAAGGCAGGGGCACAAGTGCAGGCTAGGCATATGGCAGGGGCACACGTGCAGGCTAGGCATAAGGCAGGGGCACACGTGCAGGCTAGGCATAAGGCAGGGGCACACGTGCAGGCTAGGCATAAGGCAGGGGCACAAGTGCTGGCTAGGCATAAGGCAGGGGCACAAGTGCTGGCTAGGCATAAGGCAGGGGCACAAGTGCTGGCTAGGCATAAGGCAGGGGCACAAGTGCTGGCTAGGCATAAGGCAGGGGCACAAGTGCTGGCTAGGCATAAGGCAGGGGCACAAGTGCTGGCTAGGCATAAGGCAGGGGCACAAGTGCGGGCTAGGCATAAGGCAGGGGCACAAGTGCGGGCTAGGCATAAGGCAGGGGCACAAGTGCGGGCTAGGCATAAGGCAGGGGCACAAGTGCGGGCTAGGCATAAGGCAGGGGCACAAGTGCGGGCTAGGCATAAGGCAGGGGCACAAGTGCAGGCTAGGCATATGGCAGGGGCACACGTGCAGGCTAGGCATAAGGCAGGGGCACACGTGCAGGCTAGGCATAAGGCAGGGGCACACGTGCAGGTTAGGCATAAGGCAGGGGCACACGTGCAGGTTAGGCATAAGGCAGGGGCACACGTGCAGGCTAGGCATAAGGCAGGGGCACACGTGCAGGCTAGGCATAAGGCAGGGGCACGAGTGCAGGCTAGGCATAAGGCAGGGGCACGAGTGCAGGCTAGGCATAAGGCAGGGGCACGAGTGCTGGCAAGGCATAAGGCAGGGGCACGAGTGCTGGCTAGGCATAAGGCAGGGGCACGAGTGCTGGCTAGGCATAAGGCAGGGGCACGAGTGCTGGCTAGGCATAAGGCAAGGGCACGAGTGCTGGCTAGGCATAAGGCAAGGGCACGAGTGCTGGCTAGGCATAAGGCAGGGGCACGAGTGCTGGCTAGGCATAAGGCAGGGGCACGAGTGCAGGCTAGGCATAAGGCAGGGGCACGAGTGCAGGCTAGGCATAAGGCAGGGGCACGAGTGCAGGCTAGGCATAAGGCAGGGGCACGAGTGCAGGCTAGGCATAAGGCAGGGGCACGAGTGCTGGCTAGGCATAAGGCAGGGGCACAAGTGCTGGCTAGGCATAAGGCAGGGGCACAAGTGCTGGCTAGGCATGAGGCAGGGGCACAAGTGCTGGCTAGGCATGAGGCAGGGGCACAAGTGCTGGCTAGGCATGAGGCAGGGGCACAAGTGCTGGCTAGGCATAAGGCAGGGGCACAAGTGCAGGCTAGGCATAAGGCAGGGCACAAGTGCAGGCTAGGCATAAGGCAGGGCACAAGTGCGGGCTAGGCATAAGGCAGGGCACAAGTGCGGGCTAGGCATAAGGCAGGGCACAAGTGCTGGCTAGGCATAAGGCAGGGGCACAAGTGCTGGCTAGGCATAAGGCAGGGGCACAAGTGCTGGCTAGGCATAAGGCAGGGGCACAAGTGCTGGCTAGGCATGAGGCAGGGGCACAAGTGCTGGCTAGGCATAAGGCAGGGGCACAAGTGCTGGCTAGGCATAAGGCAGGGGCACAAGTGCTGGCTAGGCATAAGGCAGGGGCACAAGTGCTGGCTAGGCATAAGGCAGGGGCACAAGTGCTGGCTAGGCATGAGGCAGGGGCACAAGTGCTGGCTAGGCATGAGGCAGGGGCACAAGTGCTGGCTAGGCATAAGGCAGGGGCACAAGTGCTGGCTAGGCATAAGGCAGGGGCACAAGTGCTGGCTAGGCATAAGGCAGGGGCACAAGTGCTGGCTAGGCATAAGGCAGGGGCACAAGTGCTGGCTAGGCATAAGGCAGGGGCACAAGTGCGGGCTAGTTTTTAGGCAGGGGCACAAGTGCAAACTAAGCATAGAGCAGAGGCACAAGTGCAGGCTAGGCATAAGGCAGGGGCACAAGTGCTGGCTAGGCATAAGGCAGGGGCACAAGTGCTGGCTAGGCATAAGGCAGGGGCACAAGTGCTGGCTAGGCATGAGGCAGGGGCACAAGTGCTGGCTAGGCGTAAGGCAGGGGCACAAGTGCTGGCTAGGCGTAAGGCAGGGGCACAAGTGCGGGCTAGTCTTTAGGCAGGGGCACAAGTGCAAACTAAGCATAAGGCAGAGGCACAAGTGCAGGCTAGGCATAAGACAGGGGCACAAGTGCAGGCTAGGCATAAGGCAGGAGCACAAGTGCAGGCTAGGCATAAGACAGGGGCACAAGTGCAGGCTAGGCATAAGGCAGGGGCACAAGTGCAGGCAAGGCATAAGGCAGGGGCACAAGTGCTGGCTAGGCATAAGGCAGGGGCACAAGTGCGGGCTAGGCATAAGGCAGGGGCACAAGTGCGGGCTAGGCATAAGGCAGGGGCACGAGTGCTGGCAAGGCATAAGGCAGGGTCACGAGTGCTGGCTAGGCATAAGGCAGGGGCACGAGTGCTGGCTAGGCATAAGGCAGGGGCACGAGTGCTGGCTAGGCATAAGGCAGGGGCACGAGTGCTGGCTAGGCATAAGGCAGGGGCACGAGTGCTGGCTAGGCATAAGGCAGGGGCACGAGTGCTGGCTAGGCATAAGGCAGGGGCACGAGTGCTGGCTAGGCATAAGGCAAGGGCACGAGTGCTGGCTAGGCATAAGGCAAGGGCACGAGTGCTGGCTAGGCATAAGGCAGGGGCACGAGTGCTGGCTAGGCATAAGGCAGGGGCACGAGTGCTGGCTAGGCATAAGGCAGGGGCACGAGTGCAGGCTAGGCATAAGGCAGGGGCACGAGTGCAGGCTAGGCATAAGGCAGGGGCACGAGTGCAGGCTAGGCATAAGGCAGGGGCACGAGTGCAGGCTAGGCATAAGGCAGGGGCACACGTGCAGGCTAGGCATAAGGCAGGGGCACAAGTGCAGGCTAGGCATAAGGCAGGGGCACACGTGCAGGCTAGGCATAAGGCAGGGGCACAAGTGCAGGCTAGGCATAAGGCAGGGGCACACGTGCAGGCTAGGCATATGGCAGGGGCACACGTGCAGGCTAGGCATATGGCAGGGGCACGAGTGCTGGCTAGGCATAAGGCAGGGGCACGAGTGCTGGCTAGGCATAAAGCAGGGGCACGAGTGCTGGCTAGGCATAAAGCAGGGGCACGAGTGCTGGCTAGGCATAAGGCAGGGGCACGAGTGCTGGCTAGGCATAAGGCAGGGGCACAAGTGCTGGCTAGGCATGAGGTAGGGGCACAAGTGCTGGCTAGGCATAAGGCAGGGGCACAAGTGCTGGCTAGGCGTAAGGCAGGGGCACAAGTGCTGGCTAGGCGTAAGGCAGGGGCACAAGTGCTGGCTAGGCGTAAGGCAGGGGCACAAGTGCTGGCTAGGCGTAAGGCAGGGGCACAAGTGCTGGCTAGGCGTAAGGCAGGGGCACAAGTGCTGGCTAGGCGTAAGGCAGGGGCACAAGTGCGGGCTAGGCATAAGGCAGGGGCACAAGTGCGGGCTAGGCATAAGGCAGGGGCACAAGTGCAGGCTAGGCATAAGGCAGGGGCACAAGTGCTGGCTAGGCATAAGGCAGGGGCACAAGTGCAGGCTAGGCATAAGGCAGGGCACAAGTGCAGGCTAGGCATAAGGCAGGGCACAAGTGCGGGCTAGGCATCAGGCAGGGGCACAAGTGCTGGCTAGGCATAAGGCAGGGGCACAAGTGCTGGCTAGGCATAAGGCAGGGGCACAAGTGCTGGCTAGGCATAAGGCAGGGGCACAAGTGCTGGCTAGGCATAAGGCAGGGGCACAAGTGCGGGCTAGTTTTTAGGCAGGGGCACAAGTGCAAACTAAGCATAGAGCAGAGGCACAAGTGCAGGCTAGGCATAAGGCAGGGGCACAAGTGCTGGCTAGGCATAAGGCAGGGGCACAAGTGCTGGCTAGGCATAAGGCAGGGGCACAAGTGCTGGCTAGGCATGAGACAGGGGCACAAGTGCTGGCTAGGCGTAAGGCAGGGGCACAAGTGCTGGCTAGGCGTAAGGCAGGGGCACAAGTGCGGGCTAGTCTTTAGGCAGGGGCACAAGTGCAAACTAAGCATAAGGCAGAGGCACAAGTGCAGGCTAGGCATAAGACAGGGGCACAAGTGCAGGCTAGTCATAAGGCAGGAGCACAAGTGCAGGCTAGGCATAAGACAGGGGCACAAGTGCAGGCTAGGCATAAGGCAGGGGCACAAGTGCAGGCAAGGCATAAGGCAGGGGCACAAGTGCTGGCTAGGCATAAGGCAGGGGCACAAGTGCGGGCTAGGCATAAGGCAGGGGCACAAGTGCGGGCTAGGCATAAGGCAGGGGCACAAGTGCAGGCTAGGCATAAGGCAGGGGCACACGTGCAGGCTAGGCATAAGGCAGGGGCACAAGTGCAGGCTAGGCATAAGGCAGGGGCACACGTGCAGGCTAGGCATATGGCAGGGGCACACGTGCAGGCTAGGCATATGGCAGGGGCACGAGTGCTGGCTAGGCATAAGGCAGGGGCACGAGTGCTGGCTAGGCATAAAGCAGGGGCACGAGTGCTGGCTAGGCATAAGGCAGGGGCACGAGTGCTGGCTAGGCATAAGGCAGGGGCACGAGTGCTGGCTAGGCATGAGGCAGGGGCACAAGTGCTGGCTAGGCATAAGGCAGGGGCACAAGTGCTGGCTAGGCATAAGGCAGGGGCACAAGTGCTGGCTAGGCATAAGGCAGGGGCACAAGTGCTGGATAGGCATAAGGCAGGGGCACAAGTGCTGGCTAGGCATAAGGCAGGGGCACAAGTGCTGGCTAGGCATAAGGCAGGGGCACAAGTGCTGGCTAGGCATAAGGCAGGGGCACAAGTGCTGGCTAGGCATAAGGCAGGGGCACAAGTGCGGGCTAGTTTTTAGGCAGGGGCACAAGTGCAAACTAAGCATAGGGCAGAGGCACAAGTGCAGGCTAGGCATAAGGCAGGGGCACAAGTGCTGGCTAGGCATAAGGCAGGGGCACAAGTGCTGGCTAGGCATGAGGCAGGGGCACAAGTGCTGGCTAGGCGTAAGGCAGGGGCACAAGTGCTGGCTAGGCGTAAGGCAGGGGCACAAGTGCTGGCTAGTCTTTAGGCAGGGGCACAAGTGCAAACTAAGCATAAGGCAGAGGCACAAGTGCAGGCTAGGCATAAGACAGGGGCACAAGTGCAGGTTAGGCATAAGGCAGGAGCACAAGTGCAGGCTAGGCATAAGACAGGGGCACAAGTGCAGGCTAGGCATAAGGCAGGGGCACAAGTGCAGGCAAGGCATAAGGCAGGGGCACAAGTGCTGGCTAGGCATAAGGCAGGGGCACAAGTGCGGGCTAGGCATAAGGCAGGGGCACAAGTGCGGGCTAGGCATAAGGCAGGGGCACAAGTGCGGGCTAGGCATAAGGCAGGGGCACAAGTGCGGGCTAGGCATAAGGCAGGGGCACAAGTGCGGGCTAGGCATAAGGCAGGGGCACAAGTGCGGGCTAGGCATAAGGCAGGGGCACAAGTGCGGGCTAGGCATAAGGCAGGGGCACAAGTGCGGGCTAGGCATAAGGCAGGGGCACAAGTGCGGGCTAGGCATAAGGCAGGGGCACAAGTGCGGGCTAGGCATAAGGCAGGGGCACATGTGCAGGCTAGGCATAAGGAAGGCACAAGTGCAGGCTAGGCATAAGGCAGGGGCACACGTGCAGGCTAGGCATATGGCAGGGGCACGAGTGCTGGCTAGGCATAAGGCAGGGGCACGAGTGCTGGCTAGGCATAAGGCAGGGGCACGAGTGCTGGCTAGGCATAAGGCAGGGGCACGAGTGCTGGCTAGGCATAAGGCAGGGGCACGAGTGCTGGCTAGGCATAAGGCAGGGGCACGAGTGCTGGCTAGGCATAAGGCAGGGGCACGAGTGCTGGCTAGGCATAAGGCAGGGGCACGAGTGCTGGCTAGGCATAAGGCAGGGGCACGAGTGCTGGCTAGGCATAAGGCAGGGGCACGAGTGCTGGCTAGGCATAAGGCAGGGGCACGAGTGCTGGCTAGGCATAAGGCAGGGGCACGAGTGCTGGCTAGGCATAAGGCAGGGGCACAAGTGCTGGCTAGGCATAAGGCAGGGGCACAAGTGCTGGCTAGGCATGAGGCAGGGGCACAAGTGCTGGCTAGGCATGAGGCAGGGGCACAAGTGCTGGCTAGGCATAAGGCAGGGGCACAAGTGCTGGCTAGGCATAAGGCAGGGGCACAAGTGCTGGCTAGGCATAAGGCAGGGGCACAAGTGATGGCTAGGCGTAAGGCAGGGGCACAAGTGCTGGCTAGGCGTAAGGCAGGGGCACAAGTGCTGGCTAGGCGTAAGGCAGGGGCACAAGTGCTGGCTAGGCGTAAGGCAGGGGCACAAGTGCTGGCTAGGCGTAAGGCAGGGGCACAAGTGCGGGCTAGTCTTTAGGCAGGGGCACAAGTGCAAACTAAGCATAAGGCAGAGGCACAAGTGCAGGCTAGGCATAAGGCAGGGGCACAAGTGCAGGCTAGGCATAAGGCAGGAGCACAAGTGCAGGCTAGACATAAGACAGGGGCACAAGTGCAGGCTAGGCATAAGGCAGGGGCACAAGTGCTGGCTAGCCATAAGGCAGGGGCACAAGTGCTGGCTAGGCATAAGGCAGGGGCACAAGTGCTGGCTAGGCATAAGGCAGGGGCACAAGTGCTGGCTAGGCATAAGGCAGGGGCACAAGTGCTGGCTAGGCATAAGGCAGGGGCACAAGTGCTGGCTAGGCATAAGGCAGGGGCACAAGTGCGGGCTAGGCATAAGGCAGGGGCACAAGTGCGGGCTAGGCATAAGGCAGGGGCACAAGTGCGGGCTAGGCATAAGGCAGGGGCACAAGTGCGGGCTAGGCATAAGGCAGGGGCACAAGTGCAGGCTAGGCATAAGGCAGGGGCACAAGTGCAGGCTAGGCATATGGCAGGGGCACACGTGCAGGCTAGGCATAAGGCAGGGGCACAAGTGCAGGCTAGGCATAAGGCAGGGGCACGAGTGCAGGCTAGGCATAAGGCAGGGGCACGAGTGCAGGCTAGGCATAAGGCAGGGGCACGAGTGCTGGCAAGGCATAAGGCAGGGTCACGAGTGCTGGCTAGGCATAAGGCAGGGGCACGAGTGCTGGCTAGGCATAAGGCAGGGGCACGAGTGCTGGCTAGGCATAAGGCAGGGGCACGAGTGCTGGCTAGGCATAAGGCAAGGGCACGAGTGCTGGCTAGGCATAAGGCAAGGGCACGAGTGCTGGCTAGGCATAAGTCAGGGGCACGAGTGCTGGCTAGGCATAAGGCAGGGGCACGAGTGCAGGCTAGGCATAAGGCAGGGGCACGAGTGCAGGCTAGGCATAAGGCAGGGGCACGAGTGCAGGCTAGGCATAAGGCAGGGGCACGAGTGCAGGCTAGGCATAAGGCAGGGGCACGAGTGCAGGCTAGGCATAAGGCAGGGGCACGAGTGCAGGCTAGGCATAAGGCAGGGGCACAAGTGCGGGCTAGTCTTTAGGCATTGGCACAAGTGCAGGCTAGGCATAAGGCAGGGGCACAAGTGCAGGCTAGGCATAAGACAGGGGCACAAGTGCAGGCTAGGCATAAGGCAGGAGCACAAGTGCAGGCTAGGCATAAGACAGGGGCACAAGTGCAGGCTAGGCATAAGGCAGGGGCACAAGTGCAGGCTAGGCATAAGGCAGGGGAACAAGTGCTGGCTAGGCATAAGGCAGGGGAACAAGTGCTGGCTAGGCATAAGGCAGGGGCACAACTGCTGGCTAGGCATAAGGCAGGGGCACAAGTGCGGGCTAGGCATAAGGCAGGGGCACAACTGCTGGCTAGGCATAAGGCAGGGGCACAAGTGCGGGCTAGGCATAAGGCAGGGGCACAAGTGCGGGCTAGGCATAAGGCAGGGGCACAAGTGCGGGCTAGGCATAAGGCAGGGGCACAAGTGCGGGCTAGGCATAAGGCAGGGGCACAAGTGCGGGCTAGGCATAAGGCAGGGGCACAAGTGCTGGCTAGGCGTAAGGCAGGGGCACAAGTGCTGGCTAGGCGTAAGGCAGGGGCACAAGTGCTGGCTAGGCATAAGGCAGGGGCACAAGTGCTGGCTAGGCATAAGGCAGGGGCACAAGTGCAAACTAAGCATAAGGCAGAGGCACAAGTGCAGGCTAGGCATAAGGCAGGGGCACAAGTGCAGGCTAGGCATAAGGCAGGAGCACATGTGCAGGCTAGGCATAAGACAGGGGCACAATGCAGGCTAGGCATAAGGCAGGGGCACAAGTGCTGGCTAGGCATAAGGCAGGGGCACAAGTGCAGGCTAGGCATAAGGCAGGGGCACAAGTGCTGGCTAGGCATAAGGCAGGGGCACAAGTGCTGGCTAGGCATAAGGCAGGGGCACAAGTGCGGGCTAGGCATAAGGCAGGGGCACAAGTGCGGGCTAGGCATAAGGCAGGGGCACAAGTGCAGGCTAGGCATAAGGCAGGGGCACAAGTGCAGGCTAGGCATAAGGCAGGGGCACACGTGCAGGCTAGGCATAAGGCAGGGGCACACGTGCAGGCTAGGCATAAGGCAGGGGCACACGTGCAGGCTAGGCATAAGGCAGGGGCACAAGTGCAGGCTAGGCATAAGGCAGGGGCACAAGTGCAGGCTAGGCATAAGGCAGGGGCACAAGTGCAGGCTAGGCATAAGGCAGGGGCACAAGTGCAGGCTAGGCATAAGGCAGGGGCACAAGTGCAGGCTAGGCATAAGGCAGGGGCACGAGTGCAGGCTAGGCATAAGGCAGGGGCACGAGTGCTGGCTAGGCATAAGGCAGGGGCACGAGTGCTGGCTAGGCATAAGGCAGGGGCACGAGTGCTGGCTAGGCATAAGGCAGGGGCACGAGTGCTGGCTAGGCATAAGGCAGGGGCACGAGTGCTGGCTAGGCATAAGGCAGGGGCACGAGTGCTGGCTAGGCATAAGGCAGGGGCACGAGTGCTGGCTAGGCATAAGGCAGGGGCACGAGTGCTGGCTAGGCATAAGGCAGGGGCACGAGTGCTGGCTAGGCATAAGGCAGGGGCACGAGTGCTGGCTAGGCATAAGGCAGGGGCACGAGTGCTGGCTAGGCATAAGGCAGGGGCACGAGTGCTGGCTAGGCATAAGGCAGGGGCACGAGTGCTGGCTAGGCATAAGGCAGGGGCACGAGTGCTGGCTAGGCATAAGGCAGGGGCACGAGTGCAGGCTAGGCATAAGGCAGGGGCAAAAGTGCGGGCTAGGCTTTAGGCAGGGGCACAAGTGCAAACTAGGCATAAGGCAGGGGCACGTGTGCTGGCTAGGCATAAGGCAGGGGCACAAGTGCAGGCTAGGCATAAGGCAGGGGCACAAGTGCAGGCTAGGCATAAGGCAGGGGCACAAGTGCAGGCTAGGCATAAGGCAGGGGCACAAGTGCAGGCTAGGCATAAGGCAGGGGCACAAGTGCAGGCTAGGCATAAGGCAGGGGCACAAGTGCTGGCTAGGCATAAGGCAGGGGCACAAGTGCTGGCTAGGCATAAGGCAGGGGCACAAGTGCTGGCTAGGCATAAGGCAGGGGCACAAGTGCTGGCTAGGCATAAGGCAGGGGCACAAGTGCTGGCTAGGCATAAGGCAGGGGCACAAGTGCTGGCTAGGCATAAGGCAGGGGCACAAGTGCTGGCTAGGCATAAGGCAGGGGCACAAGTGCTGGCTAGGCATAAGGCAGGGGCACAAGTGCTGGCTAGGCATAAGGCAGGGGCACAAGTGCTGGCTAGGCATAAGGCAGGGGCACAAGTGCTGGCTAGGCATAAGGCAGGGGCACAAGTGCTGGCTAGGCATAAGGCAGGGGCACAAGTGCTGGCTAGGCATAAGGCAGGGGCACAAGTGCAGGCTAGGCATAAGGCAGGGGCACAAGTGCAGGCTAGGCATAAGGCAGGGGCACAAGTGCAGGCTAGGCATAAGGCAGGGGCACAAGTGCAAACTAAGCATAAGGCAGAGGCACAAGTGCAGGCTAGGCATAAGGCAGGGGCACAAGTGCTGGCAAGGCATAAGGCAGGGGCACAAATGCAGGCTAGGCATAAGGCAGGGGCACAAGTGCAGGCTAGGCATAAGGCAGGGGCACAAGTGCAAACTAAGCATAAGGCAGAGGCACAAGTGCAGGCTAGGCATAAGGCAGGGGCACAAGTGCTGGCTAGGCATAAGGCAGGGGCACAAGTGCAGGCTAGGCATAAGGCAGGGGCACAAGTGCTGGCTAGGCATAAGGCAGGGGCACAAGTGCTGGCTAGGCATAAGGCAGGGGCACAAGTGCTGGCTAGGCATAAGGCAGGGGCACAAGTGCTGGCGAGGCATAAGGCAGGGGCACAAGTGCTGGCTAGGCATAAGGCAGGGGCACAAGTGCTGGCTAGGCATAAGGCAGGGGCACAAGTGCTGGCTAGGCATAAGGCAGGGGCACAAGTGCAGGCTAGGCATAAGGCAGGGGCACAAGTGCTGGCTAGGCATAAGGCAGGGGTACAAGTGCTGCCTAGGCATCAGGCAGGGGCAAAAGTGCTGGCTAGGCATAAGGCAGGGGCAAAAGTGCTGGCTAGGCATAAGGCAGGGGCACAAATGCAGGCTAGGCATAAGGCAGGGGCACAAGTGCAGGATAGGCATAAGGCAGGGGCACAAGTGGTGGCTAGGCATAAGGCAGGGGCACAAGTGCTGGCTAGGCATAAGGCAGGGGCACAAGTGCTGGCTAGGCATAAGGCAGGGGCACAAGTGCGGGCTAGGCTTTAGGCAGGGGCTTAAGTGCTGGCTAGGCATAAGGCAGGGGCACAAGTGCTGGCTAGGCATAAGGCAGGGGCACAAGTGCGGGCTAGGCTTTAGGCAGGGGCACAAGTACAAACTAAGCATAAGGCAGAGGCACAAGTGCAAGCTAGGCATAAGGCAGGGGCACCTATGCAGGCTAGGCTTAAGGCAGGGGCACAAGTGATGGCTACACATAAGGCATACAGCTAACTCTTTGCACTCTTTGCATAAAGGGATAGGCACCCTTAGGGGTGAAGAGCTAGCTTTCACCCCTCTACTCTGTACTTTGTTGTTCAGTGCAAAGCCAGTCCATAACCCCCATGCTCCAAGCGACCAGGCACATCTTGTCTGTCCTCCGTAAATGGGTAATGCCTTCGTCCCCAATTACAGTCGTGCATGTGCATTCAGACGGGACAAGAGCGAAGAGCGTAAAGCCTGCCCTGTGTGCATAACCAACATGAAGCTAAAGACAAAAAAAACAATAATGCAAGGGGCTCAAAAGTGCTGGCTAGGCATAAGGCAGGGGCACAAATGCTGGCTAGGCATAAGGCAGGGGCACAAGTGCTGGCTAGGCATAAGGCAGGGACACAAGTGCTGGCTAGGCATAAGGCAGGGGCACAAGTGCGGGCTAGGCATAAGGCAGGGGCACAAGTGCGGGCTAGGCATAAGGCAGGGGCACAAGTGCGGGCTAGGCATAAGGCAGGGGCACAAGTGCAGGCTAGGCATAAGGCAGGGGCACAAGTGCAGGCTAGGCATAAGGCAGGGGCACAAGTGCAGGCTAGGCATAAGGCAGGGGCACAAGTGCAGGCTAGGCATAAGGCAGGGGCACAAGTGCAGGCTAGGCATAAGGCAGGGGCACCTATGCAGGCTAGGCTTAAGGCAGGGGCACAAGTGATGGCTACACATAAGGCATACAGCTAACTCTTTGCACTCTTTGCATAAAGGGATAGGCACCCTTAGGGGTGAAGAGCTAGCTTTCACCCCTCTACTCTGTACTTTGTTGTTCAGTGCGGAGCCAGTCCATAACCCCCATGCTCCAAGCGACCAGGCACATCTTGTCTGTCCTCCGTAAATGGGTAATGCCTTCGTCCACAATTACAGTCGTGCATGTGCATTCAGACGGGACAAGAGCGAAGAGCGTAAAGCCTGCCCTGTGTGCATAACCAACATGAAGCTAAAGACAAAAAAACAATAATGCAAGGGGCTCAAAAGTGCTGGCTAGGCATAAGGCAGGGGCACAAGTGCTGGCTAGGCATAAGGCAGGGGCACAAGTGCGGGCTAGGCTTAAGGCAGGGGCACAAGTGCGGGCTAGGCATAAGGCAGGGGCACAAGTGCGGGCTAGGCATAAGGCAGGGGCACAAGTGCGGGCTAGCCATAAGGCAGGGGCACAAGTGCGGGCTAGGCATAAGGCAGGGGCACAAGTGCGGGCTAGGCATAAGGCAGGGGCACAAGTGCGGGCTAGGCATAAGGCAGGGGCACAAGTGCGGGCTAGGCATAAGGCAGGGGCACAAGTGCGGGCTAGGCATAAGGCAGGGGCACAAGTGCTGGCTAGGCATAAGGCAGGGGCACAAGTGCTGGCTAGGCATAAGGCAGGGGCACAAGTGCGGGCTAGCCATAAGGCAGGGGCACAAGTGCAGGCTAGGCATAAGGCAGGGGCACAAGTGCAGGCTAGGCATAAGGCAGGGGCACAAGTGCAGGCTAGGCATAAGGCAGGGGCACAAGTGCAGGCTAGGCATAAGGCAGGGCACAAGTGCGGGCTAGGCATAAGGCAGGGGCACAAGTGCGGGCTAGGCATAAGGCAGGGGCACAAGTGCGGGCTAGGCATAAGGCAGGGGCACAAGTGCTGGCTAGGCATAAGGCAGGGGCACAAGTGCTGGCTAGGCATAAGGCAGGGGCACAAGTGCTGGCTAGGCATAAGGCAGGGGCACAAGTGCTGGCTAGGCATAAGGCAGGGGCACAAGTGCTGGCTAGGCATAAGGCAGGGGCACAAGTGCTGTCTAGGCATAAGGCAGGGGCACAAGTGCTGGCTAGGCATAAGGCAGGGGCACAAGTGCTGGCTAGGCATAAGGCAGGGGCACAAGTGCTGGCTAGGCATAAGGCAGGGGATCAAGTGCGGGCTAGTTTTTAGGCAGGGGCACAAGTGCAAACTAAGCATAGGGCAGAGGCACAAGTGCAGGCTAGGCATAAGGCAGGGGCACAAGTGCAGGCTAGGCATAAGGCAGGAGCACAAGTGCAGGCTAGGCATAAGACAGGGGCACAAGTGCAGGCTAGGCATAAGGCAGGGGCACAAGTGCAGGCTAGGCATAAGGCAGGGGCACAAGTGCAGGCTAGGCATAAGGCAGGGGCACAAGTGCTGGCTAGGCATAAGGCAGGGGCACAAGTGCTGGCTAGGCATAAGGCAGGGGCACAAGTGCTGGCTAGGCATAAGGCAGGGGCACAAGTGCTGGCTAGGCATAAGGCAGGGGCACAAGTGCTGGCTAGGCATAAGGCAGGGGCACAAGTGCTGGCTAGGCATAAGGCAGGGGCACAAGTGCTGGCTAGGCATAAGGCAGGGGCACAAGTGCAGGCTAGGCATAAGGCAGGGGCACAAGTGCTGGCTAGGCATAAGGCAGGGGCACAAGTGCTGGCTAGGCGTAAGGCAGGGGCACAAGTGCTGGCTAGGCGTAAGGCAGGGGCACAAGTGCTGGCTAGGCGTTAGGCAGGGGCACAAGTGCTGGCTAGGCGTAAGGCAGGGGCACAAGTGCTGGCTAGGCGTAAGGCAGGGGCACAAGTGCTGGCTAGGCGTAAGGCAGGGGCACAAGTGCTGGCTAGGCGTAAGGCAGGGGCACAAGTGCTGGCTAGGCGTAAGGCAGGGGCACAAGTGCAAACTAAGCATAAGGCAGAGGCACAAGTGCAGGCTAGGCATAAGGCAGGGGCACAAGTGCAGGCTAGACATAAGGCAGGAGCACAAGTGCAGGCTAGGCATAAGACAGGGGCACAAGTGCTGGCTAGGCATAAGGCAGGGGCACAAGTGCTGGCTAGGCATAAGGCAGGGACACAAGTGCTGGCTAGGCATAAGGCAGGGACACAAGTGCTGGCTAGGCATAAGGCAGGGACACAAGTGCTGGCTAGGCATAAGGCAGGGGCACAAGTGCGGGCTAGGCATAAGGCAGGGGCACAAGTGCGGGCTAGGCATAAGGCAGGGGCACAAGTGCGGGCTAGACATAAGGCAGGGGCACAAGTGCGGGCTAGGCATAAGGCAGGGGCACAAGTGCAGGCTAGGCATAAGGCAGGGGCACAAGTGCAGGCTAGGCATAAGGCAGGGGCACAAGTGCAGGCTAGGCATAAGGCAGGGGCACAAGTGCAGGCTAGGCATAAGGCAGGGGCACAAGTGCAGGCTAGGCATAAGGCAGGGGGCACAAGTGCAGGCTAGGCATAAGGCAGGGGGCACACGTGCAGGCTAGGCATAAGGCAGGGGGCACACGTGCAGGCTAGGCATAAGGCAGGGGCACAAGTGCAGGCTAGGCATAAGGCAGGGCACAAGTGCGGGCTAGGCATAAGGCAGGGCACAAGTGCGGGCTAGGCATAAGGCAAGGGCACAAGTGCGGGCTAGGCTTTAGGCAGGGGCACAAGTGCAAACTAAGCATAAGGCAGAGGCACAAGGGCAGGCTAGGCATATGGCAGAAGCACAAGTGCAGGCTAGGCATAAGGCAGGGGCACAAGTGCAGGCTAGGCATAAGGCAGGGGCACAAGTGCAGGCTAGGCATAAGGCAGGAGCACAAGTGCAGGCTAGGCATAAGGCAGGGGGCACACGTGCAGGCTAGGCATAAGGCAGGGGGCACACGTGCAGGCTAGGCATAAGGCAGGGGCACAAGTGCAGGCTAGGCATAAGGCAGGGCACAAGTGCGGGCTAGGCATAAGGCAGGGCACAAGTGCGGGCTAGGCATAAGGCAAGGGCACAAGTGCGGGCTAGGCTTTAGGCAGGGGCACAAGTGCAAACTAAGCATAAGGCAGAGGCACAAGGGCAGGCTAGGCATATGGCAGAAGCACAAGTGCAGGCTAGGCATAAGGCAGGGGCACAAGTGCAGGCTAGGCATAAGGCAGGGGCACAAGTGCAGGCTAGGCATAAGGCAGGAGCACAAGTGCAGGATAGGCATAAGACAGGGGCACAAGTGCAGGCTAGGCATAAGGCAGGGGCACAAGTGCAGGCTAGGCATAAGGCAGGGGCACAAGTGTTGGCTAGGCATAAGGCAGGGGCACAAGTGCTGGCTAGGCATAAGGCAGGGGCACAAGTGCTGGCTAGGCATAAGGCAGGGGCACAAGTGCTGGCTAGACATAAGGCAGGGGCACAAGTGTTGGCTAGGCGTAAGGCAGGGGCACAAGTGCTGGCTAGGCGTAAGGCAGGGGCACAAGTGCTGGCTAGGCGTAAGGCAGGGGCACAAGTGCTGGCTAGGCGTAAGGCAGGGGCACAAGTGCTGGCTAGGCGTAAGGCAGGGGCACAAGTGCTGGCTAGGCGTAAGGCAGGGGCACAAGTGCTGGCTAGGCGTAAGGCAGGGGCACAAGTGCGGGCTAGGCGTAAGGCAGGGGCACAAGTGCAAACTAAGCATAAGGCAGAGGCACAAGTGCAGGCTAGGCATAAGGCAGGGGCACAAGTGCAGGCTAGACATAAGGCAGGAGCACAAGTGCAGGCTAGGCATAAGACAGGGGCACAAGTGCTGGCTAGGCATAAGGCAGGGGCACAAGTGCTGGCTAGGCATAAGGCAGGGACACAAGTGCTGGCTAGGCATAAGGCAGGGACACAAGTGCTGGCTAGGCATAAGGCAGGGACACAAGTGCTGGCTAGGCATAAGGCAGGGGCACAAGTGCGGGCTAGGCATAAGGCAGGGGCACAAGTGCGGGCTAGGCATAAGGCAGGGGCACAAGTGCGGGCTAGACATAAGGCAGGGGCACAAGTGCGGGCTAGGCATAAGGCAGGGGCACAAGTGCAGGCTAGGCATAAGGCAGGGGCACAAGTGCAGGCTAGGCATAAGGCAGGGGCACAAGTGCAGGCTAGGCATAAGGCAGGGGCACAAGTGCAGGCTAGGCATAAGGCAGGGGCACAAGTGCAGGCTAGGCATAAGGCAGGGGGCACAAGTGCAGGCTAGGCATAAGGCAGGGGGCACACGTGCAGGCTAGGCATAAGGCAGGGGGCACACGTGCAGGCTAGGCATAAGGCAGGGGCACAAGTGCAGGCTAGGCATAAGGCAGGGCACAAGTGCGGGCTAGGCATAAGGCAGGGCACAAGTGCGGGCTAGGCATAAGGCAGGGGCACAAGTGCGGGCTAGGCTTTAGGCAGGGGCACAAGTGCAAACTAAGCATAAGGCAGAGGCACAAGGGCAGGCTAGGCATATGGCAGAAGCACAAGTGCAGGCTAGGCATAAGGCAGGGGCACAAGTGCAGGCTAGGCATAAGGCAGGGGCACAAGTGCAGGCTAGGCATAAGGCAGGAGCACAAGTGCAGGATAGGCATAAGACAGGGGCACAAGTGCAGGCTAGGCATAAGGCAGGGGCACAAGTGCAGGCTAGGCATAAGGCAGGGGCACAAGTGCTGGCTAGGCATAAGGCAGGGGCACAAGTGCTGGCTAGGCATAAGGCAGGGGCACAAGTGCTGGCTAGGCATAAGGCAGGGGCACAAGTGCTGGCTAGGCATAAGGCAGGGGCACAAGAGTTGGCTAGGCGTAAGGCAGGGGCACAAGTGCTGGCTAGGCGTAAGGCAGGGGCACAAGTGCTGGCTAGGCGTAAGGCAGGGGCACAAGTGCAGGCTAGGCATAAGGCAGGGGCACAAGTGCTGGCTAGGCATAAGGCAGGGGCACAAGTGCAGGCTAGGCATAAGGCAGGGCACAAGTGCGGGCTAGGCATAAGGCAGGGCACAAGTGCGGGCTAGGCATAAGGCAGGGCACAAGTGCGGGCTAGGCATCAGGCAGGGGCACAAGTGCTGGCTAGGCATAAGGCAGGGGCACAAGTGCTGGCTAGGCATAAGGCAGGGGCACAAGTGCTGGCTAGGCATAAGGCAGGGGCACAAGTGCTGGCTAGGCATGAGGCAGGGGCACAAGTGCTGGCTAGGCATAAGGCAGGGGCACAAGTGCTGGCTAGGCATAAGGCAGGGGCACAAGTGCTGGCTAGGCATGAGGCAGGGGCACAAGTGCTGGCTAGGCATGAGGCAGGGGCACAAGTGCTGGCTAGGCATAAGGCAGGGGCACAAGTGCTGGCTAGGCATAAGGCAGGGGCACAAGTGCTGGCTAGGCATAAGGCAGGGGCACAAGTGCTGGCTAGGCATAAGGCAGGGGCACAAGTGCTGGCTAGGCATAAGGCAGGGGCACAAGTGCTGGCTAGGCATAAGGCAGGGGCACAAGTGCGGGCTAGTTTTTAGGCAGGGGCACAAGTGCAAACTAAGCATAGAGCAGAGGCACAAGTGCAGGCTAGGCATAAGGCAGGGGCACAAGTGCTAGCTAGGCATAAGGCAGGGGCACAAGTGCTGGCTAGGCATAAGGCAGGGGCACAAGTGCTGGCTAGGCATAAGGCAGGGGCACAAGTGCTGGCTAGGCATAAGGCAGGGGCACAAGTGCTGGCTAGGCATAAGGCAGGGGCACAAGTGCTGGCTAGGCATAAGGCAGGGGCACAAGTGCTGGCTAGGCATAAGGCAGGGGCACAAGTGCTGGCTAGGCATAAGGCAGGGGCACAAGTGCTGGCTAGGCGTAAGGCAGGGGCACAAGTGCTGGCTAGGCGTAAGGCAGGGGCACAAGTGCTGGCTAGGCGTCAGGCAGGGGCACAAGTGCTGGCTAGGCGTAAGGCAGGGGCACAAGTGCTGGCTAGGCGTAAGGCAGGGGCACAAGTGCTGGCTAGGCGTAAGGCAGGGGCACAAGTGCTGGCTAGGCGTAAGGCAGGGGCACAAGTGCTGGCTAGGCGTAAGGCAGGGGCACAAGTGCAAACTAAGCATAAGGCAGAGGCACAAGTGCAGGCTAGGCATAAGGCAGGGGCACAAGTGCAGGCTAGACATAAGGCAGGAGCACAAGTGCAGGCTAGGCATAAAACAGGGGCACAAGTGCTGGCTAGGCATAAGGCAGGGGCACAAGTGCTGGCTAGGCATAAGGCAGGGACACAAGTGCTGGCTAGGCATAAGGCAGGGACACAAGTGCTGGCTAGGCATAAGGCAGGGGCACAAGTGCGGGCTAGGCATAAGGCAGGGGCACAAGTGCGGGCTAGGCATAAGGCAGGGGCACAAGTGCGGGCTAGACATAAGGCAGGGGCACAAGTGCGGGCTAGGCATAAGGCAGGGGCACAAGTGCAGGCTAGGCATAAGGCAGGGGCACAAGTGCAGGCTAGGCATAAGGCAGGGGCACAAGTGCAGGCTAGGCATAAGGCAGGGGCACAAGTGCAGGCTAGGCATAAGGCAGGGGCACAAGTGCAGGCTAGGCATAAGGCAGGGGGCACAAGTGCAGGCTAGGCATAAGGCAGGGGGCACACGTGCAGGCTAGGCATAAGGCAGGGGGCACACGTGCAGGCTAGGCATAAGGCAGGGGCACAAGTGCAGGCTAGGCATAAGGCAGGGCACAAGTGCGGGCTAGGCATAAGGCAGGGCACAAGTGCGGGCTAGGCATAAGGCAGGGGCACAAGTGCGGGCTAGGCTTTAGGCAGGGGCACAAGTGCAAACTAAGCATAAGGCAGAGGCACAAGGGCAGGCTAGGCATATGGCAGAAGCACAAGTGCAGGCTAGGCATAAGGCAGGGGCACAAGTGCAGGCTAGGCATAAGGCAGGGGCACAAGTGCAGGCTAGGCATAAGGCAGGAGCACAAGTGCAGGATAGGCATAAGACAGGGGCACAAGTGCAGGCTAGGCATAAGGCAGGGGCACAAGTGCTGGCTAGGCATAAGGCAGGGGCACAAGTGCTGGCTAGGCATAAGGCAGGGGCACAAGTGCTGGCTAGGCATAAGGCAGGGGCACAAGTGCTGGCTAGGCATAAGGCAGGGGCACAAGTGCTGGCTAGGCATAAGGCAGGGGCACAAGTGCTGGCTAGGCATAAGGCAGGGGCACAAGTGCGGGCTAGTTTTTAGGCAGGGGCACAAGTGCAAACTAAGCATAGAGCAGAGGCACAAGTGCAGGCTAGGCATAAGGCAGGGGCACAAGTGCTGGCTAGGCATAAGGCAGGGGCACAAGTGCTGGCTAGGCATAAGGCAGGGGCACAAGTGCTGGCTAGGCATAAGGCAGGGGCACAAGTGCTGGCTAGGCATAAGGCAGGGGCACAAGTGCTGGCTAGGCGTAAGGCAGGGGCACAAGTGCTGGCTAGGCGTAAGGCAGGGGCACAAGTGCGGGCTAGTCTTTAGGCAGGGGCACAAGTGCAAACTAAGCATAAGGCAGAGGCACAAGTGCAGGCTAGGCATAAGACAGGGGCACAAGTGCAGGCTAGGCATAAGGCAGGAGCACAAGTGCAGGCTAGGCATAAGACAGGGGCACAAGTGCAGGCTAGGCATAAGGCAGGGGCACAAGTGCAGGCAAGGCATAAGGCAGGGGCACAAGTGCTGGCTAGGCATAAGGCAGGGGCACAAGTGCGGGCTAGGCATAAGGCAGGGGCACAAGTGCGGGCTAGGCATAAGGCAGGGGCACAAGTGCAGGCTAGGCATAAGGCAGGGGCACACGTGCAGGCTAGGCATAAGGCAGGGGCACACGTGCAGGCTAGGCATAAGGCAGGGGCACACGTGCAGGCTAGGCATATGGCAGGGGCACACGTGCAGGCTAGGCATATGGCAGGGGCACGAGTGCTGGCTAGGCATAAGGCAGGGGCACGAGTGCTGGCTAGGCATAAAGCAGGGGCACGAGTGCTGGCTAGGCATAAGGCAGGGGCACGAGTGCTGGCTAGGCATAAGGCAGGGGCACAAGTGCTGGCTAGGCATGAGGCAGGGGCACAAGTGCTGGCTAGGCATATGGCAGGGGCACAAGTGCTGGCTAGGCATAAGGCAGGGGCACAAGTGCTGGCTAGGCATAAGGCAGGGGCACAAGTGCTGGATAGGCATAAGGCAGGGGCACAAGTGCTGGCTAGGCATAAGGCAGGGGCACAAGTGCTGGCTAGGCATAAGGCAGGGGCACAAGTGCTGGCTAGGCATAAGGCAGGGGCACAAGTGCTGGCTAGGCATAAGGCAGGGGCACAAGTGCTGGCTAGGCATAAGGCAGGGGCACAAGTGCTGGCTAGGCATAAGGCAGGGGCACAAGTGCTGGCTAGGCATAAGGCAGGGGCACAAGTGCGGGCTAGTTTTTAGGCAGGGGCACAAGTGCAAACTAAGCATAGGGCAGAGGCACAAGTGCAGGCTAGGCATAAGGCAGGGGCACAAGTGCTGGCTAGGCATAAGGCAGGGGCACAAGTGCTGGCTAGGCATGAGGCAGGGGCACAAGTGCTGGCTAGGCGTAAGGCAGGGGCACAAGTGCTGGCTAGGCGTAAGGCAGGGGCACAAGTGCTGGCTAGTCTTTAGGCAGGGGCACAAGTGCAAACTAAGCATAAGGCAGAGGCACAAGTGCAGGCTAGGCATAAGACAGGGGCACAAGTGCAGGTTAGGCATAAGGCAGGAGCACAAGTGCAGGCTAGGCATAAGACAGGGGCACAAGTGCAGGCTAGGCATAAGGCAGGGGCACAAGTGCTGGCTAGGCATAAGGCAGGGGCACAAGTGCGGGCTAGGCATAAGGCAGGGGCACAAGTGCTGGCTAGGCATAAGGCAGGGGCACAAGTGCGGGCTAGGCATAAGGCAGGGGCACAAGTGCGGGCTAGGCATAAGGCAGGGGCACAAGTGCGGGCTAGGCATAAGGCAGGGGCACAAGTGCGGGCTAGGCATAAGGCAGGGGCACAAGTGCGGGCTAGGCATAAGGCAGGGGCACATGTGCAGGCTAGGCATAAGGAAGGCACAAGTGCAGGCTAGGCATAAGGCAGGGGCACACGTGCAGGCTAGGCATATGGCAGGGGCACGAGTGCTGGCTAGGCATAAGGCAGGGGCACGAGTGCTGGCTAGGCATAAGGCAGGGGCACGAGTGCTGGCTAGGCATAAGGCAGGGGCACGAGTGCTGGCTAGGCATAAGGCAGGGGCACGAGTGCTGGCTAGGCATAAGGCAGGGGCACGAGTGCTGGCTAGGCATAAGGCAGGGGCACGAGTGCTGGCTAGGCATAAGGCAGGGGCACGAGTGCTGGCTAGGCATAAGGCAGGGGCACGAGTGCTGGCTAGGCATAAGGCAGGGGCACGAGTGCTGGCTAGGCATAAGGCAGGGGCACGAGTGCTGGCTAGGCATAAGGCAGGGGCACGAGTGCTGGCTAGGCATAAGGCAGGGGCACGAGTGCTGGCTAGGCATAAGGCAGGGGCACGAGTGCAGGCTAGGCATAAGGCAGGGGCAAAAGTGCGGGCTAGGCTTTAGGCAGGGGCACAAGTGCAAACTAGGCATAAGGCAGGGGCACGTGTGCTGGCTAGGCATAAGGCAGGGGCACGAGTGCTGGCTAGGCATAAGGCAGGGGCACGAGTGCTGGCTAGGCATAAGGCAAGGGCACGAGTGCTGGCTAGGCATAAGGCAGGGGCATGAGTGCTGGCTAGGCATAAGGCAGGGGCACAAGTGCGGGCTAGGCATAAGGCAGGGGCAAAAGTGCGGGCTAGGCTTTAGGCAGGGGCACAAGTGCAAACTAAGCATAAGGCAGAGGAACAAGTGCAGGCTAGGCATAAGGCAGGGGCACAAGTGCTGGCTAGGCATAAGGCAGGGGCACAAGTGCTGGCTAGGCATAAGGCAGGGGCACAAGTGCTGGCTAGGCATAAGGCAGGGGCACAAGTGCTGGCTAGGCATAAGGCAGGGGCACAAGTGCTGGCTAGGCATAAGGCAGGAGCACAAGTGCTGCCTAGGCATAAGGCTGGGGCACAAGTGCTGGCTAGGCATAAGGCAGGGTCACAAGTGCTGGCTAGGCATAAGGCAGGGGCACAAGTGCTGGCTAGGCATAAGGCAGGGGCACAAGTGCTGGTTAGGCATAAGGCAGGGGCACAAGTGCTGACTAGGCATAAGGCAGGGGCACAAGTGCAGGCTAGGCATAAGGCAGGGGCACAAGTGCAGGCTAGGCATAAGGCAGGGGCACAAGTGCAGGCTAGGCATAAGGCAGGGGCACAAGTGCAGGCTAGGCATAAGGCAGGGGCACAAGTGCAGGCTAGGCATAAGGCAGGGGCACAAGTGCAGGCTAGGCATAAGGCAGGGGCACAAGTGCAGGCTAGGCATAAGGCAGGGGCACAAGTGCAGGCTAGGCATAAGGCATACGGCTAACTCTTTGCACTCTTTGCATAAAGGGATAGGCACCCTTAGGGGTGAAGAGCTAGCTTTCACCCCTCTACTCTGTACTTTGTTGTACAGTGCGGAGCCACTCCATAACCCCCATGCTCCAAGCGACCAGGCACATCTTGTCTGTCCTCCGTAAATGGGTAATGCCTTCGTCCCCAATTACAGTCGTGCATGTGCATTCAGACGGGACAAGAGCGAAGAGCGTAAAGCCTGCCCTGTGTGCATAACCAACATGAAGCTAAAGACAAAAAAAAATAATGCAAGGGGCTCAAAAGTGCTGGCTAGGCATAAGGCAGGGGCACAAGTGCGGGCTAGGCATAAGGCAGGGGCACAAGTGCGGGCTAGGCATAAGGCAGGGGCACAAGTGCGGGCTAGGCATAAGGCAGGGGCACAAGTGCAGGCTAGGCATAAGGCAGGGGCACAAGTGCAGGCTAGGCATAAGGCAGGGGCACAAGTGCAGGCTAGGCATAAGGCAGGGGCACAAGTGCAGGCTAGGCATAAGGCAGGGGCACAAGTGCGGGCTAGGCATAAGGCAGGGGCACAAGTGCGGGCTAGGCATAAGGCAGGGGCACAAGTGCGGGCTAGGCATAAGGCAGGGGCACAAGTGCGGGCTAGGCATAAGGCAGGGGCACAAGTGCGGGCTAGGCATAAGGCAGGGGCACAAGTGCGGGCTAGGCATAAGGCAGGGGCACAAGTGCGGGCTAGGCATAAGGCAGGGGCACAAGTGCAGGCTAGGCATAAGGCAGGGGCACAAGTGCGGGCTAGGCATATGGCAGGGGCACACGTGCAGGCTAGGCATAAGGCAGGGGCACACGTGCAGGCTAGGCATAAGGCAGGGGCACACGTGCAGGCTAGGCATAAGGCAGGGGCACGAGTGCAGGCTAGGCATAAGGCAGGGGCACGAGTGCCGGCTAGGCATAAGGCAGGGGCACGAGTGCCGGCAAGGCATAAGGCAGGGTCACGAGTGCTGGCTAGGCATAAGGCAGGGGCACGAGTGCTGGCTAGGCATAAGGCAGGGGCACGAGTGCTGGCTAGGCATAAGGCAGGGGCACGAGTGCTGGCTAGGCATAAGGCAAGGGCACGAGTGCTGGCTAGGCATAAGGCAAGGGCACGAGTGCTGGCTAGGCATAAGGCAGGGGCACGAGTGCTGGCTAGGCATAAGGCAGGGGCACGAGTGCTGGCTAGGCATAAGGCAGGGGCACGAGTGCTGGCTAGGCATAAGGCAGGGGCACGAGTGCAGGCTAGGCATAAGGCAGGGGCACGAGTGCAGGCTAGGCATAAGGCAGGGGCACGAGTGCAGGCTAGGCATAAGGCAGGGGCACGAGTGCAGGCTAGGCATAAGGCAGGGGCACGAGTGCAGGCTAGGCATAAGGCAGGGGCACGAGTGCAGGCTAGGCATAAGGCAGGGGCACAAGTGCGGGCTAGTCTTTAGGCATTGGCACAAGTGCAGGCTAGGCATAAGGCAGGGGCACAAGTGCAGGCTAGGCATAAGACAGGGGCACAAGTGCAGGCTAGGCATAAGGCAGGAGCACAAGTGCAGGCTAGGCATAAGGCAGGAGCACAAGTGCAGGCTAGGCATAAGACAGGGGCACAAGTGCAGGCTAGGCATAAGGCAGGGGCACAAGTGCAGGCTAGGCATAAGGCAGGGGAACAAGTGCTGGCTAGGCATAAGGCAGGGGAACAAGTGCTGGCTAGGCATAAGGCAGGGGCACAACTGCTGGCTAGGCATAAGGCAGGGGCACAAGTGCGGGCTAGGCATAAGACAGGGGCACAAGTGCGGGCTAGGCATAAGGCAGGGGCACAAGTGCGGGCTAGGCATAAGGCAGGGGCACAAGTGCGGGCTAGGCATAAGGCAGGGGCACAAGTGCTGGCTAGGCGTAAGGCAGGGGCACAAGTGCTGGCTAGGCATAAGGCAGGGGCACAAGTGCTGGCTAGGCATAAGGCAGGGGCACAAGTGCTGGCTAGGCATAAGGCAGGGGCACAAGTGCAAACTAAGCATAAGGCAGAGGCACAAGTGCAGGCTAGGCATAAGGCAGGGGCACAAGTGCAGGCTAGGCATAAGGCAGGAGCACAAGTGCAGGCTAGGCATAAGACAGGGGCACAATGCAGGCTAGGCATAAGGCAGGGGCACAAGTGCTGGCTAGGCATAAGGCAGGGGCACAAGTGCAGGCTAGGCATAAGGCAGGGGCACAAGTGCTGGCTAGGCATAAGGCAGGGGCACAAGTGCTGGCTAGGCATAAGGCAGGGGCACAAGTGCGGGCTAGGCATAAGGCAGGGGCACAAGTGCGGGCTAGGCATAAGGCAGGGGCACAAGTGCAGGCTAGGCATAAGGCAGGGGCACAAGTGCAGGCTAGGCATAAGGCAGGGGCACACGTGCAGGCTAGGCATAAGGCAGGGGCACACGTGCAGGCTAGGCATAAGGCAGGGGCACAAGTGCAGGCTAGGCATAAGGCAGGGGCACAAGTGCAGGCTAGGCATAAGGCAGGGGCACAAGTGCAGGCTAGGCATAAGGCAGGGGCACGAGTGCTGGCTAGGCATAAGGCAGGGGCACGAGTGCTGGCTAGGCATAAGGCAGGGGCACGAGTGCTGGCTAGGCATAAGGCAGGGGCACGAGTGCTGGCTAGGCATAAGGCAGGGGCACGAGTGCTGGCTAGGCATAAGGCAGGGGCACGAGTGCTGGCTAGGCATAAGGCAGGGGCACGAGTGCTGGCTAGGCATAAGGCAGGGGCACGAGTGCTGGCTAGGCATAAGGCAGGGGCACGAGTGCTGGCTAGGCATAAGGCAGGGGCACGAGTGCTGGCTAGGCATAAGGCAGGGGCACGAGTGCTGGCTAGGCATAAGGCAGGGGCACGAGTGCTGGCTAGGCATAAGGCAGGGGCACGAGTGCTGGCTAGGCATAAGGCAGGGGCACGAGTGCTGGCTAGGCATAAGGCAGGGGCACGAGTGCAGGCTAGGCATAAGGCAGGGGCAAAAGTGCGGGCTAGGCTTTAGGCAGGGGCACAAGTGCAAACTAGGCATAAGGCAGGGGCACGTGTGCTGGCTAGGCATAAGGCAGGGGCACGAGTGCTGGCTAGGCATAAGGCAGGGGCACGAGTGCTGGCTAGGCATAAGGCAAGGGCACGAGTGCTGGCTAGGCATAAGGCAGGGGCATGAGTGCTGGCTAGGCATAAGGCAGGGGCACAAGTGCGGGCTAGGCATAAGGCAGGGGCAAAAGTGCGGGCTAGGCTTTAGGCAGGGGCACAAGTGCAAACTAAGCATAAGGCAGAGGAACAAGTGCAGGCTAGGCATAAGGCAGGGGCACAAGTGCTGGCTAGGCATAAGGCAGGGGCACAAGTGCTGGCTAGGCATAAGGCAGGGGCACAAGTGCTGGCTAGGCATAAGGCAGGGGCACAAGTGCTGGCTAGGCATAAGGCAGGGGCACAAGTGCTGGCTAGGCATAAGGCAGGAGCACAAGTGCTGCCTAGGCATAAGGCTGGGGCACAAGTGCTGGCTAGGCATAAGGCAGGGTCACAAGTGCTGGCTAGGCATAAGGCAGGGGCACAAGTGCTGGCTAGGCATAAGGCAGGGGCACAAGTGCTGGTTAGGCATAAGGCAGGGGCACAAGTGCTGACTAGGCATAAGGCAGGGGCACAAGTGCAGGCTAGGCATAAGGCAGGGGCACAAGTGCAGGCTAGGCATAAGGCAGGGGCACAAGTGCAGGCTAGGCATAAGGCAGGGGCACAAGTGCAGGCTAGGCATAAGGCAGGGGCACAAGTGCAGGCTAGGCATAAGGCAGGGGCACAAGTGCAGGCTAGGCATAAGGCAGGGGCACAAGTGCAGGCTAGGCATAAGGCAGGGGCACAAGTGCAGGCTAGGCATAAGGCAGGGGCACAAGTGCAGGCTAGGCATAAGGCATACGGCTAACTCTTTGCACTCTTTGCATAAAGGGATAGGCACCCTTAGGGGTGAAGAGCTAGCTTTCACCCCTCTACTCTGTACTTTGTTGTACAGTGCGGAGCCACTCCATAACCCCCATGCTCCAAGCGACCAGGCACATCTTGTCTGTCCTCCGTAAATGGGTAATGCCTTCGTCCCCAATTACAGTCGTGCATGTGCATTCAGACGGGACAAGAGCGAAGAGCGTAAAGCCTGCCCTGTGTGCATAACCAACATGAAGCTAAAGACAAAAAAAAATAATGCAAGGGGCTCAAAAGTGCTGGCTAGGCATAAGGCAGGGGCACAAGTGCGGGCTAGGCATAAGGCAGGGGCACAAGTGCGGGCTAGGCATAAGGCAGGGGCACAAGTGCGGGCTAGGCATAAGGCAGGGGCACAAGTGCGGGCTAGGCATAAGGCAGGGGCACAAGTGCGGGCTAGGCATAAGGCAGGGGCACAAGTGCAGGCTAGGCATAAGGCAGGGGCACAAGTGCTGGCTAGGCATAAGGCAGGGGCACAAGTGCAGGCTAGGCATAAGGCAGGGGCACAAGTGCAGGCTAGGCATAAGGCAGGGGCACAAGTGCAGGCTAGGCATAAGGCAGGGGGCACAAGTGCAGGCTAGGCATAAGGCAGGGGCACAAGTGCAGGCTAGGCATAAGGCAGGGGCACAAGTGCAGGCTAGGCATAAGGCAGGGGCACAAGTGCAGGCTAGGCATAAGGCAGGGGCACAAGTGCAGGCTAGGCATAAGGCAGGGGCACAAGTGCAGGCTAGGCATAAGGCAGGGGCACAAGTGCAGGCTAGGCATAAGGCAGGGGCACAAGTGCAGGCTAGGCATAAGGCAGGGGCACAAGTGCTGGCTAGGCATAAGGCAGGGGCACAAGTGCTGGCTAGGCATAAGGCAGGGGCACAAGTGCTGGCTAGGCATAAGGCAGGGGCACAAGTGCTGGCTAGGCATAAGGCAGGGGCACAAGTGCTGGCTAGGCATAAGGCAGGGGCACAAGTGCTGGCTAGGCATAAGGCAGGGGCACAAGTGCTGGCTAGGCATAAGGCAGGGGCACAAGTGCTGGCTAGGCATAAGGCAGGGGCACAAGTGCTGGCTAGGCATAAGGCAGGGGCACAAGTGCTGCCTAGGCATCAGGCAGGGGCAAAAGTGCTGGCTAGGCATAAGGCAGGGGCAAAAGTGCTGGCTAGGCATAAGGCAGGGGCACAAATGCAGGCTAGGCATAAGGCAGGGGCACAAATGCAGGCTAGGCATAAGGCAGGGGCACAAGTGCAGGCTAGGCATAAGGCAGGGGCACAAGTGGTGGCTAGGCATAAGGCAGGGGCACAAGTGCTGGCTAGGCATAAGGCAGGGGCACAAGTGCTGGCTAGGCATAAGGCAGGGGCACAAGTGCTGGCTAGGCATAAGGCAGGGGCACAAGTGCTGGCTAGGCATAAGGCAGGGGCACAAGTGCTGGCTAGGCATAAGGCAGGGGCACAAGTGCTGGCTAGGCATAAGGCAGGGGCACAAGTGCTGGCTAGGCATAAGGCAGGGGCACAAGTGCGGGCTAGGCATAAGGCAGGGGCACAAGTGCGGGCTAGGCATAAGGCAGGGGCACAAGTGCGGGCTAGGCATAAGGCAGGGGCACAAGTGCGGGCTAGGCATAAGGCAGGGGCACAAGTGCTGGCTAGGCATAACGCAGGAGCACAAGTGCAGGCTAGGCATAAGGCAGGGGCACAAGTGCTGGCTAGGCATAAGGCAGGGGCACAGGTGCTGGCTAGGCATAAGGAAGGGGCACAAGTCCTGGCTAGGCATAAGGCAGGGGCACAAGTGCTGGCTAGGCATAAGGCAGGGGCACAAGTGCTGGCTAGGCATAAGGCAGGGGCACAAGTGCTGGCTAGGCATAAGGCAGGGGCACAAGTGCTGGCTAGGCATAAGGCAGGGGCACAAGTGCTGGCTAGGCATAAGGCAGGGGCACAAGTGCGGGCTAGGCATAAGGCAGGGGCAAAAGTGCGGGCTAGGCATAAGGCAGGGGCACAAGTGCGGGCTAAGCATAATAAAAGGGGCACAAGTGCGGGCTAGGCATAAGGCAGGGGCACAAGTGCGGGCTAGGCATAAGGCAGGGGCACAAGTGCGGGCTAGGCATAAGGCAGGGGCACAAGTGCGGGCTAGGCATAAGGCAGGGGCACAAGTGCGGGCTAGGCATAAGGCAGGGGCACAAGTGCGGGCTAGGCATAAGGCAGGGGCACAAGTGCAGGCTAGGCATAAGGCAGGGGCACAAGTGCAGGCTAGGCATAAGGCAGGGGCACAAGTGCAGGCTAGGCATAAGGCAGGGGCACAAGTGCAGGCTAGGCATAAGGCAGGGGCACAAGTGCAGGCTAGGCATAAGGCAGGGGCACAAGTGCAGGCTAGGCATAAGGCAGGGGCACAAGTGCAGGCTAGGCATAAGGCAGGGGCACAAGTGCGGGCTAGGCATAAGGCAGGGGCACAAGTGCTGGCTAGGCATAAGGCAGGGGCACAAGTGCTGGCTAGGCATGAGGCAGGGGCACAAGTGCTGGCTAGGCATAAGGCAGGGGCACAAGTGCTGTCTAGGCATAAGGCAGGGGCACAAGTGCTGTCTAGGCATAAGGCAGGGGCACAAGTGCTGGCTAGGCATAAGGCAGGGGCATAAGTGCTGGCTAGGCATAAGACAGGGGCACAAGTGCTGGCTAGGCATAAGGCAGGGGCATAAGTGCTGGCTAGGCATAAGGCAGGGGCACAAGTGCGGGCTAGGCATAAGGCAGGGGCAAAAGTGCGGGCTAGGCATAAGGCAGGGGCACAAGTGCGGGCTAAGCATAATAAAAGGGGCACAAGTGCTGGCTAGGCATGAGGCAGGGGCACAAGTGCTGGCTAGGCATGAGGCAGGGGCACAAGTGCTGGCTAGGCATAAGGCAGGGGCACAAGTGCTGGCTAGGCATAAGGCAGGGGCACAAGTGCTGGCTAGGCATAAGGCAGGGGCACAAGTGCTGGCTAGGCATAAGCCAGGGGCACAAGTGCTGGCTAGGCATAAGGCAGGGGCACAAGTGCTGGCTAGGCGTAAGGCAGGGGCACAAGTGCTGGCTAGGCGTAAGGCAGGGGCACAAGTGCGGGCTAGGCTTTAGGCAGGGGCACAAGTGCAAACTAAGCATAAGGCAGAGGCACAAGTGCAGGCTAGGCATAAGGCAGGGGCACAAGTGCTGGCTAGGCATAAGGCAGGGGCACAAGTGCAGGCTAAGCATAAGGCAGGGGCACAAGTGCAGGCTAGGCATAAGGCAGGGGCACAAGTGCAGGCTAGGCATAAGGCAGGGGCACAAGTGCAGGCTAGGCATAAGGCAGGGCACAAGTGCTGGCTAGGCATGAGGCAGGGGCACAAGTGCTGGCTAGGCATAAGGCAGGGGCACAAGTGCTGGCTAGGCATAAGGCAGGGGCACAAGTGCTGGCTAGGCGTAAGGCAGGGGCACAAGTGCTGGCTAGGCATAAGGCAGGGGCACAAGTGATGGCTAGGCGTAAGGCAGGGGCACAAGTGCTGGCTAGGCGTAAGGCAGGGGCACAAGTGCTGGCTAGGCGTAAGGCAGGGGCACAAGTGCTGGCTAGGCGTAAGGCAGGGGCACAAGTGCTGGCTAGGCGTAAGGCAGGGGCACAAGTGCGGGCTAGTCTTTAGGCAGGGGCACAAGTGCAAACTAAGCATAAGGCAGAGGCACAAGTGCAGGCTAGGCATAAGGCAGGGGCACAAGTGCAGGCTAGGCATAAGGCAGGAGCACAAGTGCAGGCTAGACATAAGACAGGGGCACAAGTGCAGGCTAGGCATAAGGCAGGGGCACAAGTGCTGGCTAGGCATAAGGCAGGGGCACAAGTGCTGGCTAGGCATAAGGCAGGGGCACAAGTGCTGGCTAGGCATAAGGCAGGGGCACAAGTGCTGGCTAGGCATAAGGCAGGGGCACAAGTGCTGGCTAGGCATAAGGCAGGGGCACAAGTGCGGGCTAGGCATAAGGCAGGGGCACAAGTGCGGGCTAGGCATAAGGCAGGGGCACAAGTGCGGGCTAGGCATAAGGCAGGGGCACAAGTGCGGGCTAGGCATAAGGCAGGGGCACAAGTGCAGGCTAGGCATAAGGCAGGGGCACAAGTGCAGGCTAGTCATATGGCAGGGGCACACGTGCAGGCTAGGCATAAGGCAGGGGCACACGTGCAGGCTAGGCATAAGGCAGGGGCACACGTGCAGGTTAGGCATAAGGCAGGGGCACACGTGCAGGCTAGGCATAAGGCAGGGGCACACGTGCAGGCTAGGCATAAGGCAGGGGCACGAGTGCAGGCTAGGCATAAGGCAGGGGCACGAGTGCAGGCTAGGCATAAGGCAGGGGCACGAGTGCTAGCAAGGCATAAGGCAGGGTCACGAGTGCTGGCTAGGCATAAGGCAGGGGCACGAGTGCTGGCTAGGCATAAGGCAGGGGCACGAGTGCTGGCTAGGCATAAGGCAAGGGCACGAGTGCTGGCTAGGCATAAGGCAAGGGCACGAGTGCTGGCTAGGCATAAGGCAGGGGCACGAGTGCTGGCTAGGCATAAGGCAGGGGCACGAGTGCTGGCTAGGCATAAGGCAGGGGCACGAGTGCAGGCTAGGCATAAGGCAGGGGCACGAGTGCAGGCTAGGCATAAGGCAGGGGCACGAGTGCAGGCTAGGCATAAGGCAGGGGCACGAGTGCAGGCTAGGCATAAGGCAGGGGCACGAGTGCAGGCTAGGCATAAGGCAGGGGCACAAGTGCGGGCTAGTCTTTAGGCATTGGCACAAGTGCAGGCTAGGCATAAGGCAGGGGCACAAGTGCAGGCTAGGCATAAGACAGGGGCACAAGTGCAGGCTAGGCATAAGGCAGGAGCACAAGTGCAGGCTAGGCATAAGACGGGCACAAGTGCAGGCTAGGCATAAGGCAGGGGCACAAGTGCAGGCTAGGCATAAGGCAGGGGAACAAGTGCTGGCTAGGCATAAGGCAGGGGAACAAGTGCTGGCTAGGCATAAGGCAGGGGCACAACTGCTGGCTAGGCATAAGGCAGGGGCACAAGTGCGGGCTAGGCATAAGGCAGGGGCACAAGTGCGGGCTAGGCATAAGGCAGGGGCACAAGTGCTGGCTAGGCGTAAGGCAGGGGCACAAGTGCTGGCTAGGCATAAGGCAGGGGCACAAGTGCTGGCTAGGCATAAGGCAGGGGCACAAGTGCTGGCTAGGCATAAGGCAGGGGCACAAGTGCAAACTAAGCATAAGGCAGAGGCACAAGTGCAGGCTAGGCATAAGGCAGGGGCACAAGTGCAGGCTAGGCATAAGGCAGGAGCACATGTGCAGGCTAGGCATAAGACAGGGGCACAATGCAGGCTAGGCATAAGGCAGGGGCACAAGTGCTGGCTAGGCATAAGGCAGGGGCACAAGTGCAGGCTAGGCATAAGGCAGGGGCACAAGTGCTGGCTAGGCATAAGGCAGGGGCACAAGTGCTGGCTAGGCATAAGGCAGGGGCACAAGTGCGGGCTAGGCATAAGGCAGGGGCACAAGTGCAGGCTAGGCATAAGGCAGGGGCACAAGTGCAGGCTAGGCATAAGGCAGGGGCACACGTGCAGGCTAGGCATAAGGCAGGGGCACACGTGCAGGCTAGGCATAAGGCAGGGGCACAAGTGCAGGCTAGGCATAAGGCAGGGGCACAAGTGCAGGCTAGGCATAAGGCAGGGGCACAAGTGCAGGCTAGGCATAAGGCAGGGGCACGAGTGCTGGCTAGGCATAAGGCAGGGGCACGAGTGCTGGCTAGGCATAAGGCAGGGGCACGAGTGCTGGCTAGGCATAAGGCAGGGGCACGAGTGCTGGCTAGGCATAAGGCAGGGGCACGAGTGCTGGCTAGGCATAAGGCAGGGGCACGAGTGCTGGCTAGGCATAAGGCAGGGGCACGAGTGCTGGCTAGGCATAAGGCAGGGGCACGAGTGCTGGCTAGGCATAAGGCAGGGGCACGAGTGCTGGCTAGGCATAAGGCAGGGGCACGAGTGCTGGCTAGGCATAAGGCAGGGGCACGAGTGCTGGCTAGGCATAAGGCAGGGGCACGAGTGCTGGCTAGGCATAAGGCAGGGGCACGAGTGCTGGCTAGGCATAAGGCAGGGGCACGAGTGCTGGCTAGGCATAAGGCAGGGGCACGAGTGCTGGCTAGGCATAAGGCAGGGGCACGAGTGCTGGCTAGGCATAAGGCAGGGGCACGAGTGCAGGCTAGGCATAAGGCAGGGGCAAAAGTGCGGGCTAGGCTTTAGGCAGGGGCACAAGTGCAAACTAGGCATAAGGCAGGGGCACGAGTGCTGGCTAGGCATAAGGCAGGGGCACGAGTGCTGGCTAGGCATAAGGCAGGGGCACAAGTGCGGGCTAGGCATAAGGCAGGGGCAAAAGTGCGGGCTAGGCTTTAGGCAGGGGCACAAGTGCAAACTAAGCATAAGGCAGAGGAACAAGTGCAGGCTAGGCATAAGGCAGGGGCACAAGTACTGGCTAGGCATAAGGCAGGGGCACAAGTGCTGGCTAGGCATAAGGCAGGGGCACAAGTGCTGGCTAGGCATAAGGCAGGGGCACAAGTGCTGGCTAGGCATAAGGCAGGGGCACAAGTGCTGGCTAGGCATAAGGCAGGGGCACAAGTGCTGCCTAGGCATAAGGCTGGGGCACAAGTGCTGGCTAGGCATAAGGCAGGGTCACAAGTGCTGGCTAGGCATAAGGCAGGGGCACAAGTGCTGGCTAGGCATAAGGCAGGGGCACAAGTGCTGGTTAGGCATAAGGCAGGGGCACAAGTGCTGACTAGGCATAAGGCAGGGGCACAAGTGCAGGCTAGGCATAAGGCAGGGGCACAAGTGCAGGCTAGGCATAAGGCAGGGGCACAAGTGCAGGCTAGGCATAAGGCAGGGGCACAAGTGCAGGCTAGGCATAAGGCAGGGGCACAAGTGCAGGCTAGGCATAAGGCAGGGGCACAAGTGCAGGCTAGGCATAAGGCAGGGGCACAAGTGCAGGCTAGGCATAAGGCAGGGGCACAAGTGCAGGCTAGGCATAAGGCAGGGGCACAAGTGCAGGCTAGGCATAAGGCAGGGGCACACGTGCAGGCTAGGCATAAGGCAGGGGCACACGTGCAGGCTAGGCATAAGGCAGGGGCACGAGTGCAGGCTAGGCATAAGGCAGGGGCACGAGTGCAGGCTAGGCATAAGGCAGGGGCACGAGTGCTAGCAAGGCATAAGGCAGGGTCACGAGTGCTGGCTAGGCATAAGGCAGGGGCACGAGTGCTGGCTAGGCATAAGGCAGGGGCACGAGTGCTGGCTAGTCATAAGGCAAGGGCACGAGTGCTGGCTAGGCATAAGGCAAGGGCACGAGTGCTGGCTAGGCATAAGGCAGGGGCACGAGTGCTGGCTAGGCATAAGGCAGGGGCACGAGTGCTGGCTAGGCATAAGGCAGGGGCACGAGTGCAGGCTAGGCATAAGGCAGGGGCACGAGTGCAGGCTGGGCACGAGTGCAGGCTAGGCATAAGGCAGGGGCACGAGTGCAGGCTAGGCATAAGGCAGGGGCACGAGTGCAGGCTAGGCATAAGGCAGGGGCACGAGTGCAGGCTAGGCATAAGGCAGGGGCACAAGTGCGGGCTAGTCTTTAGGCATTGGCACAAGTGCAGGCTAGGCATAAGGCAGGGGCACAAGTGCAGGCTAGGCATAAGACAGGGGCACAAGTGCAGGCTAGGCATAAGGCAGGAGCACAAGTGCAGGCTAGGCATAAGACAGGGGCACAAGTGCAGGCTAGGCATAAGGCAGGGGCACAAGTGCAGGCTAGGCATAAGGCAGGGGAACAAGTGCTGGCTAGGCATAAGGCAGGGGAACAAGTGCTGGCTAGGCATAAGGCAGGGGCACAACTGCTGGCTAGGCATAAGGCAGGGGCACAAGTGCGGGCTAGGCATAAGGCAGGGGCACAAGTGCGGGCTAGGCATAAGGCAGGGGCACAAGTGCGGGCTAGGCATAAGGCAGGGGCACAAGTGCGGGCTAGGCATAAGGCAGGGGCACAAGTGCTGGCTAGGCGTAAGGCAGGGGCACAAGTGCTGGCTAGGCGTAAGGCAGGGGCACAAGTGCTGGCTAGGCATAAGGCAGGGGCACAAGTGCTGGCTAGGCATAAGGCAGGGGCACAAGTGCAAACTAAGCATAAGGCAGAGGCACAAGTGCAGGCTAGGCATAAGGCAGGGGCACAAGTGCAGGCTAGGCATAAGGCAGGAGCACATGTGCAGGCTAGGCATAAGACAGGGGCACAATGCAGGCTAGGCATAAGGCAGGGGCACAAGTGCTGGCTAGGCATAAGGCAGGGGCACAAGTGCAGGCTAGGCATAAGGCAGGGGCACAAGTGCTGGCTAGGCATAAGGCAGGGGCACAAGTGCTGGCTAGGCATAAGGCAGGGGCACAAGTGCGGGCTAGGCATAAGGCAGGGGCACAAGTGCGGGCTAGGCATAAGGCAGGGGCACAAGTGCAGGCTAGGCATAAGGCAGGGGCACAAGTGCAGGCTAGGCATAAGGCAGGGGCACACGTGCAGGCTAGGCATAAGGCAGGGGCACACGTGCAGGCTAGGCATAAGGCAGGGGCACACGTGCAGGCTAGGCATAAGGCAGGGGCACAAGTGCAGGCTAGGCATAAGGCAGGGGCACAAGTGCAGGCTAGGCATAAGGCAGGGGCACAAGTGCAGGCTAGGCATAAGGCAGGGGCACGAGTGCTGGCTAGGCATAAGGCAGGGGCACGAGTGCTGGCTAGGCATAAGGCAGGGGCACGAGTGCTGGCTAGGCATAAGGCAGGGGCACGAGTGCTGGCTAGGCATAAGGCAGGGGCACGAGTGCTGGCTAGGCATAAGGCAGGGGCACGAGTGCTGGCTAGGCATAAGGCAGGGGCACGAGTGCTGGCTAGGCATAAGGCAGGGGCACGAGTGCTGGCTAGGCATAAGGCAGGGGCACGAGTGCTGGCTAGGCATAAGGCAGGGGCACGAGTGCAGGCTAGGCATAAGGCAGGGGCAAAAGTGCGGGCTAGGCTTTAGGCAGGGGCACAAGTGCAAACTAGGCATAAGGCAGGGGCACGAGTGCTGGCTAGGCATAAGGCAGGGGCACGAGTGCTGGCTAGGCATAAGGCAAGGGCACGAGTGCTGGCTAGGCATAAGGCAGGGGCATGAGTGCTGGCTAGGCATAAGGCAGGGGCACAAGTGCGGGCTAGGCATAAGGCAGGGGCAAAAGTGCGGGCTAGGCTTTAGGCAGGGGCACAAGTGCAAACTAAGCATAAGGCAGAGGAACAAGTGCAGGCTAGGCATAAGGCAGGGGCACAAGTGCTGGCTAGGCATAAGGCAGGGGCACAAGTGCTGGCTAGGCATAAGGCAGGGGCACAAGTGCTGGCTAGGCATAAGGCAGGGGCACAAGTGCTGGCTAGGCATAAGGCAGGGGCACAAGTGCTGGCTAGGCATAAGGCAGGGGCACAAGTGCTGCCTAGGCATAAGGCTGGGGCACAAGTGCTGGCTAGGCATAAGGCAGGGTCACAAGTGCTGGCTAGGCATAAGGCAGGGGCACAAGTGCTGGCTAGGCATAAGGCAGGGGCACAAGTGCTGGTTAGGCATAAGGCAGGGGCACAAGTGCTGACTAGGCATAAGGCAGGGGCACAAGTGCAGGCTAGGCATAAGGCAGGGGCACAAGTGCAGGCTAGGCATAAGGCAGGGGCACAAGTGCAGGCTAGGCATAAGGCAGGGGCACAAGTGCAGGCTAGGCATAAGGCAGGGGCACAAGTGCAGGCTAGGCATAAGGCAGGGGCACAAGTGCAGGCTAGGCATAAGGCAGGGGCACAAGTGCAGGCTAGGCATAAGGCAGGGGCACAAGTGCAGGCTAGGCATAAGGCATACGGCTAACTCTTTGCACTCTTTGCATAAAGGGATAGGCACCCTTAGGGGTGAAGAGCTAGCTTTCACCCCTCTACTCTGTACTTTGTTGTACAGTGCGGAGCCACTCCATAACCCCCATGCTCCAAGCGACCAGGCACATCTTGTCTGTCCTCCGTAAATGGGTAATGCCTTCGTCCCCAATTACAGTCGTGCATGTGCATTCAGACGGGACAAGAGCGAAGAGCGTAAAGCCTGCCCTGTGTGCATAACCAACATGAAGCTAAAGACAAAAAAAAATAATGCAAGGGGCTCAAAAGTGCTGGCTAGGCATAAGGCAGGGGCACAAGTGCGGGCTAGGCATAAGGCAGGGGCACAAGTGCGGGCTAGGCATAAGGCAGGGGCACAAGTGCGGGCTAGGCATAAGGCAGGGGCACAAGTGCAGGCTAGGCATAAGGCAGGGGCACAAGTGCAGGCTAGGCATAAGGCAGGGGCACAAGTGCAGGCTAGGCATAAGGCAGGGGCACAAGTGCGGGCTAGGCATAAGGCAGGGGCACAAGTGCGGGCTAGGCATAAGGCAGGGGCACAAGTGCGGGCTAGGCATAAGGCAGGGGCACAAGTGCAGGCTAGGCATAAGGCAGGGGCACAAGTGCTGGCTAGGCATAAGGCAGGGGCACAAGTGCAGGCTAGGCATAAGGCAGGGGCACAAGTGCAGGCTAGGCATAAGGCAGGGGCACAAGTGCAGGCTAGGCATAAGGCAGGGGCACAAGTGCAGGCTAGGCATAAGGCAGGGGGCACAAGTGCAGGCTAGGCATAAGGCAGGGGCACAAGTGCAGGCTAGGCATAAGGCAGGGGCACAAGTGCAGGCTAGGCATAAGGCAGGGGCACAAGTGCAGGCTAGGCATAAGGCAGGGGCACAAGTGCAGGCTAGGCATAAGGCAGGGGCACAAGTGCAGGCTAGGCATAAGGCAGGGGCACAAGTGCAGGCTAGGCATAAGGCAGGGGCACAAGTGCAGGCTAGGCATAAGGCAGGGGCACAAGTGCTGGCTAGGCATAAGGCAGGGGCACAAGTGCTGGCTAGGCATAAGGCAGGGGCACAAGTGCTGGCTAGGCATAAGGCAGGGGCACAAGTGCTGGCTAGGCATAAGGCAGGGGCACAAGTGCTGGCTAGGCATAAGGCAGGGGCACAAGTGCTGGCTAGGCATAAGGCAGGGGCACAAGTGCTGGCTAGGCATAAGGCAGGGGCACAAGTGCTGGCTAGGCATAAGGCAGGGGCACAAGTGCTGGCTAGGCATAAGGCAGGGGCACAAGTGCTGGCTAGGCATAAGGCAGGGGCACAAGTGCTGGCTAGGCATAAGGCAGGGGCACAAGTGCTGGCTAGGCATAAGGCAGGGGCACAAGTGCTGGCTAGGCATAAGGCAGGGGCACAAGTGCAGGCTAGGCATAAGGCAGGGGCACAAGTGCTGGCTAGGCATAAGGCAGGGGCACAAGTGCTGCCTAGGCATCAGGCAGGGGCAAAAGTGCTGGCTAGGCATAAGGCAGGGGCAAAAGTGCTGGCTAGGCATAAGGCAGGGGCACAAATGCAGGCTAGGCATAAGGCAGGGGCACAAGTGCAGGCTAGGCATAAGGCAGGGGCACAAGTGCAGGCTAGGCATAAGGCAGGGGCACAAGTGGTGGCTAGGCATAAGGCAGGGGCACAAGTGCTGGCTAGGCATAAGGCAGGGGCACAAGTGCTGGCTAGGCATAAGGCAGGGGCACAAGTGCTGGCTAGGCATAAGGCAGGGGCACAAGTGCTGGCTAGGCATAAGGCAGGAGCACAAGTGCTGGCTAGGCATAAGGCAGGGGCACAAGTGCTGGCTAGGCATAAGGCAGGGGCACAAGTGCTGGCTAGGCATAAGGCAGGGGCACAAGTGCGGGCTAGGCATAAGGCAGGGGCACAAGTGCGGGCTAGGCATAAGGCAGGGGCACAAGTGCGGGCTAGGCATAAGGCAGGGGCACAAGTGCTGGCTAGGCATAACGCAGGAGCACAAGTGCAGGCTAGGCATAAGGCAGGGGCACAAGTGCTGGCTAGGCATAAGGCAGGGGCACAAGTGCTGGCTAGGCATAAGGAAGGGGCACAAGTCCTGGCTAGGCATAAGGCAGGGGCACAAGTGCTGGCTAGGCATAAGGCAGGGGCACAAGTGCTGGCTAGGCATAAGGCAGGGGCACAAGTGCTGGCTAGGCATAAGGCAGGGGCACAAGTGCTGGCTAGGCATAAGGCAGGGGCACAAGTGCTGGCTAGGCATAAGGCAGGGGCACAAGTGCGGGCTAGGCATAAGGCAGGGGCAAAAGTGCGGGCTAGGCATAAGGCAGGGGCACAAGTGCGGGCTAAGCATAATAAAAGGGGCACAAGTGCGGGCTAGGCATAAGGCAGGGGCACAAGTGCGGGCTAGGCATAAGGCAGGGGCACAAGTGCGGGCTAGGCATAAGGCAGGGGCACAAGTGCGGGCTAGGCATAAGGCAGGGGCACAAGTGCGGGCTAGGCATAAGGCAGGGGCACAAGTGCGGGCTAGGCATAAGGCAGGGGCACAAGTGCAGGCTAGGCATAAGGCAGGGGCACAAGTGCAGGCTAGGCATAAGGCAGGGGCACAAGTGCAGGCTAGGCATAAGACAGGGGCACAAGTGCAGGCTAGGCATAAGGCAGGAGCACAAGTGCAGGCTAGGCATAAGACAGGGGCACAAGTGCAGGCTAGGCATAAGGCAGGGGCACAAGTGCAGGCTAGGCATAAGGCAGGGGAACAAGTGCTGGCTAGGCATAAGGCAGGGGAACAAGTGCTGGCTAGGCATAAGGCAGGGGCACAACTGCTGGCTAGGCATAAGGCAGGGGCACAAGTGCGGGCTAGGCATAAGGCAGGGGCACAAGTGCGGGCTAGGCATAAGGCAGGGGCACAAGTGCGGGCTAGGCATAAGGCAGGGGCACAAGTGCTGGCTAGGCGTAAGGCAGGGGCACAAGTGCTGGCTAGGCGTAAGGCAGGGGCACAAGTGCTGGCTAGGCATAAGGCAGGGGCACAAGTGCTGGCTAGGCATAAGGCAGGGGCACAAGTGCAAACTAAGCATAAGGCAGAGGCACAAGTGCAGGCTAGGCATAAGGCAGGGGCACAAGTGCAGGCTAGGCATAAGGCAGGAGCACATGTGCAGGCTAGGCATAAGACAGGGGCACAATGCAGGCTAGGCATAAGGCAGGGGCACAAGTGCTGGCTAGGCATAAGGCAGGGGCACAAGTGCAGGCTAGGCATAAGGCAGGGGCACAAGTGCTGGCTAGGCATAAGGCAGGGGCACAAGTGCTGGCTAGGCATAAGGCAGGGGCACAAGTGCGGGCTAGGCATAAGGCAGGGGCACAAGTGCGGGCTAGGCATAAGGCAGGGGCACAAGTGCAGGCTAGGCATAAGGCAGGGGCACAAGTGCAGGCTAGGCATAAGGCAGGGGCACACGTGCAGGCTAGGCATAAGGCAGGGGCACACGTGCAGGCTAGGCATAAGGCAGGGGCACACGTGCAGGCTAGGCATAAGGCAGGGGCACAAGTGCAGGCTAGGCATAAGGCAGGGGCACAAGTGCAGGCTAGGCATAAGGCAGGGGCACAAGTGCAGGCTAGGCATAAGGCAGGGGCACGAGTGCTGGCTAGGCATAAGGCAGGGGCACGAGTGCTGGCTAGGCATAAGGCAGGGGCACGAGTGCTGGCTAGGCATAAGGCAGGGGCACGAGTGCTGGCTAGGCATAAGGCAGGGGCACGAGTGCTGGCTAGGCATAAGGCAGGGGCACGAGTGCTGGCTAGGCATAAGGCAGGGGCACGAGTGCTGGCTAGGCATAAGGCAGGGGCACGAGTGCTGGCTAGGCATAAGGCAGGGGCACGAGTGCTGGCTAGGCATAAGGCAGGGGCACGAGTGCTGGCTAGGCATAAGGCAGGGGCACGAGTGCTGGCTAGGCATAAGGCAGGGGCACGAGTGCTGGCTAGGCATAAGGCAGGGGCACGAGTGCTGGCTAGGCATAAGGCAGGGGCACGAGTGCTGGCTAGGCATAAGGCAGGGGCACGAGTGCAGGCTAGGCATAAGGCAGGGGCAAAAGTGCGGGCTAGGCTTTAGGCAGGGGCACAAGTGCAAACTAGGCATAAGGCAGGGGCACGAGTGCTGGCTAGGCATAAGGCAGGGGCACGAGTGCTGGCTAGGCATAAGGCAAGGGCACGAGTGCTGGCTAGGCATAAGGCAGGGGCATGAGTGCTGGCTAGGCATAAGGCAGGGGCACAAGTGCGGGCTAGGCATAAGGCAGGGGCAAAAGTGCGGGCTAGGCTTTAGGCAGGGGCACAAGTGCAAACTAAGCATAAGGCAGAGGAACAAGTGCAGGCTAGGCATAAGGCAGGGGCACAAGTGCTGGCTAGGCATAAGGCAGGGGCACAAGTGCTGGCTAGGCATAAGGCAGGGGCACAAGTGCTGGCTAGGCATAAGGCAGGGGCACAAGTGCTGGCTAGGCATAAGGCAGGGGCACAAGTGCTGGCTAGGCATAAGGCAGGGGCACAAGTGCTGCCTAGGCATAAGGCTGGGGCACAAGTGCTGGCTAGGCATAAGGCAGGGTCACAAGTGCTGGCTAGGCATAAGGCAGGGGCACAAGTGCTGGCTAGGCATAAGGCAGGGGCACAAGTGCTGGTTAGGCATAAGGCAGGGGCACAAGTGCTGACTAGGCATAAGGCAGGGGCACAAGTGCAGGCTAGGCATAAGGCAGGGGCACAAGTGCAGGCTAGGCATAAGGCAGGGGCACAAGTGCAGGCTAGGCATAAGGCAGGGGCACAAGTGCAGGCTAGGCATAAGGCAGGGGCACAAGTGCAGGCTAGGCATAAGGCAGGGGCACAAGTGCAGGCTAGGCATAAGGCAGGGGCACAAGTGCAGGCTAGGCATAAGGCAGGGGCACAAGTGCAGGCTAGGCATAAGGCATACGGCTAACTCTTTGCACTCTTTGCATAAAGGGATAGGCACCCTTAGGGGTGAAGAGCTAGCTTTCACCCCTCTACTCTGTACTTTGTTGTACAGTGCGGAGCCACTCCATAACCCCCATGCTCCAAGCGACCAGGCACATCTTGTCTGTCCTCCGTAAATGGGTAATGCCTTCGTCCCCAATTACAGTCGTGCATGTGCATTCAGACGGGACAAGAGCGAAGAGCGTAAAGCCTGCCCTGTGTGCATAACCAACATGAAGCTAAAGACAAAAAAAAATAATGCAAGGGGCTCAAAAGTGCTGGCTAGGCATAAGGCAGGGGCACAAGTGCGGGCTAGGCATAAGGCAGGGGCACAAGTGCGGGCTAGGCATAAGGCAGGGGCACAAGTGCGGGCTAGGCATAAGGCAGGGGCACAAGTGCAGGCTAGGCATAAGGCAGGGGCACAAGTGCAGGCTAGGCATAAGGCAGGGGCACAAGTGCAGGCTAGGCATAAGGCAGGGGCACAAGTGCGGGCTAGGCATAAGGCAGGGGCACAAGTGCGGGCTAGGCATAAGGCAGGGGCACAAGTGCGGGCTAGGCATAAGGCAGGGGCACAAGTGCAGGCTAGGCATAAGGCAGGGGCACAAGTGCTGGCTAGGCATAAGGCAGGGGCACAAGTGCAGGCTAGGCATAAGGCAGGGGCACAAGTGCAGGCTAGGCATAAGGCAGGGGCACAAGTGCAGGCTAGGCATAAGGCAGGGGCACAAGTGCAGGCTAGGCATAAGGCAGGGGGCACAAGTGCAGGCTAGGCATAAGGCAGGGGCACAAGTGCAGGCTAGGCATAAGGCAGGGGCACAAGTGCAGGCTAGGCATAAGGCAGGGGCACAAGTGCAGGCTAGGCATAAGGCAGGGGCACAAGTGCAGGCTAGGCATAAGGCAGGGGCACAAGTGCAGGCTAGGCATAAGGCAGGGGCACAAGTGCAGGCTAGGCATAAGGCAGGGGCACAAGTGCAGGCTAGGCATAAGGCAGGGGCACAAGTGCTGGCTAGGCATAAGGCAGGGGCACAAGTGCTGGCTAGGCATAAGGCAGGGGCACAAGTGCTGGCTAGGCATAAGGCAGGGGCACAAGTGCTGGCTAGGCATAAGGCAGGGGCACAAGTGCTGGCTAGGCATAAGGCAGGGGCACAAGTGCTGGCTAGGCATAAGGCAGGGGCACAAGTGCTGGCTAGGCATAAGGCAGGGGCACAAGTGCTGGCTAGGCATAAGGCAGGGGCACAAGTGCTGGCTAGGCATAAGGCAGGGGCACAAGTGCTGGCTAGGCATAAGGCAGGGGCACAAGTGCTGGCTAGGCATAAGGCAGGGGCACAAGTGCTGGCTAGGCATAAGGCAGGGGCACAAGTGCTGGCTAGGCATAAGGCAGGGGCACAAGTGCTGGCTAGGCATAAGGCAGGGGCACAAGTGCAGGCTAGGCATAAGGCAGGGGCACAAGTGCTGGCTAGGCATAAGGCAGGGGCACAAGTGCTGCCTAGGCATCAGGCAGGGGCAAAAGTGCTGGCTAGGCATAAGGCAGGGGCAAAAGTGCTGGCTAGGCATAAGGCAGGGGCACAAATGCAGGCTAGGCATAAGGCAGGGGCACAAATGCAGGCTAGGCATAAGGCAGGGGCACAAGTGCAGGCTAGGCATAAGGCAGGGGCACAAGTGGTGGCTAGGCATAAGGCAGGGGCACAAGTGCTGGCTAGGCATAAGGCAGGGGCACAAGTGCTGGCTAGGCATAAGGCAGGGGCACAAGTGCTGGCTAGGCATAAGGCAGGGGCACAAGTGCTGGCTAGGCATAAGGCAGGAGCACAAGTGCTGGCTAGGCATAAGGCAGGGGCACAAGTGCTGGCTAGGCATAAGGCAGGGGCACAAGTGCTGGCTAGGCATAAGGCAGGGGCACAAGTGCGGGCTAGGCATAAGGCAGGGGCACAAGTGCGGGCTAGGCATAAGGCAGGGGCACAAGTGCGGGCTAGGCATAAGGCAGGGGCACAAGTGCTGGCTAGGCATAACGCAGGAGCACAAGTGCAGGCTAGGCATAAGGCAGGGGCACAAGTGCTGGCTAGGCATAAGGCAGGGGCACAAGTGCTGGCTAGGCATAAGGAAGGGGCACAAGTCCTGGCTAGGCATAAGGCAGGGGCACAAGTGCTGGCTAGGCATAAGGCAGGGGCACAAGTGCTGGCTAGGCATAAGGCAGGGGCACAAGTGCTGGCTAGGCATAAGGCAGGGGCACAAGTGCTGGCTAGGCATAAGGCAGGGGCACAAGTGCTGGCTAGGCATAAGGCAGGGGCACAAGTGCGGGCTAGGCATAAGGCAGGGGCAAAAGTGCGGGCTAGGCATAAGGCAGGGGCACAAGTGCGGGCTAAGCATAATAAAAGGGGCACAAGTGCGGGCTAGGCATAAGGCAGGGGCACAAGTGCGGGCTAGGCATAAGGCAGGGGCACAAGTGCGGGCTAGGCATAAGGCAGGGGCACAAGTGCGGGCTAGGCATAAGGCAGGGGCACAAGTGCGGGCTAGGCATAAGGCAGGGGCACAAGTGCGGGCTAGGCATAAGGCAGGGGCACAAGTGCGGGCTAGGCATAAGGCAGGGGCACAAGTGCAGGCTAGGCATAAGGCAGGGGCACAAGTGCAGGCTAGGCATAAGGCAGGGGCACAAGTGCAGGCTAGGCATAAGGCAGGGGCACAAGTGCAGGCTAGGCATAAGGCAGGGGCACAAGTGCAGGCTAGGCAAAAGGCAGGGGCACAAGTGCAGGCTAGGCATAAGGCAGGGCACAAGTGCGGGCTAGGCATAAGGCAGGGGCACAAGTGCGGGCTAGGCATAAGGCAGGGGCACAAGTGCTGGCTAGGCATAAGGCAGGGGCACAAGTGCTGGCTAGGCATGAGGCAGGGGCACAAGTGCTGGCTAGGCATAAGGCAGGGGCACAAGTGCTGTCTAGGCATAAGGCAGGGGCACAAGTGCTGTCTAGGCATAAGGCAGGGGCACAAGTGCTGGCTAGGCATAAGGCAGGGGCATAAGTGCTGGCTAGGCATAAGGCAGGGGCACAAGTGCGGGATAGTTTTTAGGCAGGGGCACAAGTGCAAACTAAGCATAGGGCAGAGGCACAAGTGCAGGCTAGGCATAAGGCAGGGGCACAAGTGCAGGCTAGGCATAAGGCAGGAGCACAAGTGCAGGCTAGGCATAAGACAGGGGCACAAGTGCAGGCTAGGCATAAGACAGGGGCACAAGTGCGGGCTAGGCATAAGGCAGGGGCACAAGTGCGGGCTAGGCATAAGGCAGGGGCACAAGTGCAGGCTAGGCATAAGGCAGGGGCACAAGTGCTGGCTAGGCATAAGGCAGGGGCACAAGTGCAGGCTAGGCATAAGGCAGGGGCACAAGTGCAGGCTAGGCATAAGGCAGGGGCACAAGTGCAGGCTAGGCATAAGGCAGGGCACAAGTGCGGGCTAGGCATAAGGCAGGGGCACAAGTGCGGGCTAGGCATAAGGCAGGGGCACAAGTGCTGGCTAGGCATAAGGCAGGGGCACAAGTGCTGGCTAGGCATGAGGCAGGGGCACAAGTGCTGGCTAGGCATAAGGCAGGGGCACAAGTGCTGTCTAGGCATAAGGCAGGGGCACAAGTGCTGTCTAGGCATAAGGCAGGGGCACAAGTGCTGGCTAGGCATAAGGCAGGGGCATAAGTGCTGGCTAGGCATAAGGCAGGGGCACAAGTGCGGGATAGTTTTTAGGCAGGGGCACAAGTGCAAACTAAGCATAGGGCAGAGGCACAAGTGCAGGCTAGGCATAAGGCAGGGGCACAAGTGCTGGCTAGGCATAAGGAAGGGGCACAAGTCCTGGCTAGGCATAAGGCAGGGGCACAAGTGCTGGCTAGGCATAAGGCAGGGGCACAAGTGCTGGCTAGGCATAAGGCAGGGGCACAAGTGCTGGCTAGGCATAAGGCAGGGGCACAAGTGCTGGCTAGGCATAAGGCAGGGGCACAAGTGCTGGCTAGGCATAAGGCAGGGGCACAAGTGCGGGCTAGGCATAAGGCAGGGGCAAAAGTGCGGGCTAGGCATAAGGCAGGGGCACAAGTGCGGGCTAAGCATAATAAAAGGGGCACAAGTGCGGGCTAGGCATAAGGCAGGGTCACAAGTGCGGGCTAGGCATAAGGCAGGGGCACAAGTGCGGGCTAGGCATAAGGCAGGGGCACAAGTGCGGGCTAGGCATAAGGCAGGGGCACAAGTGCGGGCTAGGCATAAGGCAGGGGCACAAGTGCGGGCTAGGCATAAGGCAGGGGCACAAGTGCAGGCTAGGCATAAGGCAGGGGCACAAGTGCAGGCTAGGCATAAGGCAGGGGCACAAGTGCAGGCTAGGCATAAGGCAGGGGCACAAGTGCAGGCTAGGCATAAGGCAGGGGCACAAGTGCAGGCTAGGCATAAGGCAGGGGCACAAGTGCAGGCTAGGCATAAGGCAGGGGCACAAGTGCGGGCTAGGCATAAGGCAGGGGCACAAGTGCTGGCTAGGCATAAGGCAGGGGCACAAGTGCTGGCTAGGCATGAGGCAGGGGCACAAGTGCTGGCTAGGCATAAGGCAGGGGCACAAGTGCTGTCTAGGCATAAGGCAGGGGCACAAGTGCTGTCTAGGCATAAGGCAGGGGCACAAGTGCTGGCTAGGCATAAGGCAGGGGCATAAGTGCTGGCTAGGCATAAGGCAGGGGCACAAGTGCGGGATAGTTTTTAGGCAGGGGCACAAGTGCAAACTAAGCATAGGGCAGAGGCACAAGTGCAGGCTAGGCATAAGGCAGGGGCACAAGTGCAGACTAGGCATAAGGCAGGAGCACAAGTGCAGGCTAGGCATAAGACAGGGGCACAAGTGCAGGCTAGGCATAAGACAGGGGCACAAGTGCGGGCTAGGCATAAGGCAGGGGCACAAGTGCGGGCTAGGCATAAGGCAGGGGCACAAGTGCAGGCTAGGCATAAGGCAGGGGCACAAGTGCTGGCTAGGCATAAGGCAGGGGCACAAGTGCAGGCTAGGCATAAGGCAGGGGCACAAGTGCAGGCTAGGCATAAGGCAGGGGCACAAGTGCAGGCTAGGCATAAGGCAGGGGCACAAGTGCGGGCTAGGCATAAGGCAGGGCACAAGTGCGGGCTAGGCATAAGGCAGGGGCACAAGTGCGGGCTAGGCATAAGGCAGGGGCACAAGTGCGGGCTAGGCATAAGGCAGGGGCACAAGTGCTGGCTAGGCATGAGGCAGGGGCACAAGTGCTGGCTAGGCATAAGGCAGGGGCACAAGTGCTGTCTAGGCATAAGGCAGGGGCACAAGTGCTGTCTAGGCATAAGGCAGGGGCACAAGTGCTGGCTAGGCATAAGGCAGGGGCATAAGTGCTGGCTAAGCATAAGGCAGGGGCACAAGTGCGGGATAGTTTTTAGGCAGGGGCACAAGTGCAAACTAAGCATAGGGCAGAGGCACAAGTGTAGGCTAGGCATAAGGCAGGGGCACAAGTGCAGGCTAGGCATAAGGCAGGAGCACAAGTGCAGGCTAGGCATAAGACAGGGGCACAAGTGCAGGCTAGGCATAAGGCAGGGGCACAGGTGCAGGCTAGGCATAAGGCAGGGGCACAAGTGCAGGCTAGGCATAAGGCAGGGGCACAAGTGCTGGCTAGGCATAAGGCAGGGGCACAAGTGCTGGCTAGGCATAAGGCAGGGGCACAAGTGCTGGCTAGGCATAAGGCAGGGGCACAAGTGCTGGCTAGGCATAAGGCAGGGGCACAAGTGCTGGCTAGGCATAAGGCAGGGGCACAAGTGCTGGCTAGGCATAAGGCAGGGGCACAAGTGCTGGCTAGGCATAAGGCAGGGGCACAAGTGCTGGCTAGGCATAAGGCAGGGGCACAAGTGCTGGCTAGGCATAAGGCAGGGGCACAAGTGCGGGCTAGGCATAAGGCAGGGGCACAAGTGCGGGCTAGGCATAAGGCAGGGCACAAGTGCGGGCTAGGCATAAGGCAGGGGCACAAGTGCGGGCTAGGCATAAGGCAGGGGCACAAGTGCGGGCTAGGCATATGGCAGGGGCACAAGTGCTGGCTAGGCATAAGGCAGGGGCACAAGTGCTGGCTAGGCATAAGGCAGGGGCACAAGTGCTGGCTAGGCATAAGGCAGGGGCACAAGTGCTGGCTAGGCATAAGGCAGGGGCACAAGTGCTGGCTAGGCATAAGGCAGGGGCACAAGTGCTGGCTAGGCATAAGGCAGGGGCACAAGTGCAGGCTAGGCATAAGGCAGGGGCACAAGTGCTGGATAGGCATAAGGCAGGGGCACAAGTGCAGGCTAGGCATTAGGCAGGGGCACAAGTGCGGGCTAGGCATAAGGCAGGGGCACAAGTGCGGGCTAGGCATAAGGCAGGGGCACAAGTGCTGGCTAGGCATAAGGCAGGGGCACAAGTGCAGGCTAGGCATAAGGCAGGGCACAAGTGCTGGCTAGGCATAAGGCAGGGCACAAGTGCTGGCTAGGCATGAGGCAGGGGCACAAGTGCTGGCTAGGCATGAGGCAGGGGCACAAGTGCTGGCTAGGCATAAGGCAGGGGCACAAGTGCTGGCTAGGCATAAGGCAGGGGCACAAGTGCTGGCTAGGCATGAGGCAGGGGCACAAGTGCTGGCTAGGCATGAGGCAGGGGCACAAGTGCTGGCTAGGCATGAGGCAGGGGCACAAGTGCTGGCTAGGCATAAGGCAGGGGCACAAGTGCTGGCTAGGCATAAGGCAGGGGCACAAGTGCTGGCTAGGCATAAGGCAGGGGCACAAGTGCTGGCTAGGCATAAGCCAGGGGCACAAGTGCTGGCTAGGCATAAGGCAGGGGCACAAGTGCGGGCTAGTTTTTAGGCAGGGGCACAAGTGCAAACTAAGCATAGGGCAGAGGCACAAGTGCAGGTTAGGCATAAGGCAGGGGCACAAGTGCTGGCTAGGCATGAGGCAGGGGCACAAGTGCTGGCTAGGCGTAAGGCAGGGGCACAAGTGCTGGCTAGGCGTAAGGCAGGGGCACAAGTGCGGGCTAGGCTTTAGGCAGGGGCACAAGTGCAAACTAAGCATAAGGCAGAGGCACAAGTGCAGGCTAGGCATAAGGCAGGGGCACAAGTGCTGGCTAGGCATAAGGCAGGGGCACAAGTGCAGGCTAGGCATAAGGCAGGGGCACAAGTGCAGGCTAGGCATAAGGCAGGGGCACAAGTGCAGGCTAGGCATAAGGCAGGGGCACAAGTGCAGGCTAGGCATAAGGCAGGGCACAAGTGCTGGCTAGGCATGAGGCAGGGGCACAAGTGCTGGCTAGGCATAAGGCAGGGGCACAAGTGCTGGCTAGGCATAAGGCAGGGGCACAAGTGCTGGCTAGGCATAAGGCAGGGGCACAAGTGCTGGCTAGGCGTAAGGCAGGGGCACAAGTGATGGCTAGGCGTAAGGCAGGGGCACAAGTGATGGCTAGGCGTAAGGCAGGGGCACAAGTGCTGGCTAGGCGTAAGGCAGGGGCACAAGTGCTGGCTAGGCGTAAGGCAGGGGCACAAGTGCTGGCTAGGCGTAAGGCAGGGGCACAAGTGCTGGCTAGGCGTAAGGCAGGGGCACAAGTGCGGGCTAGTCTTTAGGCAGGGGCACAAGTGCAAACTAAGCATAAGGCAGAGGCACAAGTGCAGGCTAGGCACAAGTGCAGGCTAGGCATAAGGCAGGGGCACAAGTGCAGGCTAGGCATAAGGCAGGAGCACAAGTGCAGGCTAGGCATAAGGCAGGAGCACAAGTGCAGGCTAGACATAAGACAGGGGCACAAGTGCAGGCTAGGCATAAGGCAGGGGCACAAGTGCTGGCTAGGCATAAGGCAGGGGCACAAGTGCTGGCTAGGCATAAGGCAGGGGCACAAGTGCTGGCTAGGCATAAGGCAGGGGCACAAGTGCTGGCTAGGCATAAGGCAGGGGCACAAGTGCTGGCTAGGCATAAGGCAGGGGCACAAGTGCGGGCTAGGCATAGGGCAGGGGCACAAGTGCGGGCTAGGCATAGGGCAGGGGCACAAGTGCGGGCTAGGCATAAGGCAGGGGCACAAGTGCGGGCTAGGCATAAGGCAGGGGCACAAGTGCAGGCTAGGCATAAGGCAGGGGCACAAGTGCAGGCTAGGCATATGGCAGGGGCACACGTGCAGGCTAGGCATAAGGCAGGGGCACAAGTGCAGGCTAGGCATAAGGCAGGGGCACACGTGCAGGCTAGGCATAAGGCAGGGGCACACGTGCAGGTTAGGCATAAGGCAGGGGCACACGTGCAGGCTAGGCATAAGGCAGGGGCACACGTGCAGGCTAGGCATAAGGCAGGGGCACGAGTGCAGGCTAGGCATAAGGCAGGGGCACGAGTGCAGGCTAGGCATAAGGCAGGGGCACGAGTGCTGGCAAGGCATAAGGCAGGGTCACGAGTGCTGGCTAGGCATAAGGCAGGGGCACGAGTGCTGGCTAGGCATAAGGCAGGGGCACGAGTGCTGGCTAGGCATAAGGCAAGGGCACGAGTGCTGGCTAGGCATAAGGCAAGGGCACGAGTGCTGGCTAGGCATAAGGCAGGGGCACGAGTGCTGGCTAGGCATAAGGCAGGGGCACGAGTGCAGGCTAGGCATAAGGCAGGGGCACGAGTGCAGGCTAGGCATAAGGCAGGGGCACGAGTGCAGGCTAGGCATAAGGCAGGGGCACGAGTGCAGGCTAGGCATAAGGCAGGGGCACGAGTGCAGTCTAGGCATAAGGCAGGGGCACGAGTGCAGGCTAGGCATAAGGCAGGGGCACGAGTGCAGGCTAGGCATAAGGCAGGGGCACAAGTGCGGGCTAGTCTTTATGCATTGGCACAAGTGCAGGCTAGGCATAAGACAGGGGCACAAGTGCAGGCTAGGCATAAGGCAGGAGCACAAGTGCAGGCTAGGCATAAGACAGGGGCACAAGTGCAGGCTAGGCATAAGGCAGGGGCACAAGTGCAGGCTAGGCATAAGGCAGGGGAACAAGTGCTGGCTAGGCATAAGGCAGGGGAACAAGTGCTGGCTAGGCATAAGGCAGGGGCACAACTGCTGGCTAGGCATAAGGCAGGGGCACAAGTGCGGGCTAGGCATAAGGCAGGGGCACAAGTGCGGGCTAGGCATAAGGCAGGGGCACAAGTGCGGGCTAGGCATAAGGCAGGGGCACAAGTGCGGGCTAGGCGTAAGGCAGGGGCACAAGTGCTGGCTAGGCGTAAGGCAGGGGCACAAGTGCTGGCTAGGCGTAAGGCAGGGGCACAAGTGCTGGCTAGGCATAAGGCAGGGGCACAAGTGCTGGCTAGGCATAAGGCAGGGGCACAAGTGCAAACTAAGCATAAGGCAGAGGCACAAGTGCAGGCTAGGCATAAGGCAGGGGCACAAGTGCAGGCTAGGCATAAGGCAGGAGCACATGTGCAGGCTAGGCATAAGACAGGGGCACAATGCAGGCTAGGCATAAGGCAGGGGCACAAGTGCTGGCTAGGCATAAGGCAGGGGCACAAGTGCAGGCTAGGCATAAGGCAGGGGCACAAGTGCTGGCTAGGCATAAGGCAGGGGCACAAGTGCTGGCTAGGCATAAGGCAGGGGCACAAGTGCGGGCTAGGCATAAGGCAGGGGCACAAGTGCGGGCTAGGCATAAGGCAGGGGCACAAGTGCAGGCTAGGCATAAGGCAGGGGCACAAGTGCAGGCTAGGCATAAGGCAGGGGCACACGTGCAGGCTAGGCATAAGGCAGGGGCACACGTGCAGGCTAGGCATAAGGCAGGGGCACACGTGCAGGCTAGGCATAAGGCAGGGGCACACGTGCAGGCTAGGCATAAGGCAGGGGCACAAGTGCAGGCTAGGCATAAGGCAGGGGCACAAGTGCAGGCTAGGCATAAGGCAGGGGCACGAGTGCAGGCTAGGCATAAGGCAGGGGCACGAGTGCTGGCTAGGCATAAGGCAGGGGCACGAGTGCTGGCTAGGCATAAGGCAGGGGCACGAGTGCTGGCTAGGCATAAGGCAGGGGCACGAGTGCTGGCTAGGCATAAGGCAGGGGCACGAGTGCTGGCTAGGCATAAGGCAGGGGCACGAGTGCTGGCTAGGCATAAGGCAGGGGCACGAGTGCTGGCTAGGCATAAGGCAGGGGCACGAGTGCTGGCTAGGCATAAGGCAGGGGCACGAGTGCTGGCTAGGCATAAGGCAGGGGCACGAGTGCTGGCTAGGCATAAGGCAGGGGCAAAAGTGCGGGCTAGGCTTTAGGCAGGGGCACAAGTGCAAACTAAGCATAAGGCAGAGGAACAAGTGCAGGCTAGGCATAAGGCAGGGGCACAAGTGCTGGCTAGGCATAAGGCAGGGGCACAAGTGCTGGCTAGGCATAAGGCAGGGGCACAAGTGCTGGCTAGGCATAAGGCAGGGGCACAAGTGCTGGCTAGGCATAAGGCAGGGGCACAAGTGCTGGCTAGGCATAAGGCAGGAGCACAAGTGCTGCCTAGGCATAAGGCTGGGGCACAAGTGCTGGCTAGGCATAAGGCAGGGTCACAAGTGCTGGCTAGGCATATGGCAGGGGCACAAGTGCTGGCTAGGCATAAGGCAGGGGCACAAGTGCTGGTTAGGCATAAGGCAGGGGCACAAGTGCTGACTAGGCATAAGGCAGGGGCACAAGTGCAGGCTAGGCATAAGGCAGGGGCACAAGTGCAGGCTAGGCATAAGGCAGGGGCACAAGTGCAGGCTAGGCATAAGGCAGGGGCACAAGTGCAGGCTAGGCATAAGGCAGGGGCACAAGTGCAGGCTAGGCATAAGGCAGGGGCACAAGTGCAGGCTAGGCATAAGGCAGGGGCACAAGTGCAGGCTAGGCATAAGGCAGGGGCACAAGTGCAGGCTAGGCATAAGGCAGGGGCACAAGTGCAGGCTAGGCATAAGGCAGGGGGCACAAGTGCAGGCTAGGCATAAGGCAGGGGCACAAGTGCAGGCTAGGCATAAGGCAGGGGCACAAGTGCAGGCTAGGCATAAGGCAGGGGCACAAGTGCAGGCTAGGCATAAGGCAGGTGCACAAGTGCAGGCTAGGCATAAGGCAGGGGCACAAGTGCAGGCTAGGCATAAGGCAGGGGCACAAGTGCAGGCTAGGCATAAGGCAGGGGCACAAGTGCTGGCTAGGCATAAGGCAGGGGCACAAGTGCTGGCTAGGCATAAGGCAGGGGCACAAGTGCTGGCTAGGCATAAGGCAGGGGCACAAGTGCTGGCTAGGCATAAGGCAGGGGCACGAGTGCTGGCTAGGCATAAGGCAGGGGCACAAGTGCTGGCTAGGCATAAGGCAGGGGCACAAGTGCTGGCTAGGCATAAGGCAGGGGCACAAGTGCTGGCTAGGCATAAGGCAGGGGCACAAGTGCTGGCTAGGCATAAGGCAGGGGCACAAGTGCTGGCTAGGCATAAGGCAGGGGCACAAGTGCTGGCTAGGCATAAGGCAGGGGCACAAGTGCTGGCTAGGCATAAGGCAGGGGCACAAGTGCTGGCTAGGCATAAGGCAGGGGCACAAGTGCAGGCTAGGCATAAGGCAGGGGCACAAGTGCTGGCTAGGCATAAGGCAGGGGCACAAGTGCTGCCTAGGCATCAGGCAGGGGCAAAAGTGCTGGCTAGGCATCAGGCAGGGGCAAAAGTGCTGGCTAGGCATAAGGCAGGGGCACAAATGCAGGCTAGGCATAAGGCAGGGGCACAAATGCAGGCTAGGCATAGGGCAGGGGCACAAGTGCAGGCTAGGCATAAGGCAGGGGCACAAGTGCTGGCTAGGCATAAGGCAGGGGCACAAGTGCTGGCTAGGCATAAGGCAGGGGCACAAGTGCTGGCTAGGCATAAGGCAGGGGCACAAGTGCTGGCTAGGCATAAGGCAGGGGCACAAGTGCTGGCTAGGCATAAGGCAGGGGCACAAGTGCTGGCTAGGCATAAGGCAGGGGCACAAGTGCTGGCTAGGCATAAGGCAGGAGCACAAGTGCTGGCTAGGCATAAGGCAGGGGCACAAGTGCTGGCTAGGCATAAGGCAGGGGCACAAGTGCTGGCTAGGCATAAGGCAGGGGCACAAGTGCGGGCTAGGCATAAGGCAGGGGCACAAGTGCGGGCTAGGCATAAGGCAGGGGCACAAGTGCGGGCTAGGCATAAGGCAGGGGCACAAGTGCGGGCTAGGCATAAGGCAGAGGCACAAGTGCGGGCTAGGCATAAGGCAGGGGCACAAGTGCTGGCTAGGCATAACGCAGGAGCACAAGTGCAGGCTAGGCATAAGGCAGGGGCACAAGTGCTGGCTAGGCATAAGGAAGGGGCACAAGTCCTGGCTAGGCATAAGGCAGGGGCACAAGTGCTGGCTAGGCATAAGGCAGGGGCACAAGTGCTGGCTAGGCATAAGGCAGGGGCACAAGTGCTGGCTAGGCATAAGGCAGGGGCACAAGTGCTGGCTAGGCATAAGGCAGGGGCACAAGTGCTGGCTAGGCATAAGGCAGGGGCACAAGTGCTGGCTAGGCATAAGGCAGGGGCACAAGTGCGGGCTAGGCATAAGGCAGGGGCAAAAGTGCGGGCTAGGCATAAGGCAGGGGCACAAGTGCGGGCTAAGCATAATAAAAGGGGCACAAGTGCGGGCTAGGCATAAGGCAGGGGCACAAGTGCGGGCTAGGCATAAGGCAGGGGCACAAGTGCGGGCTAGGCATAAGGCAGGGGCACAAGTGCGGGCTAGGCATAAGGCAGGGGCACAAGTGCGGGCTAGGCATAAGGCAGGGGCACAAGTGCGGGCTAGGCATAAGGCAGGGGCACAAGTGCAGGCTAGGCATAAGGCAGGGGCACAAGTGCAGGCTAGGCATAAGGCAGGGGCACAAGTGCAGGCTAGGCATAAGGCAGGGGCACAAGTGCAGGCTAGGCATAAGGCAGGGGCACAAGTGCGGGCTAGGCATAAGGCAGGGGCACAAGTGCGGGCTAGGCATAAGGCAGGGGCACAAGTGCGGGCTAGGCATAAGGCAGGGGCACAAGTGCAGGCTAGGCATAAGGCAGGGGCACAAGTGCAGGCTAGGCATAAGGCAGGGGCACAAGTGCAGGCTAGGCATAAGGCAGGGGCACAAGTGCAGGCTAGGCATAAGGCAGGGCACAAGTGCGGGCTAGGCATAAGGCAGGGGCACAAGTGCGGGCTAGGCATAAGTCAGGGGCACAAGTGCTGGCTAGGCATAAGGCAGGGGCACAAGTGCAGGCTAGGCATAAGGCAGGGGCACAAGTGCAGGCTAGGCATAAGGCAGGGGCACAAGTGCAGGCTAGGCATAAGGCAGGGCACAAGTGCGGGCTAGGCATAAGGCAGGGGCACAAGTGCGGGCTAGGCATAAGGCAGGGGCACAATTGCTGGCTAGGCATAAGGCAGGGGCACAAGTGCTGGCTAGGCATGAGGCAGGGGCATAAGTGCTGGCTAGGCATAAGGCAGGGGCACAAGTGCGGGATAGTTTTTAGGCAGGGGCACAAGTGCAAACTAAGCATAGGGCAGAGGCACAAGTGCAGGCTAGGCATAAGGCAGGGGCACAAGTGCAGGCTAGGCATAAGGCAGGAGCACAAGTGCAGGCTAGGCATAAGACAGGGGCACAAGTGCAGGCTAGGCATAAGACAGGGGCACAAGTGCGGGCTAGGCATAAGGCAGGGGCACAAGTGCGGGCTAGGCATAAGGCAGGGGCACAAGTGCGGGCTAGGCATAAGGCAGGGGCACAAGTGCAGGCTAGGCATAAGGCAGGGGCACAAGTGCTGGCTAGGCATAAGGCAGGGGCACAAGTGCAGGCTAGGCATAAGGCAGGGGCACAAGTGCAGGCTAGGCATAAGGCAGGGGCACAAGTGCAGGCTAGGCATAAGGCAGGGGCACAAGTGCAGGCTAGGCATAAGGCAGGGCACAAGTGCGGGCTAGGCATAAGGCAGGGGCACAAGTGCGGGCTAGGCATAAGGCAGGGGCACAAGTGCTGGCTAGGCATAAGGCAGGGGCACAAGTGCTGGCTAGGCATGAGGCAGGGGCACAAGTGCTGGCTAGGCATAAGGCAGGGGCACAAGTGCTGTCTAGGCATAAGGCAGGGGCACAAGTGCTGTCTAGGCATAAGGCAGGGGCACAAGTGCTGGCTAGGCATAAGGCAGGGGCATAAGTGCTGGCTAGGCATAAGGCAGGGGCACAAGTGCGGGATAGTTTTTAGGCAGGGGCACAAGTGCAAACTAAGCATAGGGCAGAGGCACAAGTGCAGGCTAGGCATAAGGCAGGGGCACAAGTGCAGGCTAGGCATAAGGCAGGAGCACAAGTGCAGGCTAGGCATAAGACAGGGGCACAAGTGCAGGCTAGGCATAAGGCAGGGGCACAGGTGCAGGCTAGGCATAAGGCAGGGGCACAAGTGCAGGCTAGGCATAAGGCAGGGGCACAAGTGCAGGCTAGGCATAAGGCAGGGGCACAAGTGCTGGCTAGGCATAAGGCAGGGGCACAAGTGCTGGCTAGGCATAAGGCAGGGGCACAAGTGCTGGCTAGGCATAAGGCAGGGGCACAAGTGCTGGCTAGGCATAAGGCAGGGGCACAAGTGCTGGCTAGGCATAAGGCAGGGGCACAAGTGCTGGCTAGGCATAAGGCAGGGGCACAAGTGCTGGCTAGGCATAAGGCAGGGGCACAAGTGCTGGCTAGGCATAAGGCAGGGGCACAAGTGCTGGCTAGGCATAAGGCAGGGGCACAAGTGCTGGCTAGGCATAAGGCAGGGGCACAAGTGCGGGCTAGGCATAAGGCAGGGCACAAGTGCGGGCTAGGCATAAGGCAGGGGCACAAGTGCAGGCTAGGCATAAGGCAGGGGCACAAGTGCGGGCTAGGCATATGGCAGGGGCACAAGTGCTGGCTAGGCATAAGGCAGGGGCACAAGTGCTGGCTAGGCATAAGGCAGGGGCACAAGTGCTGGCTAGGCATAAGGCAGGGGCACAAGTGCTGGCTAGGCATAAGGCAGGGGCACAAGTGCTGGCTAGGCATAAGGCAGGGGCACAAGTGCTGGCTAGGCATAAGGCAGGGGCACAAGTGCAGGCTAGGCATAAGGCAGGGGCACAAGTGCTGGATAGGCATAAGGCAGGGGCACAAGTGCAGGCTAGGCATTAGGCAGGGGCACAAGTGCGGGCTAGGCATAAGGCAGGGGCACAAGTGCGGGCTAGGCATAAGGCAGGGGCACAAGTGCTGGCTAGGCATAAGGCAGGGGCACAAGTGCTGGCTAGGCATAAGGCAGGGGCACAAGTGCAGGCTAGGCATAAGGCAGGGCACAAGTGCGGGCTAGGCATAAGGCAGGGCACAAGTGCGGGCTAGGCATAAGGCAGGGCACAAGTGCGGTCTAGGCATAAGGCAGGGGCACAAGTGCTGGCTAGGCATAAGGCAGGGGCACAAGTGCTGGCTAGGCATAAGGCAGGGGCACAAGTGCTGGCTAGGCATGAGGCAGGGGCACAAGTGCTGGCTAGGCATAAGGCAGGGGCACAAGTGCTGGCTAGGCATAAGGCAGGGGCACAAGTGCTGGCTAGGCATAAGGCAGGGGCACAAGTGCTGGCTAGGCATGAGGCAGGGGCACAAGTGCTGGCTAGGCATGAGGCAGGGGCACAAGTGCTGGCTAGGCATGAGGCAGGGGCACAAGTGCTGGCTAGGCATAAGGCAGGGGCACAAGTGCTGGCTAGGCATAAGGCAGGGGCACAAGTGCTGGCTAGGCATAAGGCAGGAGCACAAGTGCTGGCTAGGCATAAGGCAGGGGCACAAGTGCTGGCTAGGCATAAGGCAGGGGCACAAGTGCTGGCTAGGCATAAGGCAGGGGCACAAGTGCGGGCTAGGCATAAGGCAGGGGCACAAGTGCGGGCTAGGCATAAGGCAGGGGCACAAGTGCGGGCTAGGCATAAGGCAGGGGCACAAGTGCGGGCTAGGCATAAGGCAGAGGCACAAGTGCGGGCTAGGCATAAGGCAGGGGCACAAGTGCTGGCTAGGCATAACGCAGGAGCACAAGTGCAGGCTAGGCATAAGGCAGGGGCACAAGTGCTGGCTAGGCATAAGGCAGGGGCACAAGTGCTGGCTAGGCATAAGGAAGGGGCACAAGTCCTGGCTAGGCATAAGGCAGGGGCACAAGTGCTGGCTAGGCATAAGGCAGGGGCACAAGTGCTGGCTAGGCATAAGGCAGGGGCACAAGTGCTGGCTAGGCATAAGGCAGGGGCACAAGTGCTGGCTAGGCATAAGGCAGGGGCACAAGTGCTGGCTAGGCATAAGGCAGGGGCACAAGTGCTGGCTAGGCATAAGGCAGGGGCACAAGTGCTGGCTAGGCATAAGGCAGGGGCACAAGTGCGGGCTAGGCATAAGGCAGGGGCACAAGTGCGGGCTAGGCATAAGGCAGGGGCACAAGTGCGGGCTAAGCATAATAAAAGGGGCACAAGTGCGGGCTAGGCATAAGGCAGGGGCACAAGTGCGGGCTAGGCATAAGGCAGGGGCACAAGTGCGGGCTAGGCATAAGGCAGGGGCACAAGTGCGGGCTAGGCATAAGGCAGGGGCACAAGTGCGGGCTAGGCATAAGGCAGGGGCACAAGTGCGGGCTAGGCATAAGGCAGGGGCACAAGTGCAGGCTAGGCATAAGGCAGGGGCACAAGTGCAGGCTAGGCATAAGGCAGGGGCACAAGTGCAGGCTAGGCATAAGGCAGGGGCACAAGTGCAGGCTAGGCATAAGGCAGGGGCACAAGTGCAGGCTAGGCATAAGGCAGGGGCACAAGTGCGGGCTAGGCATAAGGCAGGGGCACAAGTGCAGGCTAGGCATAAGGCAGGGGCACAAGTGCAGGCTAGGCATAAGGCAGGGGCACAAGTGCAGGCTAGGCATAAGGCAGGGGCACAAGTGCAGGCTAGGCATAAGGCAGGGGCACAAGTGCAGGCTAGGCATAAGGCAGGGGCACAAGTGCAGGCTAGGCATAAGGCAGGGCACAAGTGCGGGCTAGGCATAAGGCAGGGGCACAAGTGCGGGCTAGGCATAAGTCAGGGGCACAAGTGCTGGCTAGGCATAAGGCAGGGGCACAAGTGCAGGCTAGGCATAAGGCAGGGGCACAAGTGCAGGCTAGGCATAAGGCAGGGGCACAAGTGCAGGCTAGGCATAAGGCAGGGCACAAGTGCGGGCTAGGCATAAGGCAGGGGCACAAGTGCGGGCTAGGCATAAGGCAGGGGCACAATTGCTGGCTAGGCATAAGGCAGGGGCACAAGTGCTGGCTAGGCATGAGGCAGGGGCATAAGTGCTGGCTAGGCATAAGGCAGGGGCACAAGTGCGGGATAGTTTTTAGGCAGGGGCACAAGTGCAAACTAAGCATAGGGCAGAGGCACAAGTGCAGGCTAGGCATAAGGCAGGGGCACAAGTGCAGGCTAGGCATAAGGCAGGAGCACAAGTGCAGGCTAGGCATAAGACAGGGGCACAAGTGCAGGCTAGGCATAAGACAGGGGCACAAGTGCGGGCTAGGCATAAGGCAGGGGCACAAGTGCGGGCTAGGCATAAGGCAGGGGCACAAGTGCGGGCTAGGCATAAGGCAGGGGCACAAGTGCAGGCTAGGCATAAGGCAGGGGCACAAGTGCTGGCTAGGCATAAGGCAGGGGCACAAGTGCAGGCTAGGCATAAGGCAGGGGCACAAGTGCAGGCTAGGCATAAGGCAGGGGCACAAGTGCAGGCTAGGCATAAGGCAGGGGCACAAGTGCAGGCTAGGCATAAGGCAGGGCACAAGTGCGGGCTAGGCATAAGGCAGGGGCACAAGTGCGGGCTAGGCATAAGGCAGGGGCACAAGTGCTGGCTAGGCATAAGGCAGGGGCACAAGTGCTGGCTAGGCATGAGGCAGGGGCACAAGTGCTGGCTAGGCATAAGGCAGGGGCACAAGTGCTGTCTAGGCATAAGGCAGGGGCACAAGTGCTGTCTAGGCATAAGGCAGGGGCACAAGTGCTGGCTAGGCATAAGGCAGGGGCATAAGTGCTGGCTAGGCATAAGGCAGGGGCACAAGTGCGGGATAGTTTTTAGGCAGGGGCACAAGTGCAAACTAAGCATAGGGCAGAGGCACAAGTGCAGGCTAGGCATAAGGCAGGGGCACAAGTGCAGGCTAGGCATAAGGCAGGAGCACAAGTGCAGGCTAGGCATAAGACAGGGGCACAAGTGCAGGCTAGGCATAAGGCAGGGGCACAGGTGCAGGCTAGGCATAAGGCAGGGGCACAAGTGCAGGCTAGGCATAAGGCAGGGGCACAAGTGCTGGCTAGGCATAAGGCAGGGGCACAAGTGCTGGCTAGGCATAAGGCAGGGGCACAAGTGCTGGCTAGGCATAAGGCAGGGGCACAAGTGCTGGCTAGGCATAAGGCAGGGGCACAAGTGCTGGCTAGGCATAAGGCAGGGGCACAAGTGCTGGCTAGGCATAAGGCAGGGGCACAAGTGCTGGCTAGGCATAAGGCAGGGGCACAAGTGCTGGCTAGGCATAAGGCAGGGGCACAAGTGCGGGCTAGGCATAAGGCAGGGCACAAGTGCGGGCTAGGCATAAGGCAGGGGCACAAGTGCAGGCTAGGCATAAGGCAGGGGCACAAGTGCGGGCTAGGCATATGGCAGGGGCACAAGTGCTGGCTAGGCATAAGGCAGGGGCACAAGTGCTGGCTAGGCATAAGGCAGGGGCACAAGTGCTGGCTAGGCATAAGGCAGGGGCACAAGTGCTGGCTAGGCATAAGGCAGGGGCACAAGTGCTGGCTAGGCATAAGGCAGGGGCACAAGTGCTGGCTAGGCATAAGGCAGGGGCACAAGTGCAGGCTAGGCATAAGGCAGGGGCACAAGTGCTGGATAGGCATAAGGCAGGGGCACAAGTGCAGGCTAGGCATTAGGCAGGGGCACAAGTGCGGGCTAGGCATAAGGCAGGGCACAAGTGCGGGCTAGGCATAAGGCAGGGCACAAGTGCGGGCTAGGCATAAGGCAGGGGCACAAGTGCTGGCTAGGCATAAGGCAGGGGCACAAGTGCTGGCTAGGCATAAGGCAGGGGCACAAGTGCGGGCTAGGCATAAGGCAGGGGCAAAAGTGCAGGCTAGGCATAAGGCAGGGGCACAAGTGCGGGCTAAGCATAATAAAAGGGGCACAAGTGCGGGCTAGGCATAAGGCAGGGGCACAAGTGCGGGCTAGGCATAAGGCAGGGGCACAAGTGCGGGCTAGGCATAAGGCAGGGGCACAAGTGCGGGCTAGGCATAAGGCAGGGGCACAAGTGCGGGCTAGGCATAAGGCAGGGGCACAAGTGCGGGCTAGGCATAAGGCAGGGGCACAAGTGCGGGCTAGGCATAAGGCAGGGGCACAAGTGCAGGCTAGGCATAAGGCAGGGGCACAAGTGCAGGCTAGGCATAAGGCAGGGGCACAAGTGCAGGCTAGGCATAAGGCAGGGGCACAAGTGCAGGCTAGGCATAAGGCAGGGGCACAAGTGCAGGCTAGGCATAAGGCAGGGGCACAAGTGCGGGCTAGGCATAAGGCAGGGGCACAAGTGCAGGCTAGGCATAAGGCAGGGGCACAAGTGCAGGCTAGGCATAAGGCAGGGGCACAAGTGCAGGCTAGGCATAAGGCAGGGGCACAAGTGCAGGCTAGGCATAAGGCAGGGGCACAAGTGCAGGCTAGGCATAAGGCAGGGGCACAAGTGCAGGCTAGGCATAAGGCAGGGCACAAGTGCGGGCTAGGCATAAGGCAGGGGCACAAGTGCGGGCTAGGCATAAGTCAGGGGCACAAGTGCTGGCTAGGCATAAGGCAGGGGCACAAGTGCAGGCTAGGCATAAGGCAGGGGCACAAGTGCAGGCTAGGCATAAGGCAGGGGCACAAGTGCAGGCTAGGCATAAGGCAGGGCACAAGTGCGGGCTAGGCATAAGGCAGGGGCACAAGTGCGGGCTAGGCATAAGGCAGGGGCACAATTGCTGGCTAGGCATAAGGCAGGGGCACAAGTGCTGGCTAGGCATGAGGCAGGGGCATAAGTGCTGGCTAGGCATAAGGCAGGGGCACAAGTGCGGGATAGTTTTTAGGCAGGGGCACAAGTGCAAACTAAGCATAGGGCAGAGGCACAAGTGCAGGCTAGGCATAAGGCAGGGGCACAAGTGCAGGCTAGGCATAAGGCAGGAGCACAAGTGCAGGCTAGGCATAAGACAGGGGCACAAGTGCAGGCTAGGCATAAGACAGGGGCACAAGTGCGGGCTAGGCATAAGGCAGGGGCACAAGTGCGGGCTAGGCATAAGGCAGGGGCACAAGTGCGGGCTAGGCATAAGGCAGGGGCACAAGTGCAGGCTAGGCATAAGGCAGGGGCACAAGTGCTGGCTAGGCATAAGGCAGGGGCACAAGTGCAGGCTAGGCATAAGGCAGGGGCACAAGTGCAGGCTAGGCATAAGGCAGGGGCACAAGTGCAGGCTAGGCATAAGGCAGGGGCACAAGTGCAGGCTAGGCATAAGGCAGGGCACAAGTGCGGGCTAGGCATAAGGCAGGGGCACAAGTGCGGGCTAGGCATAAGGCAGGGGCACAAGTGCTGGCTAGGCATAAGGCAGGGGCACAAGTGCTGGCTAGGCATGAGGCAGGGGCACAAGTGCTGTCTAGGCATAAGGCAGGGGCACAAGTGCTGTCTAGGCATAAGGCAGGGGCACAAGTGCTGGCTAGGCATAAGGCAGGGGCATAAGTGCTGGCTAGGCATAAGGCAGGGGCACAAGTGCGGGATAGTTTTTAGGCAGGGGCACAAGTGCAAACTAAGCATAGGGCAGAGGCACAAGTGCAGGCTAGGCATAAGGCAGGGGCACAAGTGCAGGCTAGGCATAAGGCAGGAGCACAAGTGCAGGCTAGGCATAAGACAGGGGCACAAGTGCAGGCTAGGCATAAGGCAGGGGCACAGGTGCAGGCTAGGCATAAGGCAGGGGCACAAGTGCAGGCTAGGCATAAGGCAGGGGCACAAGTGCTGGCTAGGCATAAGGCAGGGGCACAAGTGCTGGCTAGGCATAAGGCAGGGGCACAAGTGCTGGCTAGGCATAAGGCAGGGGCACAAGTGCTGGCTAGGCATAAGGCAGGGGCACAAGTGCTGGCTAGGCATAAGGCAGGGGCACAAGTGCTGGCTAGGCATAAGGCAGGGGCACAAGTGCTGGCTAGGCATAAGGCAGGGGCACAAGTGCTGGCTAGGCATAAGGCAGGGGCACAAGTGCTGGCTAGGCATAAGGCAGGGGCACAAGTGCTGGCTAGGCATAAGGCAGGGGCACAAGTGCTGGCTAGGCATAAGGCAGGGGCACAAGTGCGGGCTAGGCATAAGGCAGGGCACAAGTGCGGGCTAGGCATAAGGCAGGGGCACAAGTGCAGGCTAGGCATAAGGCAGGGGCACAAGTGCGGGCTAGGCATATGGCAGGGGCACAAGTGCTGGCTAGGCATAAGGCAGGGGCACAAGTGCTGGCTAGGCATAAGGCAGGGGCACAAGTGCTGGCTAGGCATAAGGCAGGGGCACAAGTGCTGGCTAGGCATAAGGCAGGGGCACAAGTGCTGGCTAGGCATAAGGCAGGGGCACAAGTGCTGGCTAGGCATAAGGCAGGGGCACAAGTGCAGGCTAGGCATAAGGCAGGGGCACAAGTGCTGGATAGGCATAAGGCAGGGGCACAAGTGCAGGCTAGGCATTAGGCAGGGGCACAAGTGCGGGCTAGGCATAAGGCAGGGGCACAAGTGCGGGCTAGGCATAAGGCAGGGGCACAAGTGCTGGCTAGGCATAAGGCAGGGGCACAAGTGCAGGCTAGGCATAAGGCAGGGCACAAGTGCGGGCTAGGCATAAGGCAGGGCACAAGTGCGGGCTAGGCATAAGGCAGGGCACAAGTGCGGGCTAGGCATAAGGCAGGGGCACAAGTGCTGGCTAGGCATAAGGCAGGGGCACAAGTGCTGGCTAGGCATAAGGCAGGGGCACAAGTGCTGGCTAGGCATGAGGCAGGGGCACAAGTGCTGGCTAGGCATAAGGCAGGGGCACAAGTGCTGGCTAGGCATAAGGCAGGGGCACAAGTGCTGGCTAGGCATGAGGCAGGGGCACAAGTGCTGGCTAGGCATGAGGCAGGGGCACAAGTGCTGGCTAGGCATGAGGCAGGGGCACAAGTGCTGGCTAGGCATGAGGCAGGGGCACAAGTGCTGGCTAGGCATAAGGCAGGGGCACAAGTGCTGGCTAGGCATAAGGCAGGGGCACAAGTGCTGGCTAGGCATAAGGCAGGGGCACAAGTGCTGGCTAGGCATAAGCCAGGGGCACAAGTGCTGGCTAGGCATAAGGCAGGGGCACAAGTGCGGGCTAGTTTTTAGGCAGGGGCACAAGTGCAAACTAAGCATAGGGCAGAGGCACAAGTGCAGGTTAGGCATAAGGCAGGGGCACAAGTGCTGGCTAGGCATGAGGCAGGGGCACAAGTGCTGGCTAGGCGTAAGGCAGGGGCACAAGTGCTGGCTAGGCGTAAGGCAGGGGCACAAGTGCGGGCTAGGCTTTAGGCAGGGGCACAAGTGCAAACTAAGCATAAGGCAGAGGCACAAGTGCAGGCTAGGCATAAGACAGGGGCACAAGTGCAGGCTAGGCATAAGGCAGGAGCACAAATGCAGGCTAGGCATAAGACAGGGGCACAAGTGCAGGCTAGGCATAAGGCAGGGCACAAGTGCGGGCTAGGCATAAGGCAGGGGCACAAGTGCTGGCTAGGCATAAGGCAGCGGCACAAGTGCTGGCTAGGCATAAGGCAGGGGCACAAGTGCTGGCTAGGCATGAGGCAGGGGCACAAGTGCTGGCTAGGCATAAGGCAGGGGCACAAGTGCTGGCTAGGCATAAGGCAGGGGCACAAGTGCTGGCTAGGCATAAGGCAGGGGCACAAGTGCTGGCTAGGCATGAGGCAGGGGCACAAGTGCTGGCTAGGCATGAGGCAGGGGCACAAGTGCTGGCTAGGCATAAGGCAGGGGCACAAGTGCTGGCTAGGCATAAGGCAGGGGCACAAGTGCTGGCTAGGCATAAGGCAGGGGCACAAGTGCTGGCTAGGCATAAGGCAGGGGCACAAGTGCTGGCTAGGCATAAGCCAGGGGCACAAGTGCTGGCTAGGCATAAGGCAGGGGCATAAGTGCGGGCTAGTTTTTAGGCAGGGGCACAAGTGCAAACTAAGCATAGGGCAGAGGCACAAGTGCAGGCTAGGCATAAGGCAGGGGCACAAGTGCTGGCTAGGCATGAGGCAGGGGCACAAGTGCTGGCTAGGCGTAAGGCAGGGGCACAAGTGCTGGCTAGGCGTAAGGCAGGGGCACAAGTGCGGGCTAGGCTTTAGGCAGGGGCACAAGTGCAAACTAAGCATAAGGCAGAGGCACAAGTGCAGGCTAGGCATAAGACAGGGGCACAAGTGCAGGCTAGGCATAAGACAGGGGCACAAGTGCAGGCTAGGCATAAGGCAGGAGCACAAGTGCAGGCTAGGCATAAGACAGGGGCACAAGTGCAGGCTAGGCATAAGGCAGGGGCACAAGTGCAGGCAAGGCATAAGGCAGGGGCACAAGTGCGGGCTAGGCATAAGGCAGGGGCACAAGTGCGGGCTAGGCATAAGACAGGGGCACAAGTGCAGGCTAGGCATAAGGCAGGAGCACAAGTGCAGGCTAGGCATAAGACAGGGGCACAAGTGCAGGCTAGGCATAAGACAGGGGCACAAGTGCAGGCTAGGCATAAGGCAGGAGCACAAGTGCAGGCTAGGCATAAGACAGGGGCACAAGTGCAGGCTAGGCATAAGGCAGGGGCACAAGTGCAGGCAAGGCATAAGGCAGGGGCACAAGTGCGGGCTAGGCATAAGGCAGGGGCACAAGTGCGGGCTAGGCATAAGACAGGGGCACAAGTGCAGGCTAGGCATAAGGCAGGAGCACAAGTGCAGGCTAGGCATAAGACAGGGGCACAAGTGCAGGCTAGGCATAAGGCAGGGGCACAAGTGCAGGCTAGGCATAAGGCAGGGGCACAAGTGCTGGCTAGGCATAAGGCAGGGGCACAAGTGCTGGCTAGGCATAAGGCAGGGGCACAACTGCTGGCTAGGCATAAGGCAGGGGCACAAGTGCGGGCTAGGCATAAGGCAGGGGCACAAGTGCGGGCTAGGCATAAGGCAGGGGCACAAGTGCGGGCTAGGCATAAGGCAGGGGCACAAGTGCGGGCTAGGCATAAGGCAGGGCAAAAGTGCGGGCTAGGCATAAGGCAGGGGCACAAGTGCGGGCTAGGCATAAGGCAGGGGCACAAGTGCGGGCTAGGCATAAGGCAGGGGCACAAGTGCGGGCTAGGCATAAGGCAGGGGCACAAGTGCGGGCTAGGCATAAGGCAGGGGCACAAGTGCGGGCTAGGCATAAGGCAGGGGCACAAGTGCGGGCTAGGCATAAGGCAGGGGCACAAGTGCGGGCTAGGCATAAGGCAGGGGCACAAGTGCGGGCTAGGCATAAGGCAGGGGCACAAGTGCGGGCTGAGCATAAGGCAGGGGCACAAGTGCGGGCTAGGCATAAGGCAGGGCACAAGTGCAGGCTAGGCATAAGGCAGGGGCACAAGTGCTGGCTAGGCATAAGGCAGGGGCACAAGTGCTGGCTAGGCATAAGGCAGGGGCACAAGTGCTGGGTAGGCGTAAGGCAGGGGCACAAGTGCAGGCTAGGCATAAGGCAGGGGCACAAGTGCAGGCTAGGCATAAGGCAGGGGCACAAGTGCAGGCTAGGCATAAGGCAGGGGCACAAGTGCAGGCTAGGCATAAGGCAGGGGCACAAGTGCAGGCTAGGCATAAGGCAGAGGCACAAGTGAAGGCTAGGCATAAGGCAGAGGCACAAGTGCAGGCTAGGCATAAGGCAGGGGCACAAGTGCTGGCTAGGCATAAGGCAGGGGCACAAGTGCAGGCTAGGCATAAGGCAGGGGCACAAGTGCAGGCTAGGCATAAGGCAGGGGCACAAGTGCAGGCTAGGCATAAGGCAGGGGCACAAGTGATGGCTACACATAAGGCATACGGCTAACTCTTTGCACTCTTTGCATAAAGGGATAGGCACCCTTAGGGGTGAAGAGCTAGCTTTCACCCCTCTACTCTGTACTTTGTTGTACAGTGCGGAGCCACTCCATAACCCCCATGCTCCAAGCGACCAGGCACATCTTGTCTGTCCTCCGTAAATGGGTAATGCCTTCGTCCCCAATTACAGTCGTGCATGTGCATTCAGACGGGACAGGAGCGAAGAGCATAAAGCCTGCCCTGTGTGCATAACCAACATGAAGCTAAAGACAAAAAAACAATAATGCAAGGGGCTCAAAAGTGCTGGCTAGGCATAAGGAAGGGGCACAAGTGCTGGCTAGGCATAAGGCAAGGGCACAAGTGCTGGCTAGGCATAAGGCAGGGGCACAAGTGCGGGCTAGGCATAAGGCAGGGGCACAAGTGCTGGCTAGGCATAAGGCAGGGGCACAAGTGCTGGCTAGGCATAAGGCAGGGGCACAAGTGCTGGCTAGGCATAAGGCAGGGGCACAAGTGCTGGCTAGGCAAAAGGCAGGGGCACAAGTGCTGGCTAGGCATAAGGCAGGGGCACAAGTGCTGGCTAGGCATAAGGCAGGGGCACAAGTGCTGGCTAGGCATAAGGCAGGGGCACAAGTGCTGGCTAGGCATAAGGCAGGGGCACAAGTGCTGGCTAGGCATAAGGCAGGGGCACAAGTGCTGGCTAGGCATAAGGCAGGGGCACAAGTGCTGGCTAGGCATAAGGCAGGGGCACAAGTGCTGGCTAGGCATAAGGCAGGGGCACAAGTGCTGGCTAGGCATAAGGCAGGGGCACAAGTGCTGGCTAGGCATAAGGCAGGGGCACAAGTGCTGGCTAGGCATATGGCAGGGGCACAAGTGCAGACTAGGCATAAGGCAGGGGCACAAGTGCAGACTAGGCATAAGGCAGGGGCACAAGTGCAGACTAGGCATAAGGCAGGGGCACAAGTGCAGACTAGGCATAAGGCAGGGGCACAAGTGCAGGCTAGGCATAAGGCAGAGGGCACAAGTGCAGGCTAGGCATAAGGCAGGGGCACAAGTGCAGGCTAGGCATAAGGCAGGGGCACAAGTGCAGGCTAGGCATAAGGCAGGGCACAAGTGCGGGCTAGGCATAAGGCAGGGGCACAAGTGCGGGCTAGGCATAAGGCAGGGGCACAAGTGCGGGCTAGGCATAAGGCAGGGGCACAAGTGCAGGCTAGGCATAAGGCAGGGGCACAAGTGCAGGCTAGGCATAAGGCATGGGCACAAGTGCGGGCTAGGCATAAGGCAGGGGCAAAAGTGCGGGCTAGGCTTTAGGCAGGGGCACAAGTGCGGGCTAGGCATAAGGCAGGGGCAAAAGTGCGGGCTAGGCATAAGGCAGGGGCACAAGTGCGGGCTAGGCATAAGGCAGGGGCACAAGTGCGGGCTAGGCATAAGGCAGGGGCACAAGTGCGGGCTAGGCATAAGGCAGGGGCACAAGTGCGGGCTAGGCATAAGGCAGGGGCACAAGTGCGGGCTAGGCATAAGGCAGGGGCACAAGTGCGGGCTAGGCATAAGGCAGGGGCACAAGTGCGGGCTAGGCATAAGGCAGGGGCACAAGTGCGGGCTAGGCATAAGGCAGGGGCACAAGTGCGGGCTGAGCATAAGGCAGGGGCACAAGTGCGGGCTAGGCATAAGGCAGGGCACAAGTGCAGGCTAGGCATAAGGCAGGGGCACAAGTGCTGGCTAGGCATAAGGCAGGGGCACAAGTGCTGGCTAGGCATAAGGCAGGGGCACAAGTGCTGGGTAGGCGTAAGGCAGGGGCACAAGTGCAGGCTAGGCATAAGGCAGGGGCACAAGTGCAGGCTAGGCATAAGGCAGGGGCACAAGTGCAGGCTAGGCATAAGGCAGGGGCACAAGTGCAGGCTAGGCATAAGGCAGGGGCACAAGTGCAGGCTAGGCATAAGGCAGAGGCACAAGTGAAGGCTAGGCATAAGGCAGAGGCACAAGTGCAGGCTAGGCATAAGGCAGGGGCACAAGTGCTGGCTAGGCATAAGGCAGGGGCACAAGTGCAGGCTAGGCATAAGGCAGGGGCACAAGTGCAGGCTAGGCATAAGGCAGGGGCACAAGTGCAGGCTAGGCATAAGGCAGGGGCACAAGTGATGGCTACACATAAGGCATACGGCTAACTCTTTGCACTCTTTGCATAAAGGGATAGGCACCCTTAGGGGTGAAGAGCTAGCTTTCACCCCTCTACTCTGTACTTTGTTGTACAGTGCGGAGCCACTCCATAACCCCCATGCTCCAAGCGACCAGGCACATCTTGTCTGTCCTCCGTAAATGGGTAATGCCTTCGTCCCCAATTACAGTCGTGCATGTGCATTCAGACGGGACAGGAGCGAAGAGCATAAAGCCTGCCCTGTGTGCATAACCAACATGAAGCTAAAGACAAAAAAACAATAATGCAAGGGGCTCAAAAGTGCTGGCTAGGCATAAGGAAGGGGCACAAGTGCTGGCTAGGCATAAGGCAAGGGCACAAGTGCTGGCTAGGCATAAGGCAGGGGCACAAGTGCGGGCTAGGCATAAGGCAGGGGCACAAGTGCTGGCTAGGCATAAGGCAGGGGCACAAGTGCTGGCTAGGCATAAGGCAGGGGCACAAGTGCTGGCTAGGCATAAGGCAGGGGCACAAGTGCTGGCTAGGCAAAAGGCAGGGGCACAAGTGCTGGCTAGGCATAAGGCAGGGGCACAAGTGCTGGCTAGGCATAAGGCAGGGGCACAAGTGCTGGCTAGGCATAAGGCAGGGGCACAAGTGCTGGCTAGGCATAAGGCAGGGGCACAAGTGCTGGCTAGGCATAAGGCAGGGGCACAAGTGCTGGCTAGGCATAAGGCAGGGGCACAAGTGCTGGCTAGGCATAAGGCAGGGGCACAAGTGCTGGCTAGGCATAAGGCAGGGGCACAAGTGCTGGCTAGGCATAAGGCAGGGGCACAAGTGCTGGCTAGGCATATGGCAGGGGCACAAGTGCAGACTAGGCATAAGGCAGGGGCACAAGTGCAGACTAGGCATAAGGCAGGGGCACAAGTGCAGACTAGGCATAAGGCAGGGGCACAAGTGCAGACTAGGCATAAGGCAGGGGCACAAGTGCAGGCTAGGCATAAGGCAGAGGGCACAAGTGCAGGCTAGGCATAAGGCAGGGGCACAAGTGCAGGCTAGGCATAAGGCAGGGGCACAAGTGCAGGCTAGGCATAAGGCAGGGCACAAGTGCGGGCTAGGCATAAGGCAGGGGCACAAGTGCGGGCTAGGCATAAGGCAGGGGCACAAGTGCAGGCTAGGCATAAGGCAGGGGCACAAGTGCAGGCTAGGCATAAGGCATGGGCACAAGTGCGGGCTAGGCATAAGGCATGGGCACAAGTGCGGGCTAGGCATAAGGCAGGGGCACAAGTGCGGGCTAGGCATAAGGCAGGGGCACAAGTGCGGGCTAGGCATAAGGCAGGGGCACAAGTGCGGGCTAGGCATAAGGCAGGGGCACAAGTGCGGGCTAGGCATAAGGCAGGGGCAAAAGTGCGGGCTAGGCTTTAGGCAGGGGCACAAGTGCAAACTAAGCATAAGGCAGAGGAACAAGTGCAGGCTAGGCATAAGGCAGGGGCACAAGTGCTGGCTAGGCATAAGGCAGGGGCACAAGTGCTGGCTAGGCATAAGGCAGGGGCACAAGTGCTGGCTAGGCATAAGGCAGGGGCACAAGTGCTGGCTAGGCATAAGGCAGGGGCACAAGTGCTGGCTAGGCATAAGGCAGGGGCACAAGTGCTGGCTAGGCATAAGGCAGGGGCACAAGTGCTGGCTAGGCATAAGGCAGGGGCACAAGTGCTGGCTAGGCATAAGGCAGGGGCACAAGTGCTGGCTAGGCATAAGGCAGGGGCACAAGTGCTGGCTAGGCATAAGGCAGGGGCACAAGTGCTGGCTAGGCATAAGGCAGGGGCACAAGTGCTGGCTAGGCAAAAGGCAGGGGCACAAGTGCTGGCTAGGCATAAGGCAGGGGCACAAGTGCTGGCTAGGCATAAGGCAGGGGCACAAGTGCTGGCTAGGCATAAGGCAGGGGCACAAGTGCTGGCTAGGCATAAGGCAGGCGCACAAGTGCTGGTTAGGCATAAGGCAGGGGCACAAGTGCTGGCTAGGCATAAGGCAGGGGCACAAGTGCAGGCTAGGCATAAGGCAGGGGCACAAGTGCAGGCTAGGCATAAGGCAGGGGCACAAGTGCAGGCTAGGCATAAGGCAGGGGGCACAAGTGCAGGCTAGGCATAAGGCAGAGGCACAAGTGCAGGCTAGGCATAAGGCAGGGGCACAAGTGCAGGCTAGGCATAAGGCAGGGGCACAAGTGATGGCTACACATAAGGCATACGGCTAACTCTTTGCACTCTTTGCATAAAGGGATAGGCACCCTTAGGAGTGAAGAGCTAGCTTTCACCCCTCTACTCTGTACATTTGTTGTACAGTGCGGAGCCACTCCATAACCCCCATGCTCCAAGCGACCAGGCACATCTTGTCTGTCCTCCGTAAATGGGTAATGCCTTCGTCCCCAATTACAGTCGTGCATGTGCATTCAGACGGGACAAGAGCGAAGAGCGTAAAGCCTGCCCTGTGTGCATAACCAACATGAAGCTAAAGACAAAAAAAACAATAATGCAAGGGGCTCAAAAGTGCTGGCTAGGCATAAGGCAGGGGCACAAGTGCTGGCTAGGCATAAGGCAGGGGCACAAGTGCTGGCTAGGCATAAGGCAGGGGCACGAGTGCTGGCTAGGCATAAGGCAGGGGCACGAGTGCAGGCTAGGCTTAAGGCAGGGGCACGAGTGCTGGCTAGGCATAAGGCAGGGGCACGAGTGCTGGCTAGGCATAAGGCAGGGGCACGAGTGCTGGCTAGGCATAAGGCAGGGGCACGAGTGCTGGCTAGGCATAAGGCAGGGGCACGAGTGCTGGCTAGGCATAAGGCAGGGGCACGAGTGCTGGCTAGGCATAAGGCAGGGGCACGAGTGCTGGCTAGGCATAAGGCAGGGGCACGAGTGCTGGCTAGGCATAAGGCAGGGGCACGAGTGCTGGCTAGGCATAAGGCAGGGGCACGAGTGCTGGATAGGCATAAGGCAGGGGCACGAGTGCTGGCTAGGCATAAGGCAGGGGCACGAGTGCTGGCTAGGCATAAGGCAGGGGCACGAGTGCTGGCTAGGCATAAGGCAGGGGCACGAGTGCAGGCTAGGCATAAGGCAGGGGCACGAGTGCAGGCTAGGCATAAGGCAGGGGCACGAGTGCGGGCTAGGCATAAGGCAGGGGCACAAGTGCGGGCTAGTCTTTAGGCAGGGGCACAAGTGCAAACTAACCATAAGGCAGAGGCACAAGTGCAGGCTAGGCATAAGGCAGGGGCACAAGTGCAGGCTAGGCATAAGGCAGGGGCACAAGTGCAGGCTAGGCATAAGGCAGGGGCACAAGTGCAGGCTAGGCATAAGGCAGGGGCACAAGTGCAGGCTACGCATAAGGCAGGGGCACAAGTGCAGGCTAGGCATAAGGCAGGGGCACAAGTGCAGGCTAGGCATAAGGCAGGGGCACAAGTGCAGGCTAGGCATAAGGCAGGGGCACAAGTGCAGGCTAGGCATAAGGCAGGGGCACAAGTGCTGGCTAGGCATAAGGCAGGGGCACAAGTGCTGGCTAGGCATAAGGCAGGGGCACAAGTGCTGGCTAGGCATAAGGCAGGGGCACAAGTGCGGGCTAGGCATAAGGCAGGGGCACAAGTGCGGGCTAGGCATAAGGCAGGGGCACAAGTGCGGGCTAGGCATAAGGCAGGGGCACAAGTGCGGGCTAGGCATAAGGCAGGGGCACAAGTGCGGGCTAGGCATAAGGCAGGGGCACAAGTGCGGGCTAGGCATAAGGCAGGGGCACAAGTGCGGGCTAGGCATAAGGCAGGGCCACAAGTGCGGGCTAGGCATAAGGCAGGGGCACAAGTGCGGGCTAGGCATAAGGCAGGGGCACAAGTGCGGGCTAGGCATAAGGCAGGGGCACAAGTGCGGGCTAGGCATAAGGCAGGGGCACAAGTGCGGGCTAGGCATAAGGCAGGGGCACAAGTGCGGGCTAGGCATAAGGCAGGGGCACAAGTGCGGGCTAGGCATAAGGCAGGGGCACAAGTGCGGGCTAGGCATAAGGCAGGGGCACAAGTGCGGGCTAGGCATAAGGCAGGGGCACAAGTGCGGGCTAGGCATAAGGCAGGGGCACAAGTGCGGGCTAGGCATAAGGCAGGGGCACAAGTGCCGGCTAGGCATAAGGCAGGGGCACAAGTGCCGGCTAGGCATAAGGCAGGGGCACAAGTGCGGGCTAGGCATAAGGCAGGGGCACAAGTGCGGGCTAGGCATAAGGCAGGGGCACAAGTGCGGGCTAGGCATAAGGCAGGGGCACAAGTGCGGGCTAGGCTTTAGGCAGGGGCACAAGTGCAAACTAAGCATAAGGCAGAGGAACAAGTGCAGGCTAGGCATAAGGCAGGGGCACAAGTGCTGGCTAGGCATAAGGCAGGGGCACAAGTGCTGGCTAGGCATAAGGCAGGGGCACAAGTGCTGGCTAGGCATAAGGCAGGGGCACAAGTGCTGGCTAGGCATAAGGCAGGGGCACAAGTGCTGGCTAGGCATAAGGCAGGGGCACAAGTGCTGGCTAGGCATAAGGCAGGGGCACAAGTGCTGGCTAGGCATAAGGCAGGGGCACAAATGCAGGCTAGGCATAAGGCAGGGGCACAAGTGCTGGCTAGGCATAAGGCAGGGGCACAAGTGCTGGCTAGGCATAAGGCAGGGGCACAAATGCAGGCTAGGCATAAGGCAGGGGCACAAGTGCAGGCTAGGCATAAGGCAGGGGCACAAGTGCAGGCTAGGCAGAAGGCAGGGGCACAAGTGCAGGCTAGGCATAAGGCATACGGCTAACTCTTTGCACTCTTTGCATAAAGGGATAGGCACCCTTAGGGGTGTGAAGAGCTAGCTTTCACCCCTCTACTCTGTACTTTGTTGTACAGTGCGGAGCCACTCCATAACCCCCATGCTCCAAGCGACCAGGCACATCTTGTCTGTCCTCCGTAAATGGGTAATGCCTTCGTCCCCAATTAGTCGTGCATGTGCATTCAGACGGGACAAGAGCGAAGAGCGTAAAGCCTGCCCTGTGTGCATAACCAACATGAAGCTAAAGACAAAAAAACAATAATGCAAGGGGCTCAAAAGTGCGGGCTAGGCATAAGGCAGGGGCACGAGTGCGGGCTAGGCATAAGGCAGGGGCACGAGTGCAGGCTAGGCATAAGGCAGGGGCACGAGTGCAGGCTAGGCATAAGGCAGGGGCACAAGTGCAGGCTAGGCATAAGGCAGGGGCACAAGTGCGGGCTAGGCATAAGGCAGGGGCACAAGTGCGGGCTAGGCATAAGGCAGGGGCACAAGTGCGGGCTAGGCATAAGGCAGGGGCACAAGTGCGGGCTAGGCTTTAGGCAGGGGCACAAGTGCAAACTAAGCATAAGGCAGAGGAACAAGTGCAGGCTAGGCATAAGGCAGGGGCACAAGTGCAGGCTAGGCATAAGGCAGGGGCACAAGTGCTGGCTAGGCATAAGGCAGGGGCACAAGTGCTGGCTAGGCATAAGGCAGGGGCACAAGTGCTGGCTAGGCATAAGGCAGGGGCACAAGTGCTGGCTAGGCATACGGCAGGGGCACAAGTGCTGGCTAGGCATAAGGCAGGAACACAAGTGCTGGCTAGGCATAAGGCAGAGGCACAAGTGCTGGCTAGGCATAAGGCAGGGGCACAAGTGCTGGCTAGGCATAAGGCAGGGGCACAAGTGCTGGCTAGGCATAAGGCAGGGGCACAAGTGCTGGCTAGGCATAAGGCAGGGGCACAAGTGCTGGCTAGGCATAAGGCAGGGGCACAAGTGCTGGCTAGGCATAAGGCAGGGGCACAAGTGCTGGCTAGGCATAAGGCAGGGGCACAAGTGCAGGCTAGGCATAAGGCAGGGGCACAAGTGCAGGCTAGGCATAAGGCAGGGGCACAAGTGCAGGCTAGGCATAAGGCAGGGGCACGAGTGCAGGCTAGGCATAAGGCAGGAGCACAAGTGCAGGCTAGGCATAAGGCAGGGGCACGAGTGCAGGCTAGGCATAAGGCAGGGGCACAAGTGCAGGCTAGGCATAAGGCAGGGGCACAAGTGCGGGCTAGGCATAAGGCAGGGGCACAAGTGCGGGCTAGGCATAAGGCAGGGGCACAAGTGCTGGCTAGGCATAAGGCAGGGGCACAAGTGCAGGCTAGGCATAAGGCAGGGGCACACGTGCAGGCTAGGCATAAGGCAGGGGCACAAGTGCAGGCTAGGCATAAGGCAGGGGCACAAGTGATGGCTACACAAGGAATACGGCTAACTCTTTGCACTCTTTGCATAAAGGGATAGGCACCCTTAGGGGTGAAGAGCTAGCTTTCACCCCTCTACTCTGTACTTTGTTGTACAGTGCGGAGCCACTCCATAACCCCCATGCTCCAAGCGACCAGGCACATCTTGTCTGTCCTCCGTAAATGGGTAATGCCTTCGTCCCCAATTACAGTCGTGCATGTGCATTCAGACGGGACAAGAGCGAAGAGCGTAAAGCCTGCCCTGTGTGCATAACCAACATGAAGCTAAAGACAAAAAAAACAATAATGCAAGGGGCTCAAAAGTGCTGGCTAGGCATAAGGCAGGGGCACAAGTGCTGGCTAGGCATAAGGCAGGGGCACGAGTGCTGGCTAGGCATAAGGCAGGGGCACGAGTGCTGGCTAGGCATAAGGCAGGGGCACGAGTGCAGGCTAGGCATAAGGCAGGGGCACGAGTGCTGGCTAGGCATAAGGCAGGGGCACGAGTGCTGGCTAGGCATAAGGCAGGGGCACGAGTGCTGGCTAGGCATAAGGCAGGGGCACGAGTGCTGGCTAGGCATAAGGCAGGGGCACGAGTGCTGGCTAGGCATAAGGCAGGGGCACGAGTGCTGGCTAGGCATAAGGCAGGGGCACGAGTGCTGGCTAGGCATAAGGCAGGGGCACGAGTGCTGGCTAGGCATAAGGCAGGGGCACGAGTGCTGGCTAGGCATAAGGCAGGGGCACGAGTGCTGGCTAGGCATAAGGCAGGGGCACGAGTGCAGGCTAGGCATAAGGCAGGGGCACGAGTGCAGGCTAGGCATAAGGCAGGGGCACGAGTGCGGGCTAGGCATAAGGCAGGGGCACGAGTGCGGGCTAGTCTTTAGGCAGGGGCACAAGTGCAAACTAACCATAAGGCAGAGGCACAAGTGCAGGCTAGGCATAAGGCAGGGGCACAAGTGCAGGCTAGGCATAAGGCAGGGGCACAAGTGCAGGCTAGGCATAAGGCAGGGGCACAAGTGCAGGCTACGCATAAGGCAGGGGCACAAGTGCAGGCTAGGCATAAGGCAGGGGCACAAGTGCAGGCTAGGCATAAGGCAGGGGCACAAGTGCAGGCTAGGCATAAGGCAGGGGCACAAGTGCAGGCTAGGCATAAGGCAGGGGCACAAGTGCAGGCTAGGCATAAGGCAGGGGCACAAGTGCAGGCTAGGCATAAGGCAGGGGCACAAGTGCAGGCTAGGCATAAGGCAGGGGCACAAGTGCAGGCTAGGCATAAGGCAGGGGCACAAGTGCTGGCTAGGCATAAGGCAGGGGCACAAGTGCTGGCTAGGCATAAGGCAGGGGCACAAGTGCGGGCTAGGCATAAGGCAGGGGCACAAGTGCGGGCTAGGCATAAGGCAGGGGCACAAGTGCGGGCTAGGCATAAGGCAGGGGCACAAGTGCGGGCTAGGCATAAGGCAGGGGCACAAGTGCGGGCTAGGCATAAGGCAGGGGCACAAGTGCGGGCTAGGCATAAGGCAGGGGCACAAGTGCGGGCTAGGCATAAGGCAGGGGCACAAGTGCGGGCTAGGCATAAGGCAGGGGCACAAGTGCGGGCTAGGCATAAGGCAGGGGCACAAGTGCGGGCTAGGCATAAGGCAGGGGCACAAGTGCGGGCTAGGCATAAGGCAGGGGCACAAGTGCGGGCTAGGCATAAGGCAGGGGCACAAGTGCGGGCTAGGCATAAGGCAGGGGCACAAGTGCGGGCTAGGCATAAGGCAGGGGCACAAGTGCGGGCTAGGCATAAGGCAGGGGCACAAGTGCGGGCTAGGCATAAGGCAGGGGCACAAGTGCGGGCTAGGCATAAGGCAGGGGCACAAGTGCGGGCTAGGCATAAGGCAGGGGCACAAGTGCGGGCTAGGCATAAGGCAGGGGCACAAGTGCGGGCTAGGCATAAGGCAGGGGCACAAGTGCGGGCTAGGCATAAGGCAGGGGCACAAGTGCGGGCTAGGCATAAGGCAGGGGCACAAGTGCGGGCTAGGCTTTAGGCAGGGGCACAAGTGCAAACTAAGCATAAGGCAGAGGAACAAGTGCAGGCTAGGCATAAGGCAGGGGCACAAGTGCTGGCTAGGCATAAGGCAGGGGCACAAGTGCTGGCTAGGCATAAGGCAGGGGCACAAGTGCTGGCTAGGCATAAGGCAGGGGCACAAGTGCTGGCTAGGCATAAGGCAGGGGCACAAGTGCTGGCTAGGCATAAGGCAGGGGCACAAGTGCTGGCTAGGCATAAGGCAGGGGCACAAGTGCTGGCTAGGCATAAGGCAGGGGCACAAGTGCTGGCTAGGCATAAGGCAGGGGCACAAATGCAGGCTAGGCATAAGGCAGGGGCACAAGTGCTGGCTAGGCATAAGGCAGGGGCACAAGTGCTGGCTAGGCATAAGGCAGGGGCACAAATGCAGGCTAGGCATAAGGCAGGGGCACAAGTGCAGGCTAGGCATAAGGCAGGGGCACAAGTGCAGGCTAGGCAGAAGGCAGGGGCACAAGTGCAGGCTAGGCATAAGGCATACGGCTAACTCTTTGCACTCTTTGCATAAAGGGATAGGCACCCTTAGGGGTGTGAAGAGCTAGCTTTCACCCCTCTACTCTGTACTTTGTTGTACAGTGCGGAGCCACTCCATAACCCCCATGCTCCAAGCGACCAGGCACATCTTGTCTGTCCTCCGTAAATGGGTAATGCCTTCGTCCCCAATTAGTCGTGCATGTGCATTCAGACGGGACAAGAGCGAAGAGCGTAAAGCCTGCCCTGTGTGCATAACCAACATGAAGCTAAAGACAAAAAAACAATAATGCAAGGGGCTCAAAAGTGCGGGCTAGGCATAAGGCAGGGGCACGAGTGCGGGCTAGGCATAAGGCAGGGGCACGAGTGCAGGCTAGGCATAAGGCAGGGGCACGAGTGCAGGCTAGGCATAAGGCAGGGGCACGAGTGCAGGCTAGGCATAAGGCAGGGGCACGAGTGCAGGCTAGGCATAAGGCAGGGGCAGGAGTGCAGGCTAGGCATAAGGCAGGGGCAGGAGTGCAGGCTAGGCATAAGGCAGGGTCACAAGTGCGGGCTAGTTTTTAGGCAGGGGCACAAGTGCAAACTAACCATAAGGCAGAGGCACAAGTGCAGGCTAGGTATAAGGCAGGGGCACAAGTGCAGGCAAGGCATAAGGCAGGAGCACAAGTGCAGGCTAGGCATAAGGCAGGGGCACAAGTGCGGGCTAGGCATAAGGCAGGGGCACGAGTGCAGGCTAGGCATAAGGCATGGGCACGAGTGCAGGCTAGGCATAAAGCAGGGGCACGAGTGCAAGCTAGGCATAAGGCAGGGGCACGAGTGCAGGCTAGGCATAAGGCAGGGGCACGAGTGCAGGCTAGGCATAAGGCAGGGGCACAAGTGCAGGCTAGTCTTTAGGCAGGGGCACAAGTGCAAACTAACCATAAGGCAGAGGCACAAGTGCAGGCTAGGCATAAGGCAGGGGCACAAGGGCAGGCTAGGCATAAGGCAGGGGCACAAGTGCGGGCTAGGCATAAGGCAGGGGCACAAGTGCGGGCTAGGCATAAGGCAGGGGCACGAGTGCTGGCTAGGCATAAGGCAGGGGCGCGAGTGCTGGCTAGGCATAAGGCAGGGGCACAAGTGCAGGCTAGGCATAAGGCAGGGGCACGAGTGCTGGCTAGGCATAAGGCAAGGGCACGAGTGCTGGCTAGGCATAAGGCAAGGGCACGAGTGCTGGCTAGGCATAAGGCAGGGGCACGAGTGCAGGCTAGGCATAAGGCAGGGGCACGAGTGCAGGCTAGGCATAAGGCAGGGGCACGAGTGCAGGCTAGGCATAAGGCAGGGGCACGAGTGCAGGCTAGGCATAAGGCAGGGGCACGAGTGCAGGCTAGGCATAAGGCAGGGGCACGAGTGCAGGCTAGGCATAAGGCAGGGGCACGAGTGCAGGCTAGGCATAAGGCAGGGGCACGAGTGCAGGCTAGGCATAAGGCAGGGGCACGAGTGCAGGCTAGGCATAAGGCAGGGGCACGAGTGCAGGCTAGGCATAAGGCAGGGGCACGAGTGCAAGCTAGGCATAAGGCAGGGGCACGAGTGCAGGCTAGGCATAAGGCAGGGGCACGAGTGCAGGCTAGGCATAAGGCAGGGGCACAAGTGCAGGCTAGTCTTTAGGCAGGGGCACAAGTGCAAACTAACCATAAGGCAGAGGCACAAGTGCAGGCTAGGCATAAGGCAGGGGCACAAGTGCTGGCTAGGCATAAGGCAGGGGCACAAGTGCTGGCTAGGCATAAGGCAGGGGCACAAGTGCTGGCTAGGCATAAGGCAGGGGCACAAGTGCTGGCTAGGCATAAGGCAGGGGCACAAGTGCAAACTAACCATAAGGCAGAGGCACAAGTGCAGGCTAGGCATAAGGCAGGGGCACAAGTGCTGGCTAGGCATAAGGCAGGGGCACAAGTGCTGGCTAGGCATAAGGCAGGGGCACAAGTGCTGGCTAGGCATAAGGCAGGGGCACAAGTGCAGGCTAGGCATAAGGCAGGGGCACAAGTGCAGGCTAGGCATAAGGCAGGGGCACAAGTGCAGGCTAGGCATAAGGCAGGGGCACAAGTGCAGGCTAGGCATAAGGCAGGGGCACAAGTGCAGGCTAGGCATAAGGCAGGGGCACAAGTGCAGGCTAGGCATAAGGCAGGGGCACAAGTGCAGGCTAGGCATAAGGCAGGGGCACAAGTGCAGGCTAGGCATAAGGCAGGGGCACAAGTGCAGGCTAGGCATAAGGCAGGGGCACAAGTGCGGGCTAGGCATAAGGCAGGGGCACAAGTGCGGGCTAGGCATAAGGCAGGGGCACAAGTGCGGGCTAGGCATAAGGCAGGGGCACAAGTGCGGGCTAGGCAAAAGGCAGGGGCACAAGTGCGGGCTAGGCAAAAGGCAGGGGCACAAGTGCGGGCTAGGCATAAGGCAGGGGCACAAGTGCGGGCTAGGCATAAGGCAGGGGCACAAGTGCAGGCTAGGCATAAGGCAGGGGCACAAGTGCGGGATAGGCATAAGGCAGGGGCACAAGTGCGGGCTAGGCATAAGGCAGGGGCACAAGAGCGGGCTAGGCATAAGGCAGGGGCACAAGTGCGGGCTAGGCTTTAGGCAGGGGCACAAGTGCAAACTAAGCATAAGGCAGAGGAACAAGTGCAGGCTAGGCATAAGGCAGGGGCTCAAGTGCTGTCTAGGCATAAGGCAGGGGCACAAGTGCTGGCTAGGCATAAGGCAGGGGCATAAGGCAGGGGCACAAGTGCAGGCTAGGCATAAGGCAGGGGCACAAGTGCAGGCTAGGCATAAGGCAGGGGCACAAGTGCTGGCTAGGCATAAGGCAGTGGCACAAGTGCTGGCTAGGCATAAGGCAGGGGCACAAGTGCTGGCTAGGCATAAGGCAGGGGCACGAGTGCTGGCTAGGCATAAGGCAGGGGCACGAGTGCAGGCTAGGCATAAGGCAGGGGCACAAGTGTGGGCTAGTCTTTAGGCAGGGGCACAAATGCAAACTAACCATAAGGCAGAGGCACAAGTGCAGGCTAGGCATAAGGCAGGGGCACAAGTGCAGGCTAGGCATAAGGCAGGGGCACAAGTGCAGGCTAGGCATAAGGCAGGGGCACAAGTGCAGGCTAGGCATAAGGCAGGGGCACAAGTGCTGGCTAGGCATAAGGCAGGGGCACAAGTGCTGGCTAGGCATAAGGCAGGGGCACAAGTGCGGGCTAGGCATAAGGCAGGGGCACAAGTGCGGGCTAGGCATAAGGCAGGGGCACAAGTGCGGGCTAGGCATAAGGCAGGGGCACAAGTGCGGGCTAGGCATAAGGCAGGGGCACAAGTGCGGGCTAGGCATAAGGCAGGGGCACAAGTGCGGGCTAGGCATAAGGCAGGGGCACAAGTGCGGGCTAGGCATAAGGCAGGGGCACAAGTGCGGGCTAGGCATAAGGCAGGGGCACAAGTGCGGGCTAGGCATAAGGCAGGGGCACAAGAGCGGGCTAGGCATAAGGCAGGGGCACAAGTGCAGGCTAGGCATAAGGCAGGGGCACAAGTGCGGGCTAGGCATAAGGCAGGGGCACAAGTGATGGCTACACATAAGGCATACGGCTAACTCTTTGCACTCTTTGCATAAAGGGATAGGCACCCTTAGGGGTGAAGAGCTAGCTTTCACCCCTCTACTCTGTACTTTGTTGTACAGTGCGGAGCCACTCCATAACCCCCATGCTCCAAGCGACCAGGCACATCTTGTCTGTCCTCCGTAAATGGGTAATGCATTCGTCCCCAATTACAGTCGTGCATGTGCATTCAGACGGGACAAGAGCGAAGAGCGTAAAGCCTGCCCTGTGTGCATAACCAACATGAAGCTAAAGACAAAAAACAATAATGCAAGGGGCTCAAAAGTGCTGGCTAGGCATAAGGCAGGGGCACAAGTGCTGGCTAGGCATAAGGCAGGGGCACAAGTGCTGGCTAGGCATAAGGCAGGGGCACAAATGCTGGCTAGGCATAAGGCAGGGGCACAAGTGCAGGCTAGGCATAAGGCAGTGGCACAAGTGCAGGCAAGGCATAAGGCAGGGGCAAAAGTGCAGGCTAGGCATAAGGCAGGGGCACAAGTGCAGGCTAGGCATAAGGCAGGGGCACAAGTGCGGGCTAGTCTTTAGGCAGGGGCACGAGTGCAAACTAACCATAAGGCAGAGGCACAAGTGCAGGCTAGGCATAAGGCAGGGGCACAAGTGCAGGCTAGGCATAAGGCAGGGGCACAAGTGCAGGCTAGGCATAAGGCAGGGGCACAAGTGCAGGCTAGGCATAAGGCAGGGGCACGAGTGCAGGCTAGGCATAAGGCAGGGGCACGAGTGCAGGCTAGGCATAAGGCAGGGGCACGAGTGCAGGCTAGGCATAAGGCAGGGGCACGAGTGCAGGCTAGGCATAAGGCAGGGGCACGAGTGCAGGCTAGGCATAAGGCAGGGGCACGAGTGCAGGCTAGGCATAAGGCAGGGGCACGAGTGCAGGCTAGGCACAAGGCAGGGGCACGAGTGCAGGCTAGGCATGAGGCAGGGGCACGAGTGCAGGCTAGGCATAAGGCATGGGCACGAGTGCAGGCTAGGCATAAAGCAGGGGCACGAGTGCAAGCTAGGCATAAGGCAGGGGCACGAGTGCAGGCTAGGCATAAGGCAGGGGCACGAGTGCAGGCTAGGCATAAGGCAGGGGCACGAGTGCAGGCTAGGCATAAGGCAGGGGCACAAGTGCAGGCTAGGCATAAGGCAGGGGCACAAGTGCAGGCTAGGCATAAGGCAGGGGCACAAGTGCTGGCTAGGCATAAGGCAGGGGCACAAGTGCTGGCTAGGCATAAGGCAGGGGCACAAGTGCTGGCTAGGCATAAGGCAGGGGCACAACTGCGGGCTAGGCATTAGGCAGGGGCACAAGTGCGGGCTAGGCATAAGGCAGGGGCACAAGTGCGGGCTAGGCAAAAGGCTGGGGCACAAGTGCGGGCTAGCATAAGGCAGGGGCACGAGTGCGGGCTAGGAATAAGGCAGGGGCACAAGTGCGGGCTAGGCATAAGGCATGGGCACGAGTGCAGGCTAGGCATAAGGCAGGGGCACGAGTGCAGGCTAGGCATAAGGCAGGGGCACGAGTGCAGGCTAGGCATAAGGCAGGGACACAAGTGCGGGCTAGTCTTTAGGCAGGGGCACAAGTGCAAACTAACCATAAGGCAGAGGCACAAGTGCAGGCTAGGCATAAGGCAGGGGCACAAGTGCAGGTTAGGCATAAGGCAGGGGCACAAGTGCAGGCTAGGCATAAGGCAGGGGCACAAGTGCGGGCTAGGCATAAGGCAGGGGCACAAGTGCGGGCTAGGCATAAGGCAGGGGCACAAGTGCTGGCTAGGCATAAGGCAGGGGCACAAGTGCTGGCTAGGCATAAGGCAGTGGCACAAGTGCTGGCTAGGCATAAGGCAGGGGCACAAGTGCAGGCTAGGCATAAGGCAGGGGCACAAGTGCAGGCTAGGCATAAGGCAGGGGCACAAGTGCTGGCTAGGCATAAGGCAGGGGCACAAGTGCTGGCTAGGCATAAGGCAGGGGCACAAGTGCTGGCTAGGCATAAGGCAGGGGCACAAGTGCTGGCTAGGCATAAGGCAGGGGCACAAGTGCTGGCTAGGCATAAGGCAGGGGCACAAGTGCAGGCTAGGCATAAGGCAGGGGCACAAGTGCAGGCTAGGCATAAGGCAGGGGCACAAGTGCAGGCTAGGCATAAGGCAGGGGCACGAGTGCAGGCTAGGCATAAGGCAGGGGCACGAGTGCAGGCTAGGCATAAGGCAGGGGCACGAGTGCAGGCTAGGCATAAGGCAGGGGCACAAGTGCAGGCTAGGCATAAGGCAGGGGCACAAGTGCGGGCTAGGCATAAGGCAGGGGCACAAGTGCGGGCTAGGCATAAGGCAGGGGCACAAGTGCTGGCTAGGCATAAGGCAGGGGCACAAGTGCAGGCTAGGCATAAGGCAGGGGCACACGTGCAGGCTAGGCATAAGGCAGGGGCACAAGTGCAGGCTAGGCATAAGGCAGGGGCACAAGTGATGGCTACACAAGGAATACGGCTAACTCTTTGCACTCTTTGCATAAAGGGATAGGCACCCTTAGGGGTGAAGAGCTAGCTTTCACCCCTCTACTCTGTACTTTGTTGTACAGTGCGGAGCCACTCCATAACCCCCATGCTCCAAGCGACCAGGCACATCTTGTCTGTCCTCCGTAAATGGGTAATGCCTTCGTCCCCAATTACAGTCGTGCATGTGCATTCAGACGGGACAAGAGCGAAGAGCGTAAAGCCTGCCCTGTGTGCATAACCAACATGAAGCTAAAGACAAAAAAAACAATAATGCAAGGGGCTCAAAAGTGCTGGCTAGGCATAAGGCAGGGGCACAAGTGCTGGCTAGGCATAAGGCAGGGGCACAAGTGCTGGCTAGGCATAAGGCAGGGGCACGAGTGCTGGCTAGGCATAAGGCAGGGGCACGAGTGCAGGCTAGGCATAAGGCAGGGGCACGAGTGCTGGCTAGGCATAAGGCAGGGGCACGAGTGCTGGCTAGGCATAAGGCAGGGGCACGAGTGCTGGCTAGGCATAAGGCAGGGGCACGAGTGCTGGCTAGGCATAAGGCAGGGGCACGAGTGCTGGCTAGGCATAAGGCAGGGGCACGAGTGCTGGCTAGGCATAAGGCAGGGGCACGAGTGCTGGCTAGGCATAAGGCAGGGGCACGAGTGCTGGCTAGGCATAAGGCAGGGGCACGAGTGCTGGCTAGGCATAAGGCAGGGGCACGAGTGCTGGCTAGGCATAAGGCAGGGGCACGAGTGCAGGCTAGGCATAAGGCAGGGGCACGAGTGCAGGCTAGGCATAAGGCAGGGGCACGAGTGCGGGCTAGGCATAAGGCAGGGGCACGAGTGCGGGCTAGTCTTTAGGCAGGGGCACAAGTGCAAACTAACCATAAGGCAGAGGCACAAGTGCAGGCTAGGCATAAGGCAGGGGCACAAGTGCAGGCTAGGCATAAGGCAGGGGCACAAGTGCAGGCTAGGCATAAGGCAGGGGCACAAGTGCAGGCTACGCATAAGGCAGGGGCACAAGTGCAGGCTAGGCATAAGGCAGGGGCACAAGTGCAGGCTAGGCATAAGGCAGGGGCACAAGTGCAGGCTAGGCATAAGGCAGGGGCACAAGTGCAGGCTAGGCATAAGGCAGGGGCACAAGTGCAGGCTAGGCATAAGGCAGGGGCACAAGTGCAGGCTAGGCATAAGGCAGGGGCACAAGTGCTGGCTAGGCATAAGGCAGGGGCACAAGTGCTGGCTAGGCATAAGGCAGGGGCACAAGTGCGGGCTAGGCATAAGGCAGGGGCACAAGTGCGGGCTAGGCATAAGGCAGGGGCACAAGTGCGGGCTAGGCATAAGGCAGGGGCACAAGTGCGGGCTAGGCATAAGGCAGGGGCACAAGTGCGGGCTAGGCATAAGGCAGGGGCACAAGTGCGGGCTAGGCATAAGGCAGGGGCACAAGTGCGGGCTAGGCATAAGGCAGGGGCACAAGTGCGGGCTAGGCATAAGGCAGGGGCACAAGTGCGGGCTAGGCATAAGGCAGGGGCACAAGTGCGGGCTAGGCATAAGGCAGGGGCACAAGTGCGGGCTAGGCATAAGGCAGGGGCACAAGTGCGGGCTAGGCATAAGGCAGGGGCACAAGTGCGGGCTAGGCATAAGGCAGGGGCACAAGTGCGGGCTAGGCATAAGGCAGGGGCACAAGTGCGGGCTAGGCATAAGGCAGGGGCACAAGTGCGGGCTAGGCATAAGGCAGGGGCACAAGTGCGGGCTAGGCATAAGGCAGGGGCACAAGTGCGGGCTAGGCATAAGGCAGGGGCACAAGTGCGGGCTAGGCATAAGGCAGGGGCACAAGTGCGGGCTAGGCATAAGGCAGGGGCACAAGTGCGGGCTAGGCATAAGGCAGGGGCACAAGTGCGGGCTAGGCATAAGGCAGGGGCACAAGTGCGGGCTAGGCATAAGGCAGGGGCACAAGTGCGGGCTAGGCATAAGGCAGGGGCACAAGTGCGGGCTAGGCTTTAGGCAGGGGCACAAGTGCAAACTAAGCATAAGGCAGAGGAACAAGTGCAGGCTAGGCATAAGGCAGGGGCACAAGTGCTGGCTAGGCATAAGGCAGGGGCACAAGTGCTGGCTAGGCATAAGGCAGGGGCACAAGTGCTGGCTAGGCATAAGGCAGGGGCACAAGTGCTGGCTAGGCATAAGGCAGGGGCACAAGTGCTGGCTAGGCATAAGGCAGGGGCACAAGTGCTGGCTAGGCATAAGGCAGGGGCACAAGTGCTGGCTAGGCATAAGGCAGGGGCACAAGTGCTGGCTAGGCATAAGGCAGGGGCACAAATGCAGGCTAGGCATAAGGCAGGGGCACAAGTGCTGGCTAGGCATAAGGCAGGGGCACAAGTGCTGGCTAGGCATAAGGCAGGGGCACAAATGCAGGCTAGGCATAAGGCAGGGGCACAAGTGCAGGCTAGGCATAAGGCAGGGGCACAAGTGCAGGCTAGGCAGAAGGCAGGGGCACAAGTGCAGGCTAGGCATAAGGCATACGGCTAACTCTTTGCACTCTTTGCATAAAGGGATAGGCACCCTTAGGGGTGTGAAGAGCTAGCTTTCACCCCTCTACTCTGTACTTTGTTGTACAGTGCGGAGCCACTCCATAACCCCCATGCTCCAAGCGACCAGGCACATCTTGTCTGTCCTCCGTAAATGGGTAATGCCTTCGTCCCCAATTAGTCGTGCATGTGCATTCAGACGGGACAAGAGCGAAGAGCGTAAAGCCTGCCCTGTGTGCATAACCAACATGAAGCTAAAGACAAAAAAACAATAATGCAAGGGGCTCAAAAGTGCGGGCTAGGCATAAGGCAGGGGCACGAGTGCGGGCTAGGCATAAGGCAGGGGCACGAGTGCAGGCTAGGCATAAGGCAGGGGCACGAGTGCAGGCTAGGCATAAGGCAGGGGCACGAGTGCAGGCTAGGCATAAGGCAGGGGCACGAGTGCAGGCTAGGCATAAGGCAGGGGCAGGAGTGCAGGCTAGGCATAAGGCAGGGGCAGGAGTGCAGGCTAGGCATAAGGCAGGGTCACAAGTGCGGGCTAGTCTTTAGGCAGGGGCACAAGTGCAAACTAACCATAAGGCAGAGGCACAAGTGCAGGCTAGGTATAAGGCAGGGGCACAAGTGCAGGCAAGGCATAAGGCAGGAGCACAAGTGCAGGCTAGGCATAAGGCAGGGGCACAAGTGCGGGCTAGGCATAAGGCAGGGGCACGAGTGCAGGCTAGGCATAAGGCATGGGCACGAGTGCAGGCTAGGCATAAAGCAGGGGCACGAGTGCAAGCTAGGCATAAGGCAGGGGCACGAGTGCAGGCTAGGCATAAGGCAGGGGCACGAGTGCAGGCTAGGCATAAGGCAGGGGCACAAGTGCAGGCTAGTCTTTAGGCAGGGGCACAAGTGCAAACTAACCATAAGGCAGAGGCACAAGTGCAGGCTAGGCATAAGGCAGGGGCACAAGGGCAGGCTAGGCATAAGGCAGGGGCACAAGTGCGGGCTAGGCATAAGGCAGGGGCACAAGTGCGGGCTAGGCATAAGGCAGGGGCACGAGTGCTGGCTAGGCATAAGGCAGGGGCGCGAGTGCTGGCTAGGCATAAGGCAGGGGCACAAGTGCAGGCTAGGCATAAGGCAGGGGCACGAGTGCTGGCTAGGCATAAGGCAAGGGCACGAGTGCTGGCTAGGCATAAGGCAGGGGCACGAGTGCTGGCTAGGCATAAGGCAGGGGCGCGAGTGCTGGCTAGGCATAAGGCAGGGGCACAAGTGCAGGCTAGGCATAAGGCAGGGGCACGAGTGCTGGCTAGGCATAAGGCAAGGGCACGAGTGCTGGCTAGGCATAAGGCAAGGGCACGAGTGCTGGCTAGGCATAAGGCAGGGGCACGAGTGCAGGCTAGGCATAAGGCAGGGGCACGAGTGCAGGCTAGGCATAAGGCAGGGGCACGAGTGCAGGCTAGGCATAAGGCAGGGGCACGAGTGCAGGCTAGGCATAAGGCAGGGGCACGAGTGCAGGCTAGGCATAAGGCAGGGGCACGAGTGCAGGCTAGGCATAAGGCAGGGGCACGAGTGCAGGCTAGGCATAAGGCAGGGGCACGAGTGCAGGCTAGGCATAAGGCAGGGGCACGAGTGCAGGCTAGGCATAAGGCAGGGGCACGAGTGCAGGCTAGGCATAAGGCAGGGGCACGAGTGCAAGCTAGGCATAAGGCAGGGGCACGAGTGCAGGCTAGGCATAAGGCAGGGGCACGAGTGCAGGCTAGGCATAAGGCAGGGGCACCAGTGCAGGCTAGTCTTTAGGCAGGGGCACAAGTGCAAACTAACCATAGGGCAGAGGCACAAGTGCAGGCTAGGCATAAGGCAGGGGCACAAGTGCTGGCTAGGCATAAGGCAGGGGCACAAGTGCTGGCTAGGCATAAGGCAGGGGCACAAGTGCTGGCTAGGCATAAGGCAGGGGCACAAGTGCTGGCTAGGCATAAGGCAGGGGCACAAGTGCAAACTAACCATAAGGCAGAGGCACAAGTGCAGGCTAGGCATAAGGCAGGGGCACAAGTGCTGGCTAGGCATAAGGCAGGGGCACAAGTGCTGGCTAGGCATAAGGCAGAGGCACAAGTGCTGGCTAGGCATAAGGCAGGGGCACAAGTGCAGGCTAGGCATAAGGCAGGGGCACAAGTGCAGGCTAGGCATAAGGCAGGGGCACAAGTGCAGGCTAGGCATAAGGCAGGGGCACAAGTGCAGGCTAGGCATAAGGCAGGGGCACAAGTGCAGGCTAGGCATAAGGCAGGGGCACAAGTGCAGGCTAGGCATAAGGCAGGGGCACAAGTGCAGGCTAGGCATAAGGCAGGGGCACAAGTGCAGGCTAGGCATAAGGCAGGGGCACAAGTGCAGGCTAGGCATAAGGCAGGGGCACAAGTGCAGGCTAGGCATAAGGCAGGGGCACAAGTGCGGGCTAGGCATAAGGCAGGGGCACAAGTGCGGGCTAGGCATAAGGCAGGGGCACAAGTGCGGGCTAGGCATAAGGCAGGGGCACAAGTGCGGGCTAGGCAAAAGGCAGGGGCACAAGTGCGGGCTAGGCAAAAGGCAGGGGCACAAGTGCGGGCTAGGCATAAGGCAGGGGCACAAGTGCGGGCTAGGCATAAGGCAGGGGCACAAGTGCAGGCTAGGCATAAGGCAGGGGCACAAGTGCGGGCTAGGCATAAGGCAGGGGCACAAGAGCGGGCTAGGCATAAGGCAGGGGCACAAGTGCGGGCTAGGCTTTAGGCAGGGGCACAAGTGCAAACTAAGCATAAGGCAGAGGAACAAGTGCAGGCTAGGCATAAGGCAGGGGCTCAAGTGCTGTCTAGGCATAAGGCAGGGGCACAAGTGCTGGCTAGGCATAAGGCAGGGGCATAAGGCAGGGGCACAAGTGCAGGCTAGGCATAAGGCAGGGGCACAAGTGCAGGCTAGGCATAAGGCAGGGGCACAAGTGCTGGCTAGGCATAAGGCAGTGGCACAAGTGCTGGCTAGGCATAAGGCAGGGGCACAAGTGCTGGCTAGGCATAAGGCAGGGGCACAAGTGCAGGCTAGGCATAAGGCATGGGCACAAGTGCAGGCTAGGCATAAGGCAGGGGCACGAGTGCTGGCTAGGCATAAGGCAGGGGCACGAGTGCTGGCTAGGCATAAGGCAGGGGCACGAGTGCTGGCTAGGCATAAGGCAGGGGCACGAGTGCTGGCTAGGCATAAGGCAGGGGCACGAGTGCTGGCTAGACATAAGGCAGGGGCACGAGTGCAGGCTAGGCATAAGGCAGGGGCACGAGTGCAGGCTAGGCATAAGGCAGGGGCACGAGTGCAGGCTAGGCATAAGGCAGGGGCACGAGTGCAGGCTAGGCATAAGGCAGGGGCACGAGTGCAGGCTAGGCATAAGGCAGGGGCACGAGTGCAGGCTAGGCATAAGGCAGGGGCACGAGTGCAGGCTAGGCATAAGGCAGGGGCACGAGTGCAGGCTAGGCATAAGGCAGGGGCACGAGTGCAGGCTAGGCATAAGGCAGGGGCACGAGTGCAGGCTAGGCATAAGGCAGGGGCACGAGTGCAGGCTAGGCATAAGGCAGGGGCACGAGTGCAAGCTAGGCATAAGGCAGGGGCACGAGTGCAGGCTAGGCATAAGGCAGGGGCACGAGTGCAGGCTAGGCATAAGGCAGGGGCACAAGTGCAGGCTAGTCTTTAGGCAGGGGCACAAGTGCAAACTAACCATAAGGCAGAGGCACAAGTGCAGGCTAGGCATAAGGCAGGGGCACAAGTGCTGGCTAGGCATAAGGCAGGGGCACAAGTGCTGGCTAGGCATAAGGCAGGGGCACAAGTGCTGGCTAGGCATAAGGCAGGGGCACAAGTGCTGGCTAGGCATAAGGCAGGGGCACAAGTGCAAACTAACCATAAGGCAGAGGCACAAGTGCAGGCTAGGCATAAGGCAGGGGCACAAGTGCTGGCTAGGCATAAGGCAGGGGCACAAGTGCTGGCTAGGCATAAGGCAGAGGCACAAGTGCTGGCTAGGCATAAGGCAGGGGCACAAGTGCAGGCTAGGCATAAGGCAGGGGCACAAGTGCAGGCTAGGCATAAGGCAGGGGCACAAGTGCAGGCTAGGCATAAGGCAGGGGCACAAGTGCAGGCTAGGCATAAGGCAGGGGCACAAGTGCAGGCTAGGCATAAGGCAGGGGCACAAGTGCAGGCTAGGCATAAGGCAGGGGCACAAGTGCAGGCTAGGCATAAGGCAGGGGCACAAGTGCAGGCTAGGCATAAGGCAGGGGCACAAGTGCAGGCTAGGCATAAGGCAGGGGCACAAGTGCAGGCTAGGCATAAGGCAGGGGCACAAGTGCAGGCTAGGCATAAGGCAGGGGCACAAGTGCGGGCTAGGCATAAGGCAGGGGCACAAGTGCGGGCTAGGCATAAGGCAGGGGCACAAGTGCGGGCTAGGCATAAGGCAGGGGCACAAGTGCGGGCTAGGCAAAAGGCAGGGGCACAAGTGCGGGCTAGGCAAAAGGCAGAGGCAAAAGGCAGGGGCACAAGTGCGGGCTAGGCATAAGGCAGGGGCACAAGTGCGGGCTAGGCATAAGGCAGGGGCACAAGTGCAGGCTAGGCATAAGGCAGGGGCACAAGTGCGGGATAGGCATAAGGCAGGGGCACAAGTGCGGGCTAGGCATAAGGCAGGGGCACAAGAGCGGGCTAGGCATAAGGCAGGGGCACAAGTGCGGGCTAGGCTTTAGGCAGGGGCACAAGTGCAAACTAAGCATAAGGCAGAGGAACAAGTGCAGGCTAGGCATAAGGCAGGGGCTCAAGTGCTGTCTAGGCATAAGGCAGGGGCACAAGTGCTGGCTAGGCATAAGGCAGGGGCATAAGGCAGGGGCACAAGTGCAGGCTAGGCATAAGGCAGGGGCACAAGTGCAGGCTAGGCATAAGGCAGGGGCACAAGTGCTGGCTAGGCATAAGGCAGTGGCACAAGTGCTGGCTAGGCATAAGGCAGGGGCACAAGTGCTGGCTAGGCATAAGGCAGGGGCACAAGTGCAGGCTAGGCATAAGGCATGGGCACAAGTGCAGGCTAGGCATAAGGCAGGGGCACGAGTGCTGGCTAGGCATAAGGCAGGGGCACGAGTGCTGGCTAGGCATAAGGCAGGGGCACGAGTGCTGGCTAGGCATAAGGCAGGGGCACGAGTGCTGGCTAGGCATAAGGCAGGGGCACGAGTGCTGGCTAGGCATAAGGCAGGGGCACGAGTGCAGGCTAGGCATAAGGCAGGGGCACAAGTGTGGGCTAGTCTTTAGGCAGGGGCACAAATGCAAACTAACCATAAGGCAGAGGCACAAGTGCAGGCTAGGCATAAGGCAGGGGCACAAGTGCAGGCTAGGCATAAGGCAGGGGCACAAGTGCAGGCTAGGCATAAGGCAGGGGCACAAGTGCAGGCTAGGCATAAGGCAGGGGCACAAGTGCTGGCTAGGCATAAGGCAGGGGCACAAGTGCTGGCTAGGCATAAGGCAGGGGCACAAGTGCGGGCTAGGCATAAGGCAGGGGCACAAGTGCGGGCTAGGCATAAGGCAGGGGCACAAGTGCGGGCTAGGCATAAGGCAGGGGCACAAGTGCGGGCTAGGCATAAGGCAGGGGCACAAGTGCGGGCTAGGCATAAGGCAGGGGCACAAGTGCGGGCTAGGCATAAGGCAGGGGCACAAGTGCGGGCTAGGCATAAGGCAGGGGCACAAGTGCGGGCTAGGCATAAGGCAGGGGCACAAGTGCGGGCTAGGCATAAGGCAGGGGCACAAGAGCGGGCTAGGCATAAGGCAGGGGCACAAGTGCAGGCTAGGCATAAGGCAGGGGCACAAGTGCGGGCTAGGCATAAGGCAGGGGCACAAGTGATGGCTACACATAAGGCATACGGCTAACTCTTTGCACTCTTTGCATAAAGGGATAGGCACCCTTAGGGGTGAAGAGCTAGCTTTCACCCCTCTACTCTGTACTTTGTTGTACAGTGCGGAGCCACTCCATAACCCCCATGCTCCAAGCGACCAGGCACATCTTGTCTGTCCTCCGTAAATGGGTAATGCATTCGTCCCCAATTACAGTCGTGCATGTGCATTCAGACGGGACAAGAGCGAAGAGCGTAAAGCCTGCCCTGTGTGCATAACCAACATGAAGCTAAAGACAAAAAACAATAATGCAAGGGGCTCAAAAGTGCTGGCTAGGCATAAGGCAGGGGCACAAGTGCTGGCTAGGCATAAGGCAGGGGCACAAGTGCTGGCTAGGCATAAGGCAGGGGCACAAATGCTGGCTAGGCATAAGGCAGGGGCACAAGTGCAGGCTAGGCATAAGGCAGTGGCACAAGTGCAGGCAAGGCATAAGGCAGGGGCAAAAGTGCAGGCTAGGCATAAGGCAGGGGCACAAGTGCAGGCTAGGCATAAGGCAGGGGCACAAGTGCGGGCTAGTCTTTAGGCAGGGGCACGAGTGCAAACTAACCATAAGGCAGAGGCACAAGTGCAGGCTAGGCATAAGGCAGGGGCACAAGTGCAGGCTAGGCATAAGGCAGGGGCACGAGTGCAGGCTAGGCATAAGGCAGGGGCACGAGTGCAGGCTAGGCATAAGGCAGGGGCACGAGTGCAGGCTAGGCATAAGGCAGGGGCACGAGTGCAGGCTAGGCATAAGGCAGGGGCACGAGTGCAGGCTAGGCATAAGGCAGGGGCACGAGTGCAGGCTAGGCATAAGGCAGGGGCACGAGTGCAGGCTAGGCATAAGGCAGGGGCACGAGTGCAGGCTAGGCATAAGGCAGGGGCACGAGTGCAGGCTAGGCATGAGGCAGGGGCACGAGTGCAGGCTAGGCATAAGGCATGGGCACGAGTGCAGGCTAGGCATAAAGCAGGGGCACGAGTGCAAGCTAGGCATAAGGCAGGGGCACGAGTGCAGGCTAGGCATAAGGCAGGGGCACGAGTGCAGGCTAGGCATAAGGCAGGGGCACGAGTGCAGGCTAGGCATAAGGCAGGGGCACAAGTGCAGGCTAGGCATAAGGCAGGGGCACAAGTGCAGGCTAGGCATAAGGCAGGGGCACAAGTGCTGGCTAGGCATAAGGCAGGGGCACAAGTGCTGGCTAGGCATAAGGCAGGGGCACAAGTGCTGGCTAGGCATAAGGCAGGGGCACAAGTGCTGGCTAGGCATAAGGCAGGGGCACAACTGCGGGCTAGGCATTAGGCAGGGGCACAAGTGCGGGCTAGGCATAAGGCAGGGGCACAAGTGCGGGCTAGGCAAAAGGCTGGGGCACAAGTGCGGGCTAGCATAAGGCAGGGGCACGAGTGCGGGCTAGGAATAAGGCAGGGGCACAAGTGCGGGCTAGGCATAAGGCATGGGCACGAGTGCAGGCTAGGCATAAGGCAGGGGCACGAGTGCAGGCTAGGCATAAGGCAGGGGCACGAGTGCAGGCTAGGCATAAGGCAGGGACACAAGTGCGGGCTAGTCTTTAGGCAGGGGCACAAGTGCAAACTAACCATAAGGCAGAGGCACAAGTGCAGGCTAGGCATAAGGCAGGGGCACAAGTGCAGGTTAGGCATAAGGCAGGGGCACAAGTGCAGGCTAGGCATAAGGCAGGGGCACAAGTGCGGGCTAGGCATAAGGCAGGGGCACAAGTGCGGGCTAGGCATAAGGCAGGGGCACAAGTGCTGGCTAGGCATAAGGCAGGGGCACAAGTGCTGGCTAGGCATAAGGCAGTGGCACAAGTGCTGGCTAGGCATAAGGCAGGGGCACAAGTGCAGGCTAGGCATAAGGCAGGGGCACAAGTGCAGGCTAGGCATAAGGCAGGGGCACAAGTGCTGGCTAGGCATAAGGCAGGGGCACAAGTGCTGGCTAGGCATAAGGCAGGGGCACAAGTGCTGGCTAGGCATAAGGCAGGGGCACAAGTGCAGGCTAGGCATAAGGCAGGGGCACAAGTGCAGGCTAGGCATAAGGCAGGGGCACAAGTGCTGGCTAGGCATAAGGCAGGGGCACAAGTGCTGGCTAGGCATAAGGCAGGGGCACAAGTGCTGGCTAGGCATAAGGCAGGGGCACAAGTGCTGGCTAGGCATAAGGCAGGGGCACAAGTGCTGGCTAGGCATAAGGCAGGGGCACAAGTGCTGGCTAGGCATAAGGCAGGGGCACAAGTGCTGGCTAGGCATAAGGCAGGGGCACAAGTGCTGGCTAGGCATAAGGCAGGGGCACAAGTGCGGGCTAGGCATAAGGCAGGGGCACAAGTGCTGGCTAGGCATAAGGCAGGGGCACAAGTGCTGGCTAGGCATAAGGCAGGGCACAAGTGCTGGCTAGGCATAAGGCAGGGGCACAAGTGCGGGCTAGGCATAAGGCAGGGGCACAAGTGCAGACTAGGCATAAGGCAGGGGCACAAGTGCAGACTAGGCATAAGGCAGGGGCACAAGTGCAGACTAGGCATAAGGCAGGGGGCACAAGTGCAGGCTAGGCATAAGGCAGGGGCACAAGTGCTGGCTAGGCATAAGGCAGGGGCACAAGTGCTGGCTAGGCATAAAGCAGGGGCACAAGTGCTGGCTAGGCATAAGGCAGGGGAACAAGTGCTGGCTAGGCATAAGGCAGGGGCACAAGTGCTGGCTAGGCATAAGGCAGGGGAACAAGTGCTGGCTAGGCATAAGGCAGGGGCACAAGTGCTGGCTAGGCATAAGGCAGGGGCACAAGTGCAGGCTAGGCATAAGGCAGGGGCACAAGTGCAGGCTAGGCATAAGGCAGGGGCACAAGTGCAGGCTAGGCATAAGGCAGGGGCACAAGTGCGGGCTAGGCATAAGGCAGGGGCACAAGTGCGGGCTAGGCATAAGGTAGGGGCACAAGTGCGGGCTAGGCATAAGGCAGGGGCACAAGTGCGGGCTAGGCATAAGGCAGGGGCACAAGTACGGGCTAGGCATAAGGCAGGGGCACAAGTGCGGGCTAGGCTTTAGGCAGGGGCACAAGTGCGGGCTAGGCTTTAGGCAGGGGCACAAGTGCAAACTAAGCATAAGGCAGGGGCACAAGTGCAAACTAAGCATAAGGCAGAGGAACAAGTGCTGGCTAGGCATAAGGCAGGGGCACAAGTGCTGGCTAGGCATAAGGCAGGGGCACAAGTGCTGGCTAGGCATAAGGCAGGGGCACAAGTGCTGGCTAGGCATAAGGCAGGGGAACAAGTGCTGGCTAGGCATAAGGCAGGGGCACAAGTGCTGGCTAGGCATAAGGCAGGGGAACAAGTGCTGGCTAGGCATAAGGCAGGGGCACAAGTGCTGGCTAGGCATAAGGCAGGGGCACAAGTGCAGGCTAGGCATAAGGCAGGGGCACAAGTGCAGGCTAGGCATAAGGCAGGGGCACAAGTGCAGGCTAGGCATAAGGCAGGGGCACAAGTGCAGGCTAGGCATAAGGCAGGGGCACAAGTGCAGGCTAGGCATAAGGCAGGGGCACAAGTGCGGGCTAGGCATAAGGTAGGGGCACAAGTGCGGGCTAGGCATAAGGCAGGGGCACAAGTGTGGGCTAGGCATAAGGCAGGGGCACAAGTGCGGGCTAGGCATAAGGCAGGGGCACAAGTGCGGGCTAGGCTTTAGGCAGGGGCACAAGTGCGGGCTAGGCTTTAGGCAGGGGCACAAGTGCAAACTAAGCATAAGGCAGGGGCACAAGTGCAAACTAAGCATAAGGCAGAGGAACAAGTGCAGGCTAGGCATAAGGCAGGGGCACAAGTGCTGGCTAGGCATAAGGCAGGGGCACAAGTGCTGGCTAGGCATAAGGCAGGGGCACAAGTGGTGGCTAGGCATAAGGCAAGGGCACAAGTGCTGGCTAGGCATAAGGCAGGGGCACAAGTGCTGGCTAGGCATAAGGCAGGGGCACAAGTGCTGGCTAGGCATAAGGCAGGGGCACAAGTGCTGGCTAGGCATAAGGCAGGGGCACAAGTGCTGGCTAGGCATAAGGCAGGGGCACAAGTGCTGGCTAGGCATAAGGCAGGGGCACAAGTGCTGGCTAGGCATAAGGCAGGGGCACAAGTGCAGGCTAGGCATAAGGCAGGGGCACAAGTGCAGGCTAGGCATAAGGCAGGGGCACAAGTGCAGGCTAGGCATAAGGCAGGGGCACAAGTGCAGGCTAGGCATAAGGCAGGGGCACACGTGCAGGCTAGGCATAAGGCAGGGGCACAAGTGATGGCTACACATAAGGAATATGGCTAACTCTTTGCACTCTTTGCATAAAGGGATAGGCACCCTTAGGGGTGAAGAGCTAGCTTTCACCCCTCTACTCTGTACTTTGTTGTACAGTGCGGAGCCACTCCATAACCCCCATGCTCCAAGCGACCAGGCACATCTTGTCTGTCCTCCGTAAATGGGTAATGCCTTCGTCCCCAATTACAGTCGTGCATGTGCATTCAGACGGGACAAGAGCGAAGAGCGTAAAGCCTGCCCTGTGTGCATAACCAACATGAAGCTCAAGACAAAAAAAACAATAATGCAAGGGGCTCAAAAGTGCTGGCTAGGCATAAGGCAGAAGCACGAGTGCTGGCTAGGCATAAGGCAGGGGCACGAGTGCTGGCTAGGCATAAGGCAGGGGCACGAGTGCTGGCTAGGCATAAGGCAGGGGCACGAGTGCTGGCTAGGCATAAGGCAGGGGCACGAGTGCTGGCTAGGCATAAGGCAGGGGCACGAGTGCTGGCTAGGCATAAGGCAGGGGCACGAGTGCTGGCTAGGCATAAGGCAGGGGCACGAGTGCTGGCTAGGCATAAGGCAGGGGCACGAGTGCTGGCTAGGCATAAGGCAGGGGCACGAGTGCTGGCTAGGCATAAGGCAGGGGCACGAGTGCTGGCTAGGCATAAGGCAGGGGCACGAGTGCTGGCTAGGCATAAGGCAGGGGCACGAGTGCTGGCTAGGCATAAGGCAGGGGCACGAGTGCTGGCTAGGCATAAGGCAGGGGCACGAGTGCTGGCTAGGCATAAGGCAGGGGCACGAGTGCTGGCTAGGCATAAGGCAGGGGCACGAGTGCTGGCTAGGCATAAGGCAGGGGCACGAGTGCTGGCTAGGCATAAGGCAGGGGCACGAGTGCAGGCTAGGCATAAGGCAGGGGCACGAGTGCGGGCTAGTCTTTAGGCAGGGGCACGAGTGCGGGCTAGTCTTTAGGCAGGGGCACAAGTGCAAACTAACCATAAGGCAGAGGCACAAGTGCAGGCTAGGCATAAGGCAGGGGCACAAGTGCAGGCTAGGCATAAGGCAGGGGCACAAGTGCAGGCTAGGCATAAGGCAGGGGCACAAGCGCTGGCTAGGCATAAGGCAGGGGCACAAGCGCTGGCTAGGCATAAGGCAGGGGCACAAGCGCTGGCTAGGCATAAGGCAGGGGCACAAGCGCTGGCTAGGCATAAGGCAGGGGCACAAGCGCTGGCTAGGCATAAGGCAGGGGCACGAGTGCTGGCTAGGCATAAGGCAGGGGCACGAGTGCAGGCTAGGCATAAGGCAGGGGCACGAGTGCAGGCTAGGCATAAGGCAGGGGCAAGAGTGCAGGCTAGGCATAAGGCAGGGGCACGAGTGCAGGCTAGGCATAAGGCAGGGGCACAAGTGCTGGCTAGGCATAAGGCAGGCATAAGGCAGGGGCACAAGTGCTGGCTAGGCATAAGGCAGGGGCACAAGTGCTGGCTAGGCATAAGGCAGGGGCACAAGTGCTGGCTAGGCATAAGGCAGGGGCACAAGTGCAGGCTAGGCATAAGGCAGGGGCACAAGTGCAGGCTAGGCATAAGGCAGGGGCACAAGTGCAAGCTAGGCATAAGGCAGGGGCACAAGTGCGGGCTAGGCATAAGGCAGGGGCACAAGTGCAGGCTAGGCATAAGGCAGGGGCACAAGTGCAGGCTAGGCATAAGGCAGGGGCACAAGTGCGGGCTAGGCATAAGGCAGGGCCACAAGTGCGGGCTAGGCATAAGGCAGGGCCACAACTGGGGGCTAGGCATAAGGCAGGGGCACAAGTGCTGGCTAGGCATAAGGCAGGGGCACAAGTGCTGGCTAGGCATAAGGCAGGGGCACAAGTGCTGGCTAGGCATAAGGCAGGGGCACAGGTGCTGGCTAGGCATAAGGCAGGGGCACAAGTGCTGGCTAGGCATAAGGCAGGGGCACAAGTGCTGGCTAGGCATAAGACAGGGGCACAAGTGCTGGCTAGGCATAAGGCAGGGGCACAAGTGCTGGCTAGGCATAAGGCAGGGGCACAAGTGCTGGCTAGGCATAAGGCAGGGGCACAAGTGCAGGCTAGGCATAAGGCAGGGGCACAAGTGCAGGCTAGGCATAAGGCAGGGGCACAAGTGCAGGCTAGGCATAAGGCAGGGGCACAAGTGCAGGCTAGGCATAAGGCAGGGGCACGAGTGCTGGCTAGGCATAAGGCATGGGCACAAGTGCAGGCTAGGCATAAGGCAGGGGCACGAGTGCTGGCTAGGCATAAGGCAGGGGCACGAGTGCTGGCTAGGCATAAGGCAGGGGCACGAGTGCTGGCTAGGCATAAGGCAGGGGCACGAGTGCTGGCTAGGCATAAGGCAGGGGCACGAGTGCTGGCTAGGCATAAGGCAGGGGCACGAGTGCAGGCTAGGCATAAGGCAGGGGCACAAGTGTGGGCTAGTCTTTAGGCAGGGGCACAAATGCAAACTAACCATAAGGCAGAGGCACAAGTGCAGGCTAGGCATAAGGCAGGGGCACAAGTGCAGGCTAGGCATAAGGCAGGGGCACAAGTGCAGGCTAGGCATAAGGCAGGGGCACAAGTGCAGGCTAGGCATAAGGCAGGGGCACAAGTGCTGGCTAGGCATAAGGCAGGGGCACAAGTGCTGGCTAGGCATAAGGCAGGGGCACAAGTGCGGGCTAGGCATAAGGCAGGGGCACAAGTGCGGGCTAGGCATAAGGCAGGGGCACAAGTGCGGGCTAGGCATAAGGCAGGGGCACAAGTGCGGGCTAGGCATAAGGCAGGGGCACAAGTGCGGGCTAGGCATAAGGCAGGGGCACAAGTGCGGGCTAGGCATAAGGCAGGGGCACAAGTGCGGGCTAGGCATAAGGCAGGGGCACAAGTGCGGGCTAGGCATAAGGCAGGGGCACAAGTGCGGGCTAGGCATAAGGCAGGGGCACAAGAGCGGGCTAGGCATAAGGCAGGGGCACAAGTGCAGGCTAGGCATAAGGCAGGGGCACAAGTGCGGGCTAGGCATAAGGCAGGGGCACAAGTGATGGCTACACATAAGGCATACGGCTAACTCTTTGCACTCTTTGCATAAAGGGATAGGCACCCTTAGGGGTGAAGAGCTAGCTTTCACCCCTCTACTCTGTACTTTGTTGTACAGTGCGGAGCCACTCCATAACCCCCATGCTCCAAGCGACCAGGCACATCTTGTCTGTCCTCCGTAAATGGGTAATGCATTCGTCCCCAATTACAGTCGTGCATGTGCATTCAGACGGGACAAGAGCTAAGAGCGTAAAGCCTGCCCTGTGTGCATAACCAACATGAAGCTAAAGACAAAAAACAATAATGCAAGGGGCTCAAAAGTGCTGGCTAGGCATAAGGCAGGGGCACAAGTGCTGGCTAGGCATAAGGCAGGGGCACAAGTGCTGGCTAGGCATAAGGCAGGGGCACAAATGCTGGCTAGGCATAAGGCAGGGGCACAAGTGCAGGCTAGGCATAAGGCAGTGGCACAAGTGCAGGCAAGGCATAAGGCAGGGGCAAAAGTGCAGGCTAGGCATAAGGCAGGGGCACAAGTGCAGGCTAGGCATAAGGCAGGGGCACAAGTGCAAGCTAGGCATAAGGCAGGGGCACAAGTGCGGGCTAGGCATAAGGCAGGGGCACAAGTGCAGGCTAGGCATAAGGCAGGGGCACAAGTGCGGGCTAGGCATAAGGCAGGGCCACAAGTGCGGGCTAGGCATAAGGCAGGGCCACAACTGGGGGCTAGGCATAAGGCAGGGGCACAAGTGCTGGCTAGGCATAAGGCAGGGGCACAAGTGCTGGCTAGGCATAAGGCAGGGGCACAAGTGCTGGCTAGGCATAAGGCAGGGGCACAGGTGCTGGCTAGGCATAAGGCAGGGGCACAAGTGCTGGCTAGGCATAAGGCAGGGGCACAAGTGCTGGCTAGGCATAAGACAGGGGCACAAGTGCTGGCTAGGCATAAGGCAGGGGCACAAGTGCTGGCTAGGCATAAGGCAGGGGCACAAGTGCTGGCTAGGCATAAGGCAGGGGCACAAGTGCAGGCTAGGCATAAGGCAGGGGCACAAGTGCAGGCTAGGCATAAGGCAGGGGCACAAGTGCAGGCTAGGCATAAGGCAGGGGCACAAGTGCAGGCTAGGCATAAGGCAGGGGCACGAGTGCTGGCTAGGCATAAGGCATGGGCACAAGTGCAGGCTAGGCATAAGGCAGGGGCACGAGTGCTGGCTAGGCATAAGGCAGGGGCACGAGTGCTGGCTAGGCATAAGGCAGGGGCACGAGTGCTGGCTAGGCATAAGGCAGGGGCACGAGTGCTGGCTAGGCATAAGGCAGGGGCACGAGTGCTGGCTAGGCATAAGGCAGGGGCACGAGTGCAGGCTAGGCATAAGGCAGGGGCACAAGTGTGGGCTAGTCTTTAGGCAGGGGCACAAATGCAAACTAACCATAAGGCAGAGGCACAAGTGCAGGCTAGGCATAAGGCAGGGGCACAAGTGCAGGCTAGGCATAAGGCAGGGGCACAAGTGCAGGCTAGGCATAAGGCAGGGGCACAAGTGCAGGCTAGGCATAAGGCAGGGGCACAAGTGCTGGCTAGGCATAAGGCAGGGGCACAAGTGCTGGCTAGGCATAAGGCAGGGGCACAAGTGCGGGCTAGGCATAAGGCAGGGGCACAAGTGCGGGCTAGGCATAAGGCAGGGGCACAAGTGCGGGCTAGGCATAAGGCAGGGGCACAAGTGCGGGCTAGGCATAAGGCAGGGGCACAAGTGCGGGCTAGGCATAAGGCAGGGGCACAAGTGCGGGCTAGGCATAAGGCAGGGGCACAAGTGCGGGCTAGGCATAAGGCAGGGGCACAAGTGCGGGCTAGGCATAAGGCAGGGGCACAAGTGCGGGCTAGGCATAAGGCAGGGGCACAAGAGCGGGCTAGGCATAAGGCAGGGGCACAAGTGCAGGCTAGGCATAAGGCAGGGGCACAAGTGCGGGCTAGGCATAAGGCAGGGGCACAAGTGATGGCTACACATAAGGCATACGGCTAACTCTTTGCACTCTTTGCATAAAGGGATAGGCACCCTTAGGGGTGAAGAGCTAGCTTTCACCCCTCTACTCTGTACTTTGTTGTACAGTGCGGAGCCACTCCATAACCCCCATGCTCCAAGCGACCAGGCACATCTTGTCTGTCCTCCGTAAATGGGTAATGCATTCGTCCCCAATTACAGTCGTGCATGTGCATTCAGACGGGACAAGAGCTAAGAGCGTAAAGCCTGCCCTGTGTGCATAACCAACATGAAGCTAAAGACAAAAAACAATAATGCAAGGGGCTCAAAAGTGCTGGCTAGGCATAAGGCAGGGGCACAAGTGCTGGCTAGGCATAAGGCAGGGGCACAAGTGCTGGCTAGGCATAAGGCAGGGGCACAAATGCTGGCTAGGCATAAGGCAGGGGCACAAGTGCAGGCTAGGCATAAGGCAGTGGCACAAGTGCAGGCAAGGCATAAGGCAGGGGCAAAAGTGCAGGCTAGGCATAAGGCAGGGGCACAAGTGCAGGCTAGGCATAAGGCAGGGGCACAAGTGCAGGCTAGTCTTTAGGCAGGGGCACGAGTGCAAACTAACCATAAGGCAGAGGCACAAGTGCAGGCTAGGCATAAGGCAGGGGCACAAGTGCAGGCTAGGCATAAGGCAGGGGCACAAGTGCAGGCTAGGCATAAGGCAGGGGCACGAGTGCAGGCTAGGCATAAGGCAGGGGCACGAGTGCAGGCTAGGCATAAGGCAGGGGCACGAGTGCAGGCTAGGCATAAGGCAGGGGCACGAGTGCAGGCTAGGCATAAGGCAGGGGCACGAGTGCAGGCTAGGCATAAGGCAGGGGCACGAGTGCAGGCTAGGCATAAGGCAGGGGCACGAGTGCAGGCTAGGCATAAGGCAGGGGCACGAGTGCAGGCTAGGCATAAGGCAGGGGCACAAGTGCTGGCTAGGCATAAGGCAGGGGCACAAGTGCAGGCTAGGCATAAGGCAGGGGCACAAGTGCAGGCTAGGCATAAGGCAGGGGCACAAGTGCAGGCTAGGCATAAGGCAGGGGCACAAGTGCAGGCTAGGCATAAGGCAGGGGCACGAGTGCTGGCTAGGCATAAGGCATGGGCACAAGTGCAGGCTAGGCATAAGGCAGGGGCACGAGTGCTGGCTAGGCATAAGGCAGGGGCACGAGTGCTGGCTAGGCATAAGGCAGGGGCACGAGTGCTGGCTAGGCATAAGGCAGGGGCACGAGTGCTGGCTAGGCATAAGGCAGGGGCACGAGTGCTGGCTAGGCATAAGGCAGGGGCACGAGTGCAGGCTAGGCATAAGGCAGGGGCACAAGTGTGGGCTAGTCTTTAGGCAGGGGCACAAATGCAAACTAACCATAAGGCAGAGGCACAAGTGCAGGCTAGGCATAAGGCAGGGGCACAAGTGCAGGCTAGGCATAAGGCAGGGGCACAAGTGCAGGCTAGGCATAAGGCAGGGGCACAAGTGCAGGCTAGGCATAAGGCAGGGGCACAAGTGCTGGCTAGGCATAAGGCAGGGGCACAAGTGCTGGCTAGGCATAAGGCAGGGGCACAAGTGCGGGCTAGGCATAAGGCAGGGGCACAAGTGCGGGCTAGGCATAAGGCAGGGGCACAAGTGCGGGCTAGGCATAAGGCAGGGGCACAAGTGCGGGCTAGGCATAAGGCAGGGGCACAAGTGCGGGCTAGGCATAAGGCAGGGGCACAAGTGCGGGCTAGGCATAAGGCAGGGGCACAAGTGCGGGCTAGGCATAAGGCAGGGGCACAAGTGCGGGCTAGGCATAAGGCAGGGGCACAAGAGCGGGCTAGGCATAAGGCAGGGGCACAAGTGCAGGCTAGGCATAAGGCAGGGGCACAAGTGCGGGCTAGGCATAAGGCAGGGGCACAAGTGATGGCTACACATAAGGCATACGGCTAACTCTTTGCACTCTTTGCATAAAGGGATAGGCACCCTTAGGGGTGAAGAGCTAGCTTTCACCCCTCTACTCTGTACTTTGTTGTACAGTGCGGAGCCACTCCATAACCCCCATGCTCCAAGCGACCAGGCACATCTTGTCTGTCCTCCGTAAATGGGTAATGCATTCGTCCCCAATTACAGTCGTGCATGTGCATTCAGACGGGACAAGAGCTAAGAGCGTAAAGCCTGCCCTGTGTGCATAACCAACATGAAGCTAAAGACAAAAAACAATAATGCAAGGGGCTCAAAAGTGCTGGCTAGGCATAAGGCAGGGGCACAAGTGCTGGCTAGGCATAAGGCAGGGGCACAAGTGCTGGCTAGGCATAAGGCAGGGGCACAAATGCTGGCTAGGCATAAGGCAGGGGCACAAGTGCAGGCTAGGCATAAGGCAGTGGCACAAGTGCAGGCAAGGCATAAGGCAGGGGCAAAAGTGCAGGCTAGGCATAAGGCAGGGGCACAAGTGCAGGCTAGGCATAAGGCAGGGGCACAAGTGCAGGCTAGTCTTTAGGCAGGGGCACGAGTGCAAACTAACCATAAGGCAGAGGCACAAGTGCAGGCTAGGCATAAGGCAGGGGCACAAGTGCAGGCTAGGCATAAGGCAGGGGCACAAGTGCAGGCTAGGCATAAGGCAGGGGCACGAGTGCAGGCTAGGCATAAGGCAGGGGCACGAGTGCAGGCTAGGCATAAGGCAGGGGCACGAGTGCAGGCTAGGCATAAGGCAGGGGCACGAGTGCAGGCTAGGCATAAGGCAGGGGCACGAGTGCAGGCTAGGCATAAGGCAGGGGCACGAGTGCAGGCTAGGCATAAGGCAGGGGCACGAGTGCAGGCTAGGCATAAGGCAGGGGCACGAGTGCAGGCTAGGCATGAGGCAGGGGCACGAGTGCAGGCTAGGCATAAGGCATGGGCACGAGTGCAGGCTAGGCATAAAGCAGGGGCACGAGTGCAAGCTAGGCATAAGGCAGGGGCACGAGTGCAGGCTAGGCATAAGGCAGGGGCACGAGTGCAGGCTAGGCATAAGGCAGGGGCACGAGTGCAGGCTAGGCATAAGGCAGGGGCACGAGTGCAGGCTAGGCATAAGGCAGGGGCACAAGTGCAGGCTAGGCATAAGGCAGGGGCACAAGTGCTGGCTAGGCATAAGGCAGGGGCACAAGTGCTGGCTAGGCATAAGGCAGGGGCACAAGTGCTGGCTAGGCATAAGGCAGGGGCACAACTGCGGGCTAGGCATTAGGCAGGGGCACAAGTGCGGGCTAGGCATAAGGCAGGGGCACAAGTGCGGGCTAGGCAAAAGGCTGGGGCACAAGTGCGGGCTAGCATAAGGCAGGGGCACGAGTGCGGGCTAGGAATAAGGCAGGGGCACAAGTGCGGGCTAGGCATAAGGCATGGGCACGAGTGCAGGCTAGGCATAAGGCAGGGGCACGAGTGCAGGCTAGGCATAAGGCAGGGGCACGAGTGCAGGCTAGGCATAAGGCAGGGACACAAGTGCGGGCTAGTCTTTAGGCAGGGGCACAAGTGCAAACTAACCATAAGGCAGAGGCACAAGTGCAGGCTAGGCATAAGGCAGGGGCACAAGTGCAGGTTAGGCATAAGGCAGGGGCACAAGTGCAGGCTAGGCATAAGGCAGGGGCACAAGTGCGGGCTAGGCATAAGGCAGGGGCACAAGTGCGGGCTAGGCATAAGGCAGGGGCACAAGTGCTGGCTAGGCATAAGGCAGGGGCACAAGTGCTGGCTAGGCATAAGGCAGTGGCACAAGTGCTGGCTAGGCATAAGGCAGGGGCACAAGTGCAGGCTAGGCATAAGGCAGGGGCACAAGTGCAGGCTAGGCATAAGGCAGGGGCACAAGTGCTGGCTAGGCATAAGGCAGGGGCACAAGTGCTGGCTAGGCATAAGGCAGGGGCACAAGTGCTGGCTAGGCATAAGGCAGTGGCACAAGTGCAGGCTAGGCATAAGGCAGGGGCACAAGTGCAGGCTAGGCATAAGGCAGGGGCACAAGTGCTGGCTAGGCATAAGGCAGGGGCACAAGTGCTGGCTAGGCATAAGGCAGGGGCACAAGTGCTGGCTAGGCATAAGGCAGGGGCACAAGTGCTGGCTAGGCATAAGGCAGGGGCACAAGTGCTGGCTAGGCATAAGGCAGGGGCACAAGTGCTGGCTAGGCATAAGGCAGGGGCACAAGTGCTGGCTAGGCATAAGGCAGGGGCACAAGTGCTGGCTAGGCATAAGGCAGGGGCACAAGTGCTGGCTAGGCATAAGGCAGGGGCACAAGTGCGGGCTAGGCATAAGGCAGGGGCACAAGTGCTGGCTAGGCATAAGGCAGGGGCACAAGTGCTGGCTAGGCATAAGGCAGGGCACAAGTGCTGGCTAGGCATAAGGCAGGGGCACAAGTGCGGGCTAGGCATAAGGCAGGGGCACAAGTGCAGACTAGGCATAAGGCAGGGGCACAAGTGCAGACTAGGCATAAGGCAGGGGCACAAGTGCAGACTAGGCATAAGGCAGGGGGCACAAGTGCAGGCTAGGCATAAGGCAGGGGCACAAGTGCTGGCTAGGCATAAGGCAGGGGCACAAGTGCTGGCTAGGCATAAAGCAGGGGCACAAGTGCTGGCTAGGCATAAGGCAGGGGAACAAGTGCTGGCTAGGCATAAGGCAGGGGCACAAGTGCTGGCTAGGCATAAGGCAGGGGAACAAGTGCTGGCTAGGCATAAGGCAGGGGCACAAGTGCTGGCTAGGCATAAGGCAGGGGCACAAGTGCAGGCTAGGCATAAGGCAGGGGCACAAGTGCAGGCTAGGCATAAGGCAGGGGCACAAGTGCAGGCTAGGCATAAGGCAGGGGCACAAGTGCGGGCTAGGCATAAGGCAGGGGCACAAGTGCGGGCTAGGCATAAGGTAGGGGCACAAGTGCGGGCTAGGCATAAGGCAGGGGCACAAGTGCGGGCTAGGCATAAGGCAGGGGCACAAGTACGGGCTAGGCATAAGGCAGGGGCACAAGTGCGGGCTAGGCTTTAGGCAGGGGCACAAGTGCGGGCTAGGCTTTAGGCAGGGGCACAAGTGCAAACTAAGCATAAGGCAGGGGCACAAGTGCAAACTAAGCATAAGGCAGAGGAACAAGTGCTGGCTAGGCATAAGGCAGGGGCACAAGTGCTGGCTAGGCATAAGGCAGGGGCACAAGTGCTGGCTAGGCATAAGGCAGGGGCACAAGTGCTGGCTAGGCATAAGGCAGGGGAACAAGTGCTGGCTAGGCATAAGGCAGGGGCACAAGTGCTGGCTAGGCATAAGGCAGGGGAACAAGTGCTGGCTAGGCATAAGGCAGGGGCACAAGTGCTGGCTAGGCATAAGGCAGGGGCACAAGCGCAGGCTAGGCATAAGGCAGGGGCACAAGTGCAGGCTAGGCATAAGGCAGGGGCACAAGTGCAGGCTAGGCATAAGGCAGGGGCACAAGTGCAGGCTAGGCATAAGGCAGGGGCACAAGTGCAGGCTAGGCATAAGGCAGGGGCACAAGTGCGGGCTAGGCATAAGGTAGGGGCACAAGTGCGGGCTAGGCATAAGGCAGGGGCACAAGTGTGGGCTAGGCATAAGGCAGGGGCACAAGTGCGGGCTAGGCATAAGGCAGGGGCACAAGTGCGGGCTAGGCTTTAGGCAGGGGCACAAGTGCGGGCTAGGCTTTAGGCAGGGGCACAAGTGCAAACTAAGCATAAGGCAGGGGCACAAGTGCAAACTAAGCATAAGGCAGAGGAACAAGTGCAGGCTAGGCATAAGGCAGGGGCACAAGTGCTGGCTAGGCATAAGGCAGGGGCACAAGTGCTGGCTAGGCATAAGGCAGGGGCACAAGTGGTGGCTAGGCATAAGGCAAGGGCACAAGTGCTGGCTAGGCATAAGGCAGGGGCACAAGTGCTGGCTAGGCATAAGGCAGGGGCACAAGTGCTGGCTAGGCATAAGGCAGGGGCACAAGTGCTGGCTAGGCATAAGGCAGGGGCACAAGTGCTGGCTAGGCATAAGGCAGGGGCACAAGTGCTGGCTAGGCATAAGGCAGGGGCACAAGTGCTGGCTAGGCATAAGGCAGGGGCACAAGTGCAGGCTAGGCATAAGGCAGGGGCACAAGTGCAGGCTAGGCATAAGGCAGGGGCACAAGTGCAGGCTAGGCATAAGGCAGGGGCACAAGTGCAGGCTAGGCATAAGGCAGGGGCACACGTGCAGGCTAGGCATAAGGCAGGGGCACAAGTGATGGCTACACATAAGGAATATGGCTAACTCTTTGCACTCTTTGCATAAAGGGATAGGCACCCTTAGGGGTGAAGAGCTAGCTTTCACCCCTCTACTCTGTACTTTGTTGTACAGTGCGGAGCCACTCCATAACCCCCATGCTCCAAGCGACCAGGCACATCTTGTCTGTCCTCCGTAAATGGGTAATGCCTTCGTCCCCAATTACAGTCGTGCATGTGCATTCAGACGGGACAAGAGCGAAGAGCGTAAAGCCTGCCCTGTGTGCATAACCAACATGAAGCTCAAGACAAAAAAAACAATAATGCAAGGGGCTCAAAAGTGCTGGCTAGGCATAAGGCAGAAGCACAAGTGCTGGCTAGGCATAAGGCAGGGGCACGAGTGCTGGCTAGGCATAAGGCAGGGGCACGAGTGCTGGCTAGGCATAAGGCAGGGGCACGAGTGCTGGCTAGGCATAAGGCAGGGGCACGAGTGCTGGCTAGGCATAAGGCAGGGGCACGAGTGCTGGCTAGGCATAAGGCAGGGGCACGAGTGCTGGCTAGGCATAAGGCAGGGGCACGAGTGCTGGCTAGGCATAAGGCAGGGGCACGAGTGCTGGCTAGGCATAAGGCAGGGGCACGAGTGCTGGCTAGGCATAAGGCAGGGGCACGAGTGCTGGCTAGGCATAAGGCAGGGGCACGAGTGCTGGCTAGGCATAAGGCAGGGGCACGAGTGCTGGCTAGGCATAAGGCAGGGGCACGAGTGCTGGCTAGGCATAAGGCAGGGGCACGAGTGCAGGCTAGGCATAAGGCAGGGGCACGAGTGCTGGCTAGGCATAAGGCAGGGGCACGAGTGCTGGCTAGGCATAAGGCAGGGGCACGAGTGCTGGCTAGGCATAAGGCAGGGGCACGAGTGCTGGCTAGGCATAAGGCAGGGGCACGAGTGCAGGCTAGGCATAAGGCAGGGGCACGAGTGCGGGCTAGTCTTTAGGCAGGGGCACGAGTGCGGGCTAGTCTTTAGGCAGGGGCACAAGTGCAAACTAACCATAAGGCAGAGGCACAAGTGCAGGCTAGGCATAAGGCAGGGGCACAAGTGCAGGCTAGGCATAAGGCAGGGGCACAAGTGCAGGCTAGGCATAAGGCAGGGGCACAAGCGCTGGCTAGGCATAAGGCAGGGGCACAAGCGCTGGCTAGGCATAAGGCAGGGGCACAAGCGCTGGCTAGGCATAAGGCAGGGGCACAAGCGCTGGCTAGGCATAAGGCAGGGGCACAAGCGCTGGCTAGGCATAAGGCAGGGGCACAAGTGCTGGCTAGGCATAAGGCAGGGGCACGAGTGCAGGCTAGGCATAAGGCAGGGGCACGAGTGCAGGCTAGGCATAAGGCAGGGGCAAGAGTGCAGGCTAGGCATAAGGCAGGGGCACGAGTGCAGGCTAGGCATAAGGCAGGGGCACAAGTGCTGGCTAGGCATAAGGCAGGCATAAGGCAGGGGCACAAGTGCTGGCTAGGCATAAGGCAGGGGCACAAGTGCTGGCTAGGCATAAGGCAGGGGCACAAGTGCTGGCTAGGCATAAGGCAGGGGCACAAGTGCTGGCTAGGCATAAGGCAGGGGCACAAGTGCAGGCTAGGCATAAGGCAGGGGCACAAGTGCAGGCTAGGCATAAGGCAGGGGCACAAGTGCAAGCTAGGCATAAGGCAGGGGCACAAGTGAGGGCTAGGCATAAGGCAGGGGCACAAGTGCAGGCTAGGCATAAGGCAGGGGCACAAGTGCGGGCTAGGCATAAGGCAGGGCCACAAGTGCGGGCTAGGCATAAGGCAGGGCCACAACTGGGGGCTAGGCATAAGGCAGGGGCACAAGTGCTGGCTAGGCATAAGGCAGGGGAACGAGTGCTGGCTAGGCATAAGGCAGGGGCACAAGCGCTGGCTAGGCATAAGGCAGGGGCACAAGCGCTGGCTAGGCATAAGGCAGGGGCACAAGCGCGGGCTAGGCATAAGGCAGGGGCACAAGCGCGGGCTAGGCATAAGGCAGGGGCACAAGTGCGGGCTAGGCATAAGGCAGGGGCACAAGTGCGGGCTAGGCATAAGGCAGGGGCACAAGTGCGTGCTAGGCATAAGGCAGGGGCACAAGTGCGGGCTAGGCATAAGGCAGGGGCACAAGTGCGGGCTAGGCATAAGGCAGGTGCACAAGTGCGGGCTAGGCATAAGGCAGGTGCACAAGTGCGGGCTAGGCATAAGGCAGGGGCACAAGTGCGGGCTAGGCATAAGGCAGGGGCACAAGTGCGGGCTAGGCATAAGGCAGGGGCACAAGTGCTGGCTAGGCATAAGGCAGGGGCACAAGTGCTGGCTAGGCATAAGGCAGGGGCACGAGTGCAGGCTAGGCATAAGGCAGGGGCACGAGTGCAGGCTAGGCATAAGGCAGGGGCACGAGTGCAGGCTAGGCATAAAGCAGGGGCAAGAGTGCAGGCTAGGCATAAGGCAGGGGCACGAGTGCAGGCTAGGCATAAGGCAGGGGCACAAGTGCTGGCTAGGCATAAGGCAGGCATAAGGCAGGGGCACAAGTGCTGGCTAGGCATAAGGCAGGGGCACAAGTGCTGGCTAGGCATAAGGCAGGGGCACAAGTGCTGGCTAGGCATAAGGCAGGGGCACAAGTGCAGGCTAGGCATAAGGCAGGGGCACAAGTGCGGGCTAGGCATAAGGCAGGGGCACAAGTGCGGGCTAGGCATAAGGCAGGGCCACAAGTGCGGGCTAGGCATAAGGCAGGGCCACAAGTGCGGGCTAGGCATAAGGCAGGGGCACAAGTGCTGGCTAGGCATAAGGCAGGGGCACAAGTGCTGGCTAGGCATAAGGCAGGGGCACAAGTGCGGGCTAGGCATAAGGCAGGGGCACAAGTGCGGGCTAGGCATAAGGCAGGGGCACAGGTGCTGGCTAGGCATAAGGCAGGGGCACAAGTGCTGGCTAGGCATAAGGCAGGGGCACAAGTGCTGGCTAGGCATAAGACAGGGGCACAAGTGCTGGCTAGGCATAAGGCAGGGGCACAAGTGCTGGCTAGGCATAAGGCAGGGGCACAAGTGCTGGCTAGGCATAAGGCAGGGGCACAAGTGCGGGCTAAGCATAAGGCAGGGGCACAAGCGCAAACTAAGCATAAGGCAGAGGCACAAGTGCAAGCTAGGCATAAGGCAGGGGCACCTATGCAGGCTAGGCTTAAGGCAGGGTCACAAGTGATGGCTACACATAAGGCATACGGCTAACTCTTTGCACTCTTTGCATAAAGGGATAGGCACCCTTAGGGGTGAAGAGCTAGCTTTCACCCCTCTACTCTGTACTTTGTTGTACAGTGCGAAGCCACTCCATAACCCCCATGCTTTAAGCGACCAGGCACATCTTGTCTGTCTTCCGTAAATGGGTAATGCCTTTGTCCCCAATTACAGTCGTGCATGTGCATTCAGACGGGACAAGAGCGAAGAGCGTAAAGCCTGCCCTGTGTGCATAACCAACATGAAGCTAAAGACAAAAAAACAACAATGCAAGGGACTCAAAAGTGCTGGCTAGGCATAAGGCAGGGGCACAAGTGCGGGCTAGGCATAAGACAGGGTCACAAGTGCGGGCTAGGCATAAGGCAGGGGCACAAGTGCGGGCTAGGCATTAGGCAGGGGCACAAGTGCGGGCTAGGCATAAGGCAGGGGCACAAGTGCGGGCTAGGCATAAGGCAGGGGCACAAGTGCGGGCTAGGCATAAGGCAGGGGCACAAGTGCAGGCTAGGCATAAGGCAGGGGCACAAGTGCAGGCTAGGCATAAGGCAGGAGCACATGTGCTGGCTAGGCTTAAGGCTGAGGCTTAAGTGCTGGCTAGGTAGTAGACAGAGGCACAAGTTTAAACCAGGCATAAGGAAGGGGCACAAGTGATGGCTAACTTTGTGTAAATGGTGAGGCACCCATAGGAATGAAGAGCTAGTTTTCAACCCTCTGCTCTGTACTTGAACATTTAGGACATGATACTTTGTAGAAAAGTGAGGAGCCACTACACAACTCCATGCTCCAAATGAGCATGCACTTCTGTCCTCTTACCTGACTTACCTGTTAACACAGCATTTCCCATACAGATTAAAATATAAGCAATAGAAAACAGACAAGCTGTTCATGGCTAAAATGTTTTATTCAGGCCATAATATGTTCTAATACAATTTTAAAAACAAATTAATTTGGTAATTTAAATGATGGTAAAATCCCAAACCATGGACAAGGCTTTATAACCCCCACATAGCGCAGGCAATGTAGAGTCCCCCCCACAGAGCGCAGGCAATGCAGAAGGTCCCCCCCCACAGAGCGCAGGCAATGCAGAGGGTCCCCCCCCCACAGAGCGCAGGCAATGCAGAGGGTCCCCCCCCACAGAGCGCAGGCAATGCAGAGGGTCCCCCCGACAGAGCGCAGGCAATGCAGAGGGTCCCCCCCCACAGAGCGCAGGCAATGCAGAGGGCCCCCCCCACAGAGCGCAGGCAATGCAGAGGGTCCCCCCCCCCCCGACAGAGCGCAGGCAATGCAGTGGGGGTCCCCCACACAGAGCGCAGGCAATGCAGAGGGTCCCCCCCCACAGAGCGCAGGCAATGCAAAGGGTCCCCCCCACAGAGAGCAGGCAATGCAGAAGGTCCCCCCACAGAGCGCAGGCAATGCAGAGGGGGTCCCCCCCCCACAGAGCGCAGGCAATGCAGAGGGGGTCCCCCCCCCACAGAGCGCAGGCAATGCAGAGGGTCACTCCCCCACAGAGCGCAGGCGATGCAGAGGGTCACCCCCCCACAGAGCGCAGGCAATGCAGAGGGTCCCCCCCCACAGAGCGCAGGCAATGCAGAGGGTCCCCCCCCACAGAGCGCAGGCAATGCAGAGGGTCCCCCCCCCACAGAGCGCAGGCAATGCAGAGTCCCCCCGACAGAGCGCAGGCAATGCAGAGGGTCCCCCCGACAGAGCGCAGGCAATGCAGAGGGTCCCCCCCCCCCCACAGAGCGCAGACAGTGCAGAGGGTCCCCCCCACAGAGCGCAGGCAATGCAGAGGGGGCCCCCCACAGAGCGCAGGCAATGCAGAGGGTCCCCCCCACAGAGCGCAGGCAATGCAGAGGGTCCCCCCCACAGAGCGCAGGCAATGCAGAGGGTCCCCCCCCACAGAGCGCAGGCAATGCAGAGGGTCCCCCCCCACAGAGCGCAGGCAATGCAGAGGGTCCCCACAGCATTTAGACATTTAACAGAGCCCCCACAGCATTTAGACATTTAACAGAGCCCCCACATCATAGACATTTTTAATAGAGCCCCCACAGCATAGACATTTTTAACAGAGCCCCCACAGCATAGACATTTTTAACAGAGCCCCCACAGCATAGACATTTTTAACAGAGCCCCCACAGCATAGACATTTTTAACAGAGCCCCCACAGCAAAGACATTTTTAACAGAGCCCCCACAGCAAAGACATTTTTAACAGAGCCCCCACAGCATAGACATTTTTAACAGAGGCCCCCACGGCATTGACATTTTTAACAGAGGCCCCCACGGCGCATAGACATATTTAGCAGAGGTCCCCACGGCGCATAGACATATTTAGCAGAGGCCCCCACAGCGCATAGACATTTAGCAGAAGCCCCCATGGGGCATAGACATATTTAGCAGAAGCCCCCAGGGCGCATAGACATATTTAGCAGAAGCCCCCACGGCTTATAGACATATTTAGCAGAGGCCCCCACGGCGCATAGACATATTTAGCAGAGGCCCCCACGGCGCATAGACATATTTAGCAGAGGCCCCCACGGCGCATAGACATATTTAGCAGAGGTCCCAACGGCGCATAGACATATTTAGCAGAGGCCCCCACGGCGCATAGACACATTTAGCAGAAGCCCCCATGGGGCATAGACATATTTAGCAGAAGCCCCCACGGCGCATAGACATATTTAGCAGAAGCCCCCACGGCGCATAGACATATTTAGCAGAAGCCCCCACAGCGCATAGACATATTTAGCAGAGCTCCCCACTGCATATAGACATAATGAACAAGGTAGCCTTGGCACAGTTGTAAACACAGTTTAAAAAATAAATTAAGTACAATTCTCACCTATCCCTCCCCCCCCTCCCTGCTCCTCAGCAGTGTGGGGCATAATGAATGCAGAGGGTCCCCACAGAGCCATCCCCGACCCACACAGTACACAATGCAGAGCCAGCAATACGGGGCTCGATGCAGAGATAATGTACAGCCCTCCCCCCAGAGCAAAATACTAAGGCTTAAGGAAGAACACAATGAAGAGACCCCACGCACACGGAGTACACACTGCAGAACCTACACGGAGTACACACTGCAGAGCCACACACAGTACACACAATGCAGAGGGTCAACACAGCATTTTACCTGTCAACACAGCATTTCCCATAGAGCGCAGGCAATGCAGAGGGCCCCCCCCCCCCCACAGAGCGCAGGCAATGCAGAGGGCCCCCACAGAGCGCAGGCAATGCAGAGTCCCCCCCGACAGACCGCAGGCAATGCAGAGGGTCCCCCCCACAGAGCGCAGGCAATGCAGAGGGTCCCCCCCACAGAGCGCAGGCAATGCAGAGGGTCCCCCCCACAGAGCGCAGGCAATGCAGAGGGTCCCCCCCACAGAGCGCAGGCAATGCAGAGGGTCCCCACCACAGAGCACAGGCAATGCAGAGGGTCCCCCCCCACAGAGCGCAGGCAATGCAGAAGGTCCCCCCACAGAGGGCAGGCAATGCAGAGGGTCCCCCCCATAGAGCGCAGGCAATGCAGAGGGTCCCCCCCACAGAGCGCAGGCAATGCAGAAGGTCCCCCCACAGAGCGCAGGCAATGCAGAAGGTCCCCCCACAGAGCGCAGGCAATGCAGAAGGTCCCCCCACAGAGCGCAGGCAATGCAGAAGGTCCCCCCCACAGAGCGCAGGCAATGCAGAGGGTCCACCCCCACAGAGCGCAGGCAATGCAGAGGGTCCACCCCCACAGAGCGCAGGCAATGCAGAGTCCACCCCGACAGAGCGCAGGCAATGCAGAGGGTCCCCCCCCACAGAGCGCAGGCAATGCAGAGGGGGCCCCCCCACAGAGCGCAGGCAATGCAGAGGGGGCCCCCCCCAGAGCGCAGGCAATGCAGAGGGTCCCCCCCCACAGAGCGCAGGCAATGCAGAGGGTCCCCAGCACAGAGCGCAGGCAATGCAGAGGGTCCCCACCACAGAGCGCAGGCAATGCAGAGGGTCCCCACCACAGAGCGCAGGCAATGCAGAGGGTCCCCACCACAGAGCGCAGGCAATGCAGAGGGTCCCCCCCAGAGCGCAGGCAATGCAGAGGGTCCCCCCCACAGAGCGCAGGCAATGCAGAGGGTCCCCCCCCACAGAGCGCAGGCAATGCAGAGGGTCCCCACCACAGAGCACAGGCAATGCAGAGGGTCCCCCCCCACAGAGCGCAGGCAATGCAGAAGGTCCCCCCACAGAGAACAGGCAATGCAGAGGGTCCCCCCCATAGAGCGCAGGCAATGCAGAGGGTCCCCCCCCACAGAGCGCAGGCAATGCAGAAGGTCCCCCCACAGAGCGCAGGCAATGCAGAGGGTGCCCCCCATAGAGCGCAGGCAATGCAGAGGGTGCCCCCATAGAGCGTAGGCAATGCAGAGGGTCCACCCCCACAGAGCGCAGGCAATGCAGAGGGTCCACACAGCATTTCACATACAGATTAAAATATAAGCAATAGAAAACAGACAAACTGTTCATGGCTAAAATGTTTTATTCAGGCAATAATATGTTCTAATACAATTTTAAAAACAAATTAATTTGGTAATTTAAATGATGGTAAAATCCCAAACCATGGACAAGGCTTTATAACCCCCACATAGCGCAGGCAATGTAGAGTCCCCCCCACATAGCGCAGGCAATGCAGAGGGTCCCCCCCACAGAGCGCAGGCAATGCAGAGGGTCCCCCCCCACAGAGCGCAGGCAATGCAGAGTCCACCCCGACAGAGCGCAGGCAATGCAGAGGGTCCCCCCCCCACAGAGCGCAGGCAATGCAGAGGGTCACCCCCCCACAGAGCGCAGGCAATGCAGAGGGTCACCCCCCCACAGAGCGCAGGCAATGCAGAGGGTCACCCCCCCACAGAGCGCAGGCAATGCAGAGGGTCACCCCCCCACAGAGCGCAGGCAATGCAGAGGGTCACCCCCCCACAGAGCGCAGGCAATGCAGAGGGTCACCCCCCCACAGAGCGCAGGCAATGCAGAGGGTCCCCCCCCACAGAGCGCAGGCAATGCAGAGGGTCCACCCCCACAGAGCGCAGGCAATGCAGAGGGTCCCCCCCACAGAGCGCAGGCAATGCAGAGTCCACCCCGACAGAGCGCAGGCAATGCAGAGGGTCCCCACCACAGAGCACAGGCAATGCAGAGGGTCCCCCCCCCCCACAGAGCGCAGGCAATGCAGAAGGTCCCCCCACAGAGCGCAGGCAATGCAGAAGGTCAACCCACAGAGCGCAGGCAATGCAGAAGGTCCCCCCACAGAGCGCAGGCAATGCAGAGGGTCCCCACACAGAGCGCAGGCAATGCAGAGGGTCCACCCCCACAGAGCGCAGGCAATGCAGAGGGTACCCCCCCAACAGAGCGCAGGCAATGCAGAGGGTACCCCCCCAACAGAGCGCAGGCAATGCAGAGGGTCCCCCCCCCACAGAGCGCAGGCAATGCAGAGGGTCCCCCCCCCACAGAGCGCAGGCAATGCAGAGGGTCCCCCCCACAGAGCGCAGGCAATGCAGAGGGTCCCCCACACAGAGCGCAGGCAATGCAGAGGGTCCCCACACTGAGCGCAGGCAATGCGGAGGGTCCCCACAGCATTTAGACATTTTTAACAGAGCCCCCACAGCATAGACATTTTTAACAGAGCCCCCACAGCATAGACATTTTTAACAGAGCCCCCACAGCATAGACATTTTTAGCAGAGCCCCCACAGCATAGACATTTTTAACGGAGCCCCCACAGCATAGACATTTTTAACAGATATTTTTAACAGAGGCCCCCACGGCATAGACATTTTTAACAGAGGCCCACACGGCGCATAGACATATTTAGCAGAGGTCCCCACGGCGCATAGACATATTTAGCAGAGGCCCCCACGGCGCATAGACATATTTAGCAGAAGCCCCCACGGGGCATAGACATATTTAGCATGAGCCCCCACGGCGCATAGACATATTTAGCAGAGCTCCCCACAGCCGACAGAGCAGAGCTCCCCACTGCATATAGACATAATGAACAAGGTAGCCTTGGCACAGTTGGAAACACAGTTTAAAAAATAAATTAAGTACAATTCTCACCTATCCCTCCCCCCCTGCTCCTCAGCAGCGTGGGGCATAATGAATGCAGAGGGTCCCCACAGAGCCTTCCCGACCCACACAGTACACAATGCAGAGCCAGCAATACGGGGATCCCTGCAGAGATAATGTACAGCCCTCCCCCCAGAGCAAAATACTAAAGGTACCGTCACACTAGACGATATCGCTAGCGATCCGTGACGTTGCAGCGTCTTCGCTAGCGATATCGTCCAGTGTGACAGGCAGCAGCGATCAGGATCCTGCTGTGCTGTCGCTGGTCGGGGAAGAAAGTCCAGAACTTTATTTCGTCGCTGGACTCCCCGCAGACATCGCTGAATCGGTGTGTGTGACACCGATTCAGCTATGTCTTCACTGGTAACCAGGGTAAACATCGGGTAACTAAGCGCAGGGCCGCGCTTAGTAACCCGATGTTTACCCTGGTTACCATCGTAAAAAAACAAACAGTACATACTTACATTCAGCTGTCTGTCCCTTGCCGTCTGTTTGCTGCACTGACTGCTGGCCGCAAAGTGAAAGTGAAAGCACAGCACAGCGGTGAGTCACACAGCGGTGACTCACCGCTGTGGCTGTGCTCTGCTTTCACTTTGCGGCCAGCAGTCAGTGCAGCAAACAGACGGCAAGGGACAGACAGCTGAATGTAAGTATGTACTGTTTGTTTTTTTTACGCTGGTAACCAGGGTAAACATCGGGTTACTAAGCGCGGCCCTGCGCTTAGTAACCCGATGTTTACCCTGGTTATCAGGGACCTCGGCATCGTTGGTCGCTGGAGAGCTGTCTGTGTGACAGCTCTCCAGCGACCAAACAGCGACGCTGCAGCGATCCGGATCGTTGTCGGTATCGCTGCAGCGTCGCTAAGTGTGACGGTACCTTAAGGCTTAAGGAAGAACACAATGCAGAGACCCCACGCACACGGAGTACACACTGCAGAACCTACACACAGTACAAACTGCAGAGCCACTCACAGTACACACAATGCAGAGGGTCAACACGCATTTCCCATAGAGCGCAGGCAATGCAGAGTCCCCCCCCACAGAGCGCAGGCAATGCAGAGGGCCCCCCCCACAGAGCGCAGACAATGCAGAGCCCCCCCCCACAGAGCGCAGGCAATGCAGATGGTCCCCACCACAGAGCGCAGGCAATGCAGAGGGTCCCCCCCCCCACAGAGCGCAGGCAATGCAGAAGGTCCCCCCACAGAGCGCAGGCAATGCAGAAGGTCCCCACACAGAGCGCAGGCAATGCAGAAGGTCCCCACACAGAGCGCAGGCAATGCAGAAGGTCCCCACACAGAGCGCAGGCAATGCAGAAGGTCCCCCCCATAGAGCGCAGGCAATGCAGAGGGTCCCCCCCACAGAGCGCAGGCAATGCAGAGGGTCAACACAGCATTTTACCTGTCAACACAGCATTTCCCATACAGACTAAAATATAAGCAATAGAAAACGGACAAGCTGTTCATGGCTAAAATGTTTTATTCAGGCCATAATATGTTCTAATACAATTTTAAAAACAAATTAATTTGGTAATTTAAATGATGGTAAAATCCCAAACCATGGACAAGGCTTTATAACCCCCACATAGCGCAGGCAATGTAGAGTCCCCCCCCCCCCCACAGAGCGCAGGCAATGCAGAGGGTCCCCCCCACAGAGCGCAGGCAATGCAGAGGGTCCTCCCCCACAGAGCGCAGGCAATGCAGAGGGTCCCCCCACAGAGCGCAGGCAATGCAGAGGGTCCCCCCCACAGAGCGCAGGCAATGCAGAGGGTCCCCCCCGACAGAGCGCAGGCAATGCAGAGGGTCCCCCCCCCCACAGAGCGCAGGCAATGCAGAGGGTCCCCCCCCCCACAGAGCGCAGGCAATGCAGAAGGGGCCCCCCTTAGAGCGCAGGCAATGCAGAGGGTCCCCCCCACAGAGCGCAGGCAATGCAGAGGGTCCCCACCACAGAGCGCAGGCAATGCAGAGGGTCCCCCCGACAGAGCGCAGGCAATGCAGAGGGTCCCCCCACAGAGCGCAGGCAATGCAGAGGGTCCCCCCCATAGAGCGCAGGCAATGCAGAGGGTCCCCACACTGAGCGCAGGCAATGCAGAGGGTCCCCCCCCACGGAGCGCAGGCAATGCGGAGGGTCCCCACAGCATTTAGACATTTAACAGAGCCCCCACAGCATAGACATTTTTAACAGAGCCCCCACAGCATAGACATTTTTAACAGAGCCCCCACAGCATAGACATTTTTAACAGAGCCCCCACAGCATAGACATTTTTAACAGAGCCCCCACAGCATAGACATTTTTAGCAGAGCCCCCACAGCATAGACATTTTTAGCAGAGCCCCCACAGCAAAGACATTTTTAACGGAGCCCCCACGGAATAGACATTTTTAACAGACATTTTTAACAGAGGCCCCCACGGCATAGACATTTTTAACAGAAGCCCCCACGGGGCATAGACATATTTAGCAGAAGCCCCCACGGCGCATAGACATATTTAGCAGAGCTCCCCACAGCCAACAGAGCAGAGCTCCCCACTGCATATAGACATAATGAACAAGGTAGCCTTGGCACAGTTGGAAACACAGTTTAAAAAATAAATTAAGTACAATTCTCACCTATCCCTCCCCCCCCCCTGCTCCTCAGCAGCGTGGGGCATAATGAATGCAGAGGGTCCCCACAGAGCTGTCCCCGACCCACACAGTACACAATGCAGAGCCAGCAATACGGGGCTCCCTGCAGAGATAATGTACAGCCCTCCCCCAGAGCAAAATACTAAGGCTTAAGGAAGAACACAATGCAGAGACCCCACGCACACGGAGTACATACTGCAGAACCTACACGGAGTACACACTGCAGAGCCTACACACAGTACACACTGCAGAGCCTACACACAGTACACACTGCAGAGCCTGCACACAGTACACACTGCAGAGCCTACACACAGTACACACTGCAGAGCCACACACAGTACACACTATTATACATCAGGAGGAAAAAGAGCAATCAGGTACCAATTAAAACTCAACAAAATTTATTAATACCATTAAAATACAACATCAAGTAATACACAAAATAGCAGGAGGAAGCACCATAGGGGAACACAGGGCTCCACACTAAATGCCTAGCCGAAAAATGCAACGCAGGTAACATATATAGCGTTAAGGTGCAAGTGCAATGTCCATGCTGCATATAGGCAGCATCCCCATACACCCCAAGAGAAATAATATAAATGTATCAAAAAGAAGCCATTGGGGGTGGAATGCTTACCAAGGGCCAGGGTGTGGAGGTACTGGACCGGGTGTGCGCACTACACTCCTGATGTATAATAGTGTGTACTGTGTGTGGCTCTGCAGTGTGTACTGTGTGTAGGCTCTGCAGTGTGTACTGTGTGCAGGCTCTGCAGTGTGTACTGTGTGTAGGCTCTGCAGTGTGTACTGTGTGTAGGCTCTTTTTCCTCCTGATGTATAATATGTTTATCTGAGCAGGGTTTCTGTTTTGTGAGCCTGGCTCAATTGAGCCGTATAGGTGTGGCATAGTTATTATGTCACTGAGGTTGTGGTATTTACACAGTACACACTGCAGAGCCACACACAGTACACACTGCAGAGCCTACACACAGTACACACTGCACAGCCTACACACAGTACACACTGCAGAGCCTACACACAGTACACTGCAGAGCCTACACACAGTTCACACTGCAGAGCCTACACACAGTACACTGCAGAGCCTGCACACAGTACACACTGCAGAGCCTACACACAGTACACACTGCAGAGCCACACACAGTACACTGCAGAACCTACACACAGTACACACTGCAGAGCCTACACACAGTACACACTGTAGAGCCACACACAGTACACACTGTAGAGCCACACACAGTACACTGCAGAGCCTACACACAGTACACACTGCAGAACCTACACACAGTACACACTGCAGAGCCTACACACAGTACACACTGCAGAGCCTACACGGAGTACACAAGGCAGAGCCTACACGGAGTACACAATGCAGAGCCACACACAGTACACATGCAGAGCCACACACAGTACACACTGCAGAACCTACACATACCGCCTTCCAGGTAGAGAACACAATGAAGTAATAAAAATAAAAAAACACATTGCTCTCCTATCCCCCATTTCCCCGCTTCTCAACAGTGTGGCGCGCAATGACTGACGTGCATAGACGTCACCGGAAGCTCTCCTCCATCATGGATTTCATCTGTGGGGGCAAGCATCACGCTGATACAGTTGAATGCATGATGGAAGCTGGCAACGGGCCCTAGAGAAATGTCACGCTTCCCAAACCAATCACGGCGTACAACAGCTCTTACCTTGCTCTGACGTACGATTGGCGCGCTTTTAGCCAGCATGACGATGCACGTGGCAGGTATTTATAGAGCGCGGGTGGACACGTGCACCGGAAGTGCGTCATCTTCAGTACTGTATCACGTGGGTGATCACCAGTTGTCATGGCCGTGGGTAGATGCTGGCGCATGCGCAGGGGCAGTTATGTAGGAGGCGTGTAGAAGGAGCAGGAGCAATGTCAACTTTGTCATTGACAGCGGGCGAACGCCCGCGCATGCGTGCTTGGAACTGAGTGGAAGCTCTGCACTGTAGCGACTCCGCTCCTCCCGTGACGTCATCCCTCTAAGGCTCAGCACCAGTCTAGACAAGAGAAGCTGATTGGTACTGGTGAGAATACGGTTGTGGCTGAATCCCAGTCGGCTAAACGCCCTGGTCCTTCTGTGCACTGGGATTTAGCTTTCTCACACAGAGCCGGCTATTTCCTGGTTGTCAGAGGGACCAGGTCCTTTAGCCGGCTTGGATTTATCCTGCTCTATATAAGAATGCTAAATCCCACTAGATAGAAGGCCCCTTATTGTATATAGATATATATCAATACTGTCATGTCATTTTTTGAGCTGCAGCCTAGATATGACATCTGATTACACATTTATTTATACGTGACAATTATACACAAGAATTTTCCCCTTAATCCCAGTGTGTACAATATTCTGCGCCAATCTGATCCGCGTCCCATTTTATTTACTGGTGATCATATTTGTAGATCACACAACCACAGATTTTTTCCATGCATGCACCTAGGAGTGTTTTAACCCTCAGGCGATTTTCCATTTTTTAACATTTTTTTTCCTTCCCATAACTTATTTTTTCATCCACATCGCCTTTTGGTATTTTTTTTTTATTTTGTCGGGACGTTCTTATTGATACCATTTTGGCGCGGATACCATGTTTTGATCACCTCCTATTTCACTTTATTGCAATGTTGTGGCAACCAAAAAAAAGTCATGGCGTTTCGAGTTTTTTTCTCTTTGTGCCGTATACTGATCAGATTATTTTACATTTTGATTGGCCAGACCTTTCTGAACACGTCAATTCCAAATTTCCAATTTTTTTTTTTTAAATGGAGCAAAAGTGATATTTTTTTTCTTCTATTTTTATGATATATGACGTAACTACATCATGCGTTGTGAAGGGGTCAATACTATAACTATTGGCCAAATGGACCTAATCCTTCTGCCGACTTGGATTTAGCCTGCTCTCTGTGAGAAAGCTAAATCCCAGTCGGCTAAAGGTCCAGGTGCCTGTGAGTGTTTTAATACTAGATCTAGTAGGTTAAAGGACCAGGTCCCTCTGTGCACTGGGATTTAGCTTTCTCAGGCCAGTCTCACACGTCCAGATAATTCCGGTACCGGAAAAATCGGTACCGGAATTATCTGTGTCCGTGTGCCGGTGCGTTTCTGTAGCAATCAGTGTGGCACACGTGCGGCACATGTGTGCCGCCCGTGTGCCCACTGGGTACCACACGCACCGTGCCGGAGACAGCGCTAAAGTTTAGCGCTGTCCCCTGCATCGTGCTGAAGCCCCATTCATATCTTCCCTGCAGCAGCGTTTGCTGTGGAGAAGATATGAATAATAGTGTGTAAAATCCAGATCCCCACCCCTGTGCGCCCCCCCTCGCTGTGATTAAAATATTCACCCAGCTCGCGGCTCCCTCGCAGCGTCCTGTCCTGGCCGCACCTTGTACTGTATGAGCGGTCACGTGGGGCTGCTCATTTACAGTAATGAATATGCGGCTCCACCCCTATGGGAGGTGGAGCCGCATATTCATTACTGTAAATGAGCGGCCCCACGTGACCGCTCATTCAGTGCAAGGTGCGGCCAGGACAGGAAGCAGCGAGGGAGCTGGGTGAGTATTTTAATCACAGTGGGGGGGGGGGACCTGGATCTGGATTTTACACACTATTATTCATATCTTCTCTACAGCAAACGCTGCTGCAGGGAAGATATGAATGGCGGAGTCAGCACCAGTGGGGGGACAGCGCTTAATGTAGCGCTGTCTACTGCACGGCACACGGACTGCACACAGACAACGTCCGTGTGCGGTACGTGTTTTACACGGACCCATTGACTTTAATGGGTCCGTGTAATCCGTGCGCTCCCACGAACACTGACATGTCTCCGTGTTTGGCACACGGAGACACGGTCCGCAAAAAATCAATGACATCTGCACAGATGCATTGATTTTAATGTGTGTACGTGTGTCAGTGGCTCCGGTACGTGAGGAAACTGTCACCTCACATACCGGAGCCACTGACGTGTGAAACCGGCCTCACACAGAGTCGGCTATTTCCTGGTTGTCAGAGGGACCAGGTCCTTTAGCCGACTTGGATTTATCCTGCTCTATATAAGAATGCTAAATCCCAGTAGATAGAAGGACCTTTATTGTATATAGATATATATGAATCCTGTCATGTGCTTTTTTTGCAGTAATATTGAGCCGCAGACTAAATATGACATCTGATTACACATTTATTTATATGTGACATTTATACGCAAGAATTTTCCCCTTAATCCCAGTGTGTACAATATTCTGCGCCAATCTCTTCTGCGTCCCGTTTTATTTACTGGTGATCATTTTTGTAGATCAGACAACCACAGATTTTTTCCATGCATGCACCTAGGAGTGTTTTAACCCTCGGGCGGTTTTCCTTTTTTTTTTTTTTTTAAATTTTCCTTCCCATAACTTATTTATTTTTCCATCCACATCGCCGTTGGGAATTTTTTTTGTTTTGGCGGGACGTTCTTATGCCATTTTGGCGTGGATACCATGTTTTGATCACCTTTTATTTCATTTTATTGCAATGTTGCGGCGACCAAAAAAAAGTTATTATGGTGTTTCGAGTTTTTTTCTCGTTATGCCGTTTACCAATCAGATTATTTTACATTTTGTTTGGTCAGACCTTTCTGAACACGTCAATTCCAAATTTGTGTATTTTTTTTTAATTGCGCAAAAGCAATATTTTTTTTCTTATATTTCTATGATATATGACGTAACTGCATCATGCGTTGTGAAGGGGTTAATACTATAATTATTGGCCAAATGGACCAGGTCCTTCTGCCAACTTGGATTTAGCCTTCTCTCTGTGAGAAAGCTAAATCACGGTCGGCTAAAGGACTAGGTCCCTGTGAGTGTTTTAATACTAGATCTAGCAGGCTAAAGGACCAGGTCAGGGGCTGACTGGCAAATTTTGGCCTGGGGGGCAAGCACACAGCAGTGGCCCATGAGTAGTGGCTCATCCTTAAAGGGGTTGTCGGATCTTATGCTACATGTCTACAGTCACTGTGTGTGAATCCTCATATCGTGTGCACTGTGCGCTGTGAAGATTCTCTGGTGCCGTCAACAGGTGGTCTTGTGACCACAAGCATGCAATATATATATTACCAGACACATTTCGACTAGACTGTTTTGGCCTTGTTCAATACAGTTGCATTAGGCCATGCAAGTCTACTCGGCATGTGACCGCATGTATGCAAATCACAAACTTGCAGCCAGACACCCACCAAATAACCACAGCTCTGTGAGCAATGTGAGAAGCACAAGTCTGCAGTCACATAGAATGACACAGAGTGAATGCACCAATGACACACACACACACGCACAGCCCCACTGTATAATGACACACGCACAGCCCCACTGCATAATTACACACACGCACAGCCCCACTGCATAATTACACACACGCACAGTTCCACTGTATAATGACACACACGCACAGCCCCACTGTATAATGACACGCACACACAGCCCCACTGCATAATTACACACACGCACAGCCCCACTGTATAATGACACACACGCACAGCCCCACTGTATAATGACACACACACGCACAGCCCCACTGTATAATGACAGGCGCACACAGCCCCACTGTATAATGACACACACACGCACAGCCCCAATGTATAATGACATACACACACGCAGCTCACACACACGCACACAGCTCACACACACGCACACAGCTCACACGCACACGCAGCTCACACGCACACGCAGCTCACACGCACACGCAGCTCACACACAAACACGCAGCTCACACACACACACGCAGCATCACACATACACATGCAGCATCACACACGTAGCTCACACACACATGCAGCTCTGACACAAATGCATCACACACACACACACGCAGCTCTGACACAAATGCATCACACACATGCAGCCATCACACACATGCAGCCATCACACACACGCAGCCACCACGCACATGCAGCCATCACACACACGCAGCCATCACATACACACCAGATACCTCATACACACATGACACACATGCAGCATCACACACACACACACACACACACACACACACCAGATACCTCATACACACATCACACAATCTCCTATGTGGTGCAGGGGCAGCTGATGTCCACATGCAGCTCTTCAGTTTCTCCTGCTCACAGCTCTGCACTGTCCTGGCACCTCCCCCGTCTCTCCTTCTCTGCCGGGATAACAGATAAGAGCAGGAGAAGCTGGAGCTCCATGCACACACAGGCCGGTATGCTGATCTTTCATCTTGATTACTGCTGGCTCTGTCCCTCAGAGTGGCAGTGCCGCACAGGAGCCTGCTCATCACATACTGCTGCAGCCTACATATCGAGGCTGCTGGCGAGATGATGCCGACCCGCGCACTACAGGTGCGCTATGTATTACAATCACTGCTAGTCCTCCAGCGGCCCTGTGCAGCTGCTTAGGCACCGGCCCGGGGGGCATGTGCATTCCTGCCACCCAGCCCAGTCCGCCCCTGGACCAGGTCCTTCTGCCAACTTGGATTTAGCCTGCTCTCTGTGAGAAAGCTAAATCCCAGTTGGTTAATGGACCAGGTCCCTGTGAGTGTTTTAATACTAGATCTAGCAAGCTAAAGGACCAGGTTCTTCTGCCAACTTGGATTTAGCCTGCTCTCTGTGAGAAAGCTAAATCCCAGTCACATAAAGGACCAGGTCCTTCTGCCAACTTGGATTTAGCTTGCTCTCTGTGAGAAAGCTAAATCCCAGTTGGCTAAAGGACCAGGTCCCTGTGAGTGTTTTAATACTAGACCTAGCAGGCTGAAGGACCAGGTCCTTCTTTCAACATGGATTTATCCTGGTCTCTGTGAGAAAGCTAAATCCTAGTTGGCTAACGGACCAGGTCCTTCTGCCAACTTGGATTTAGCTTGCTTTCTGTGAGAAAGCTAAATCCGAGTTGGCTAAAGGACCAGGTCCCTGTGAGTGTTTTAATACTAGATCTAGCAGGCTAAAGGACCAGGTCCTTCTGCCAACTTGGATTTAGCCTGCTCTCTGTGAGAAAGCTAAATCCCAGTCACCTAAAGGACCAGGTCCTTCTGCCAACTTGGATTTAGCTTGCTCTCTGTGAGAAAGCTAAATCCCATTTGGCTAAGGCCTCTTTCACACTTCCTTTTCTTGCAATCCGTCGCAATCCGTCGTTTTGGGCAAAAAACGGATCCTGCAAATGTGCTCGCAGGATGTGTTTTTTTGCCCATAAACTTGTATTAGCGACGGATCGCGACGGATTGCCACACGTCGCGTCCGTCGTTCGATGGAGCCATCGTGTTTTGGCAGACCGTCGTCACAAAAAAAGTTCAATGTAACGTTTTTTTTTTGACGTCGCGGCCGAAACTCCGTCCCCTCCTCCTCGGACTGCAGAATGGGCAGTGGATGCGTCGAAAAACTGCATCCGCTGCCCACGTCGTGCAAAACTTTCACAACGTCCGTCGGTACGTCGGCCCGACGCATTGCGACGAAAGATGATCTACTAGATCTAGCAGGCTAAAGGACCAGGTCCTTCTGCCAACTTGGATTTAGCCTGCTCACTGTGAGAAAGCTAAATCCAAGTGGGATAAAGGACCAGGTCCCTTGAAGTGATTTAATACCAGACTTAGTAAGCCAAAAACTCCAGGTCCTTCTGCCCACTTAGATTTAGCTTGCTGTATATAACAAATTCTAGATGAATGAAACTTGGCACTCAATTTTTGAGAAGAAAAGCTTCTTAGTTTATTGATGCATCCAGACAAACAAAACCGCTAAACGTTTTCGGTCCACACCGGACCTTCGTCAGAGCGTTTCTTAGACATTGACTGGATGAGGAAGCTAATAAGCCTGAATGAGCGTCAGCCAGAGCACGGGATATAGGAGCTGCAGTCTGCTGCAGGATCACAAAGGAATGTGAAGCGCCAGAGGAGAGGCACAAAGCCTGGAGGGAGTAACGGCGCTGGATCCTGAGCGCTAGTAGTGCAGAGCAGAGGAGAGCGACGCTCATTCAGGCTTATTAGCTTCCTCATCCAGTCAATGTCTAAGAAACGCTCTGACGAAGGTCCGGTGTGGACCGAAAACGTTTAGCGGTTTTGTTTGTCTGGATGCATCAATAAACTAAGAAGCTTTTCTTCTCAAAAATTGAGTGCCAAGTTTCATTCATCTTTAATATACGGGGTGGACACCCTACTTGAGCACCGCCAACCCTCATATCTACTGAGTGCCGTGTTTCCTTACCATATAACAAATTCTAGTGGGCAATTCCAGTCCAACAGTGATTCATCAATCTGATGCACTGTAATGATTCCACTGGTTCACTGTCGGACTTCCGTACTGTAGTGCCCGTGTGTCACGCAGGGGGCAGTCCGGCAATCCAACCTACTACATTGTTTCCGCCAGGTTATGTGTATTGCCGGTCAGTGTGCTCCTTGAGTTCACCTCAAGTGACAGTTGACAGCTCAGAGGGTACTGTGAAAACCGCAAACTGTAATCTCCAGTGACCTCACAGGTGGCGGCTTCCATGCCACCCTTAGTGTGTGTATGGCGGACACGGGGAGGGGTCACGTTTTATGATGTCACTGTGGCTTCTGTATGTCTTGGAGCAGGGGATCGTCTTGGGACCTCGATGTGGATTACGTTGGACCTTGTGGATCTCTTTGAACCTGCAGGTGTTTTTTTTTTGGTAAATGGGTGAAAGAGGGTGTCTGTTTTTATATTTTAATTACATGTTTTTAATCTGTGTTTCTTTATTTTTACTTACAGTGTTAGTAAACGGGGTGTTTCATAGGCACTTCTCTATTACTAACCATGGGCTTGATGTCAGCTGTGATTTTTGACAAATCACAGTTGTAATTATACTTACAGCCCTGGCAAAAATTAAGAGACCACTGCAAAATGTCCAGGTTGTCTGATTTTTCTCTTTATAGGTATATTTTTGAGTAAAATGTAAATTGTTCTTCTATTCTATAAACTTCTGACATGTCTCAGAATTTTCAAGCAATAAATTTAGTATATTTTTCTAACAAAGAAAAATGGTCAAAATAAAACCCCCCAGTGCTTTCAGACCTCAAATAATGCAAAGAAAACAAGTTCATAATCATTTAGAAACAACAGTACTAATTTTTTAACTTAGGAAGAGTTCAGAAATAGTGATCAGTGAACATGCGTGCCACTACTTGTTATTCGCTTGAGTATCGGGGTACTCGGCGAGCAGCGAGCATTTCTGGGATTATTCGGCAGTAACTGCAGTCTCCACCCAGAAGTTTTGTCGGACTTTAGAGACCCAATCACGATGCAGGGATTGTCTGCTAGGCCATGAAACGTGGCAGCCATCTTTGTTGTGTCTTGCAGTGATTGGCTGGGCCGTACAGCATCATACCGAGTATAAGAGTAGGGAGAGCTGCTGCCGAAATAGGGTCACAATCGTGGTTTTTAGAGTTAGTGTAGGTCTGCAACTCTTACATCCACAACTCCTCAGAAACCAAAAGTCCTTTTTAGGGCTAATTTGTGGGTCCTGATATTGCAGCGCTAGGTAGGCAGGGCACAGCATATTCACATCAGTGCAAGGCCTGCAGGCACTGTATGTGCGTCCATTGCTCCCACTCCATCCCTCCCAAAGCTACATAACTGCCTGCTGCTGCAGCAGCTTATTTACTGTCTATGTACCTATTTTTCCTTCTTTTTTTTCCAAAAATCCCCCCTCCCCCCCCCAAAAAAAAAAATACAGTCTGTTCTGTCAGACTGAGGCCTGTTGAAAAGTTATAGTTTGTCAGGCATACGTAGCATAGCGTGTGCGACCCTTGTGCCCCTTTTTTTTTTGGTGTTTTAAATTCACCGAAAAAGGCCTCATATATCTGCGTGCTCCATGTTTGATCATTGGAGGCCGGTGTACTTATTTTTTGGCTGTGTGATAGTCAAATTCTATACAGCATTATTTCGCATAAAAAATTTCAAAGGCCACAGATTTGCCAGTGTGGTATTTCCGTTACAGCCGTCATATATCTCTGTGCTCCCAGTTTGGGCATTGGAGGCCAGTGTACTTATTTTTTGGCTGTGTGATACTCAAATTCTATACAGCACTATTTTGCATAAATTAACTTAAAAAAAATTGAATACAGTCTGTTAGTTCAGGCTGAGGCCTGCCTGGTGTTTGGGTTTGAAAAATCGTAGATTTGCAGGCATACTGATCACATATTATTTCGGTACTAATAAAGACATTTGTGTTGAGCATTTGAAATAGTGCAGTGGTCCATTTAAAATGGTTAAGGCAAGGGATGGGGAAGTGGACGTGATGCTGATGGTGCATCCAGAGGATGAGGCCGTGGGCAAGGTGAAAGTGGGCAACAACAAAGACCCACATCTTCTCGCTCGACATTCCTGTCCCAGTTTCTAGGGGACCGCAGCACACCACTATTGAAGCTAGAGCAGTGTGTAACGGTTGTTGGTTGGATAGTGGATAATGCTTCCAGTCACTTAGCCACCACCACCACCACCTTGTCTTCCACACGGTCAAGTCTGAGTAGCCATGAGTGTGGCCAGGATATTCCTCACCCTGATCCTCCTTCCTCCCACCATGCCGAGTGCCCTGAGACAACTGATCCCACACTTGGACACTCTGAAGAGCTGTTCAGTTTTCCATTTCAAGATTCAGAAATCTCTCCCAGTCAGCTTGAAGTGGAGAAAGATGAGATCGCATGTAGAGCTGCCTAAAGCTTTGACCAGCCCCAGTCACACGAAGGCAATGGTGGGAAAGTGTCACAAGAGGTGGACGATGATGAGACACAATTGCTAGAAAGTCAGGAGGAGGAGCAGGGTGCGGATGTGGAAGACGAGGTGGTGGATGACTTAGTAACTGACCCAACCTGGCAGGAGGACATGCGTAGCGAGGACAGCAGCACAAATGGGGAAGGAGGCATATCCCCCCAACAGGCAGGAAGAAGCAGTGTGGTGGCCACAGACAGAAGGCGTGCATCTTTTCCCCCGTAACACCAACATGAGTGAATTTGCCATTCCACCTGTGAGATCTTCCTGAGTCTGGTTATTTTTTAAAGACTCTGCCGATAACCCTAAACAGGCCATTTGCAGCACCTGCTGTGCCCGCTTCAGCAAGGGTAGCCAAACAACCAGTCTGACCACCAGCATGATCAGGCACATGCAAGCAAAGCACCCGACTTTGTTACCGTTGTTGACTACCAACATCAACAAGGCCGTCGAATTTCAGGTCAGACTCCACACATAAGACCTCAGGAGTGGACATGGATGTCAGACCTATGTAACATCCTCCAAAACTTTGAGGACTGCACTAAGATGGTGAGTGGCGATGATGCCATAATTAGGATCACTATCCCGCTTCTCAGCATTCTGAAAAACTCTCTGCTCACAATCAAAGAGGATGCATTGCAGGCGGAACACGAGGACATGGAGGAAGGAAACATACAGGGGGATTACACTCAGCCCAGCCTCATGTCTTCTTAACGTGGATTGGTAGGCAATGAGGAGGAGGAGGAAGAACAGGAACTACTTTCATGTGCTATAGATGGTACTACAAACACATCTGTATTAGCTTCTGTTCAGCGGGGATGACCTGAGGACAGGGAGGAGGAGGACAGCATCGTCAGTCGTCCTGTTGATGAGGACACGGAAGTCTTGCCTGTTAGCAGTCTGGCATGCATGGTTGGCTTTATGTTGCGCTGCTTTTCACGTGACCCTCGGATTATCAAAATTTTGGGTGACACTTCTAGACCCACGCTGCAAGGATAACTTTCAATCTCTTCTGCCTGAGGCAGAGAGGTGTACAAAAATGTTGCAGTACCACAGGGCCCTTGTAGCGGAATTACTTAGAAAATTCCCATGTGAGAACGCTGGCAGCAGACGTCAGAGTTTGTTGTACAACCAAGGACTCCAAGCAAGAGAGAGACAGAAGTACAATCCAGCTCAGACAGGAGAACAATGGCCAAGTTCTGGGACAGTTTTCTCAGAAACTCCCATCGTTGCGGCGCAGAGGCAAGGGGTGCTGTCACAAGAAGTGGAATGTTTGGGAAGATGGTGAGGGAGTACCTTGCAGATTGTACAAACGTCCTTCATGATTCCTCTGTGCCTTTGAATTATTTGGTATCCAAGCTGGACACATGGCATGAACTGGCTCTCTACGCCTTGGAGGTCCTGGCCTGCCCTGCTGCTAGCGTTCTGTCAGAGAGGGTTTTTCAGTGCCGCTGGTGGAATTATAACAAATAAGCGCATCCGCCTGTCAACTGAAAATGCTGACAGGCTGACTGTTATAAAAATGAACAAGGCCTGGATTGGCAAAGACTTCTGTACACCACCAAGTGAAAACAGCGAAACATAACTTCAAATACATTCTCTCTTTTGGGGAGGCATATTCTCATGCACCTCTTCACAACCCCACATGGGTATACGCTTCCAGATTGGGTCTGTTTGTTCTTATCTTCCTCCTTATCCTCATCCTCCTCATGCTGAACCAATATATCACCAGAGTGAACGTGATCTGTGCGGTGCATTTTGGCCAAGGGTGCTGTGATGGCACTCTTTTATTTTTTAAAAAAGGACAACACTTTGGGGAACTGGGCATGCCATTACATTGGGCCTATTTCTTAACTCTGACTCCTGCAAACTGTCCTGCACCTGCTATTAGATCACCAGGGTGAACGTGCTCTGTACAGTGCATTTTGGCTGAGGGGGCTGTTGATGGCATGCTTTTATTTTTTTAAAAAAGGATCCCACATTTGGGAAATTAGGCATGACATTCCATTGGGCCAACTTCTTAACTCCTGCACTCTAAAATGTTCCTGCCACTAGATCACCAGGGTAAACGTGCTCAGTACTGTTATAGGCCGTTGATATTTGGGCTAGGGGCATGCGATGGCACTAGTGTATTTTTAAAAAAGGTACCCCCATTGGGGAATTGTTTGGCAGATCATGCACTGCATTACAAGTCTCAGAGACCCACACCACTACATTGGCCCTAATTCTTAACTCTGTTTCCTGCAATGTCTCTTCCTTATCTACGACGACATGACCTGGGTGAACATGCTTTGTATTGTTATAGGCCCGTGAAGTTTGGGCAAGGGTGGCTGTGATGGCAATAGTATATTTTTTTAAAAGGTACCCCCATTGGTGAAACCACATCCTTGATGGCAAACACTTCACATTTGTGTACCTTAAAGAGCTCAATGGAAAAGCTCCTTTTTGTGTTGCCTGGTTGCTCAAATTGGACACAATACACTTCATATAAATTTGATAATGCAATGATGTTAGTTTGGCTCAGTAGTTTATTACAAATATTTATTTGTCCACTATATTAGTTTCTCTCCTTGAGAGCGATAACTTTGGCTGCCTCAAATGTACAAATGGCGAATATACAAATGGCGATTTGTAAACAAGATTGATATACTGTACACCGAATGCATTCAGACAATAACACAGCTGCATGTCTTGTAAAACATTTACAGATGTGACAGACAATGCTCATAGTGACAAAATCTTGATAAATGTTTGTTTTCTCACTTCATAAATAGTTCGAAGCCTCTATATGTTTGCTGTTTATCATTGTAAAACATTAAGGTTTACTGAACCTCTGCCTGTGGTGGTTTTATCTAAATCCTTGTGGCTTTTGTTTTCTAGTGGTTTATGGCCCCACGTCTGATGACTCCATGATATCTCAGTTTCATACAACCTTGAAAGCTGGCCACTTGAAGGTCTGGTTTAAACTAGAGTTACTACATAGTGTAGATCACTATATAAGACCAGAGAAACATGACTAAGACAGATGCCAAAACTGGGGTACCTGTACATGTACAGTGTGCTGATACCTGCATAATTGGGGACGCCCATGCAGTGTAGGTAATCTCCCAGGGGTTCTCTGTCTTGGTGTTGCTTCTAGGATATTCCAGACGGATGATATTTAAAAGTGTAACAACTCTGCTGGCATCACGGTATGGCCTCACATCTCTCACACAATCTTACCCACTGCTCCAGGCCATGATGTGGTTTCTGTTTCATGCCAGCTCCATGTTCTGTGTCTCTGCTCTGTGCATGCTTCATGGCTATGTGTATAGGGGGTCGGCGCCTGAACTCTCTGGTTCTTATAGGAATCAGGTGCATCTGTCTAATCAGTTCCTGACCAATTACCAAGAGGCCTCCTGTATATAGTGCAGCTCCACCCTGTGGTCTGGGCCTGTGCAATGTGTTTGCTCAGTTAGTGTTTAGCTTCTGAGTTTGCCAGGTCTTGCTCTGAGTTACTCCCTCTCTGCAGGCTTTTCTCTGTGCTATTGCCTTGATCTTGTTGTCCGCCCTCCAGGAGGCAGTATATCCTGGTCCCTGTGTCTTTGTCCCTGTGTCTTTGTCCTTGTGTCTTGTTCCTTTGCCTTGTCTGTACTTAGTCTTATCTCGGTCTCCTTGTCTGTGGCTTCCTTCCCTGCTGTGTCTTTCCTTGTGTTCTCAGTCTGCTTACACTCCGCACTCTTGCGGCTCTGTCTGCTCTGTATCTTGGTGGCTTTACCGCTGCTCCGCACTCCTGCGGTTCTGCTCCGTCCTACTCTGCTCTGCTCCCGTTGCTGCAGAAACCTCTTTCTGCAGTTCCTCTCTGCAATTCTTGTGGTTCCACTCTGCTTAGCTTCTGCAGTATCTCTTGCTGCAGCTTCTCTCCACATTCTTTGTGGCTCTGCTCAGCTTTTGTTGCTATGCTATCTCTTGCTGCTTTTCCACTCCTATCTGCAGTCTTTCACTCCTCTCCTGTGTGAACAGGTCCCAACCTGTTTCTTCATACCTCATTCCTTTCTGCTTGTTTCCTTCCCTGCACCTCCCGTGTGAACAGGTCCCTACCTGTTCCTTCATATTTCATATCTGTTCCCGCACCTCCAGTGTGAACAGGTCCCTACCTGTTCCTCCAAACTGTATATCTGTTCCTGCACCTCCAGTGTGAACAGGTCCCTACCTGTTCCTCCAAACTTTATATCTCTACCTGCACCTCCAGTGTGAACAGGTCCCTACCTGTTCCTCCAAACTACATATCTGTACCTGCACCTCCAGTGTGAACAGGCCCCTACCTGTTCCTTCATATACCACATCAACCAATCCTGTGTTCCTGCCAGTCCTGCCGTTCCTGCCCTGCCTTCCAGTCCTGTGTTCTCTGCAGTGCCTCCCAATCCTGTGTTCCTGCCAGTCCTGCCGTTCCTGCCCTGCCTTCCAGTCCTGTGTTCCTGCTGTCCTAGCCAGTCCTGTGTTCTCTGTCGTGTCTCTGCCAGCCTACTCGTCTGAGTTCCAGCCATGCTCTTCTGCCAGTCCTGCCTAATGCCCGCACCAATCCTGGTGTTCCTGTCTCCCAAGTGGGATCAGCAGCTACAGCCAGACACCACCCTGGAGTAGCACCTGGCAGCTGCCTGCTGCACAAGCCTGACCTCACCATCAGAGGCTCCAGTGAAAACCCAGGCAGCTGTCATAGTCACGTCCCTTCCAGGGTAGTCTGGTTTGTGGCACTGTCACGATATGGTATGAAATATCATAAGTAGTTCTCTTGCTAGCCTGCGTGGGCTAAGCCCCCTTCTTGGAGTGATGATGCAACAGTTTGTAGCTTCAAATTCCTTCCCTTTCACTCAGCCAAGAGCTGCTTTGCCAATGTAGATGGGGGAGGAAGAGTTTATTACCTCTAGCTGAGAGAGCCGAAGTATTTACAACCGGCATTCTTGCAGTGGAAAGTGACAGGCTAGAACTGGATTCTAACTTTCCAGAAATGCATGGAAGTCCTTTGTCTTGTTTTGCTAAGACATTACACAACCCGTTTATGTAAAAAACACGAAAATATATATTCTTTACACCCCTCGGTGGATCTATTCACCACGTAAAACCGGAGCTTCTAACTCCATCTGGTAAAGAAGTAGGGATTTCTCTGTAAATATGTATCCCAGATAGGACATATTTGATCTCATTAGAATGCCCACGTTAATCCGAGATGAATGCTGGGTTTGTTATGACTATGACATGTTTTGTATCGAAGTTATAGAAAGTAGATAGATTTAAGATTAAAGTTCTCAAAATGTAGAGAGAGGAGGGTCTGGATAAGCCAGCCTTTCTGTGATGTCACAGCCTTAAGGTTTTAAGTTTGTGGCAGGCTCCCCAGCTCAGTTTTCTGCTTGATTTCTTCTTCTGGACTTCTTGTCTTCTCCTGAAGCCAGCAGCACGTCCAAATGAGCTGGGACGTATGGTTGCCTGCCGTGCTTTGAACATGTGAGTGTTACATTTTCTCATTTAATCCCTGTTTATTTCATAATTACCCTTGTACATATTTGCAATTGTCTCATTTGTAACATCTTTATAAAATATTTTTGATAAAGCACTGCCTAATTTTTTATGGGATATGATATTATATATTAGTTCAATCTCCATGCTCTAAACCGTACCCTGTCTCTTGAAGGGAAATACGCTACTGTGTTGGGTTAGCTTCGGACCCGTTTAATCGAAGCTGGTGGCAGTGATACCGATAGTGTGCAGACTTTAGGGTTATGTTGTAGCGGCTGCGGCGTTGATAATTATTGTTCCTGCCTGAGTGGGAGTAGTTATCGCGTCGCTGCAGCGTGCCCAATAGCCAGTACATAGCAGGCAGCCTTTCTGGCGACTAATTACCCAGGGAGCAGTACCTAATCTGACCTGAGAGTAAGGGGGGCGCCAGAGAGCTGCAAGTGTTAAGTGGAACTGTAAGCGGGATATACATAAATCCCTGCAGTTTGTGGTATATTGAAAGCAGTGTGATACCTAGAATAAGCCCCTGCTGTAAACTAAGAGGTCTATAGCCTTGTGTGTGTTTTCTCATCACATTGTTAGCAGTGGAGGGTTAACTAATATAAGCCCCCCTGCACATGTGATAGCCGTCTGTTGGCCTAAAGTCACCCCAACCCGTGACGTAGGGGTGACGGTCACGGTGTGAATCGTGACAAACTGGTGGCAGCGGTCAGGGGAATCCTGACAAATTGGTGGCATCGGTCAGGGGAATCCTGACAAATTGGTGGCAGCGGTCAGGGGAATCCTAACAAATTGGTGGCAAGGCGGTGGGATATCTTAGAGCATTAGTGATTTGGTTTGAGTAATCATTCCTCTCACTAAAAACTTGCAGAAAGTTCTTGCGAGGACTCTGCGCAAATAAGTTTGGAGAACGAACTCAGTGTTTTATTAGTCTTGAGACAATTGCGTACTGGTAATTATCCCCTCCCTTTCTCTTCGTTTTTCTATCCTATCTTTTATTTGGCAACCATGGCTGCGAAAGGGGAAGCCTGGTACAACCAGCAGAAGAAGGACATTCTTGCTGGGATATGCATGTACCATGGCCTGAACCCCCAGGACAAGTCCAAGGCTCAAATGGTCGCTGACCTGGTGCAATTCGAAGCCGACCAAGCCAGGTCCCAGAGGCCGCAGAAGCCAGCACCAGCGAACATGGTGCTGCAGCAGAGGTCCAACCACTGAATGCTGGCCCTGTTAGCGATCCGGGCGAATTGGACCACTACCTGCAGGCGGCCTTGAAAGAATTCCCCACTGACGACCATGAGGGACGTCGGCAGCTGATTCAGCAATACCGGCAGGAGGCCCAGCAAGCCGAGAGAGAGGCCCGAGCTGAGAGAGAGGCCCAGCGAGCCGAGCGGCAAGCGGAGCGGGAGTACCAGCTGCAGTTAGCCCAACTGCAAATGCAGGGGTCGTCCCAGACCAACAGTGAGCCCAGCAGCGCTCAGATACCTAAGCCCCGGCCCGATCACTTCCCTGTTATGGAGAAGGACGGAGACTTGGACACGTTTCTGCGGGCCTTTGAGAAAGCCTGCAGACAGTACCGGCTGCCTACAGATGAATGGGCACGATACCTGACACCAGGGCTGAGAGGCAAAGCTCTGGAGGCGTTTGCTGCCCTCCCTCAAGAACAAGATGGTGACTATGAGGCCATCAAGCAGGCTCTAATAGCCAAGTACCAGCTTACACCCGAGGTGTACTGTAGAAAGTTCCGGACCCTCCAACGTGGCCCACACGACAGTTACAGTGATGTGGTGCATGGACTGGGGACCCACTTTGACCAGTGGACCCAAGGACTGTCAGTGACCACCTTTGCACAGCTGCGAGACCTGATGATCAAAGACCAGTTCTTTCATCTTTGCCCAGCTGAGGTGCGATAGTTCGTGATGGACAGAGAACCCAAAGACGTGACGAAAGCAGCGCAGATTGCCGATGCCTATGAGGCCAACCGTAGATCGGAAGTGCGGAAGCCAGTCACCACCAGCTGGAGAGGGGGTAAGCCTGCAACCAACGCCAGTATCCCTGCCAGCCAACACACCAGAGGTCCTGGCCCCGTGGCCAACAGCACCAGACCTACCACCGAACCTCGCAAGTGTTTCACCTGCCATCAGACTGGTCATATCAGTCCCTCCTGCCCAACCAAGCAGAAGAACACCCCAGCCAAGGCCCCAGGGCCTAATGCAGCAGTTCTTTTAGTGGGTGGTGTGGTTGGGAGGGTGTGTGACAATGTACAGCACGTCACTGTGGGAGGCCATGTTGCTACAGGCCTCAAGGACACCGGTGCTGAACGAACCCTCATCCGACCCGAACTGGCGGCCCCTGAAGAAATCATTCCGGGGAAAACCCTAACTGTCACAGGGATTGGGGGCATCAGCTGTCCCTTACCGATGGCCCGGGTTTATATTGATTGGGGTGCTGGGAGCGGGGTGAAAGAAGTGGGGCTGTCTGATAATTTGCCCACTGATGTTTTGTTGGGGACTGATTTGGGGAGGTTGGTTGCATACTACGTCCCTGACACCCCTCCCCAATCTACTAATAAGGGTAACGTTAACCCTGATGATGATGATGATGATGATGGGAAATTGCATGTGTTACCTGACCATGCTTTATCTTGTAATGATGCATCTAATAACCATTTTTTCCTAGGATTGATGGTGAAAATGTTGTACCTGTGCCAGCTGAACCTGATAATGATTTTTCTGTGAAGGTTAATGTGTCCATAGGTACAGGCGTGCCCAGCCACTTCGCTCTGCGGAGTGAGACGGCTGAGGAACCCCTAACAGGGGCAAGTGTCGGTGCTCCAGGAAATGGGGAGATGCATGGGAACCGTGAGGAAGGTGACGCCATGAAAGTGACCAGTACCACCGAGGAAGGTAACTGGCCCATAAGTAGCACTGCCCCTGGAGTGTTGGGGGTGGATGGGGAGGTAGAGCTCATAGCAGCGCCGGCTGATGGGTCTGTAGAAACCCCCGGGGAGACAGCCTACGTAGCTGCTGTCACCCGCAGTCAGAGTGCCCGGAACGCAGATAACTGTCAGCCTTCCGGACCCTCCTCAGTCATCACTGACTGAACCAGAGGTGGACTCAGAGCAAGTCCAAGAGGGTTCCCGTGGGGAAGGGACCCTGACGTCGCTTCTGGCTTCCCCTAGCCAGGAGTTTCAGGCCGCTCTGCACACAGATGCCAGCCTAGAGAGTTTGAGGCAACTCGCCGAGACGCCCACCTCCGAGACTGATAGGGAGAGGGTGTTCTGGGAACGAGGAAGGTTATACCGGGAGACAGTACCCGGAGAATCACAAAAGGAGTGGTTGAGGGAAAGACAGCTGGTCGTCCCGCAGCAATTCCGGGGTGAGTTGTTGCGGATTGCCCATGAGATTCCGCTAGCTGGACACTTGGGGATCAGCAAAACTAAGGCCCGGCTGTCTCAACACTTCTATTGGCCTAAGATGGGGACAGATGTGTCAAACTACTGCCGCTCCTGTATCACTTGTCAAAGAGTGGGGAAGGCGGGGCCTGCTCTTAAGGCTCCCCTGATCCCTTTGCCAGTGATAGAGGAGCCTTTCCAGAGGATCGCGGTGGACATTGTGGGCCCGCTGGCCGTCCCCAGCAGCTCTGGAAAGCAATACATCCTTACTGTGGTAGACTACGCTACCCGGTACCCAGAGGCAGTAGCTCTGTCGTCAACTAGGGCAGATAAGGTGGCGGATGCCCTGTTGGCTATCTTTTCACTTGTAGGGTTTCCCAGGGAAATGCTTACTGATCAAGGGACCCAATTTATGTCTCGCCTAATGAAGGCTCTCTGTAAGAGAATGCAGGTGAAGCACCTGGTATCGAGTGCGTATCACCCACAGACCAATGGCTTGTGTGAACGCTTCAATGGTACCCTCAAACAGATGCTACGCATGCTGGTTGAGACTCAAGGGTGCGACTGGGAGCGGTACCTCCCACACCTGCTGTTCGCTTACCAAGAGGTTCCGCAGGCCTCGACGGGGTTCTCCCCCTTCGAGCTCCTGTACGGCAGGCGAGTCCGGGGAACCCTTGGGTTGGTAAGAGAATCCTGGGAAGAGGAGCCGAACCCTTCTGAAGTGTCCATAGTGGAGTATGTCATGCGCTTCCGTGACAAGATGCAGACCTTGAAGCAGTTGGTGCACGACAACATGACTCAGGCTCAGGCTGACCAGAAGCACTGGTACGACCAGAACGCCCGGGAGCGGACCTACCACATGGGTCAAAAGGTGTGGGTGCTGGTCCCCGTACCAACGGATAAGCTTCAGGCAGCCTGGGAGGGCCCGTACGTCATCCATCAACAGCTCAACCCGGTCACGTACGTGGTAGGCGAAAGGCCTTTCACGTCAACATGATGAAGGCTCATCACGAACGTGAACCTTTCGTCCTACCGGTCTGCAGCTTGCCCGAAGATGGGGAGGAAGACACCCTCCTGGACATGCTGGCCCAAGCCAAGGCCAATGGGTCCATCGAGGACGTGGAGGTAAGCGACTGGTTAACTGAACCCCAGCGGTTGCAGTTGCAAACCACACTGGAACCCTTCCGGGTCGTGTTCTCCAACCGACCTGGGAGGACTGAGTTAGCCGTCCACGAGGTGGACACCGGGAATCACGCCTCACCATCAGAGGCTCCAGTGAAAACTCAGGCAGCTGTCATAGTCACGTCCCTTCCAGGGTAGTCTGGTTTGTGGCACAGTGGGGCCACAAAACCCCGAGCTCACGCCCACCAGTCAGGGCGCGAGCGTGACAAAAAGCCTCTTGGTGATGATCTAAGTAGACTGTATGAAGTTAATCTTCGTGTATACATAATCAGTATATTTATGTAATCCTTATATGTAATTATTAACCTTTGTATGTTATTCAAACAACAAAGAAGAATTGCAAATGCACTCACCAACTGCAGTTAAAGGTGTTTATTCAAACACAAAGCAGGACATCTTCACGGCACAGGGGAAAGGGAAATGACCAGAGGGAGTGCGGCAAACAAGACTTGGACCCGTAGAAGCGCTCTTGTGTAGCGCGAAATGGCTGTCGTCTCGTTTGCCGCACTCCCTCTGGTCATTTCCCTTTCCCCCGTGCCATGAAGATGTCCTGCTTTGTGTTTGAATAAACACCTTTAACTGCAGTTGGTGAGTGCATTTGCAATTCTTCTTTGTTGTTTGGATTCATATGGACTTTTTTTCATGCAAATAGCACCTCCTTCTCTTTCTCGGACTGCCATATTGGACCTAACGTGTTAATTTGGATTTTCTCTACGTTGATGTGGGGGGTTGTGCTGCTCCTTTCTTCTTTTGTTCTTTGTATGTTATTGTTAACATATACAAAAATGTACGCACTCACACTATTCAATCTTAATATTCCTTGAATTTTGTAGTTTGCAATGAAGTTGCTTTGTATTGCAAGGATTAGACTTTTTTAAAGCTGAACCTTTGTGTTAAAAACATGGCAAACTCAATTGCCAAATTCTCCTGTAAATAATTCTGCAAAGACGGAACCATCATACCATAAAAAATACGAGTGAATTTTCATGGGCACATCCAGTATGTGGGTTCCAAGGCCTAATGGGGTGCATATGACTATGCAGCAGGGCTGGCCTTGTCGCCAATGTGTAAAACAAAGGAGTATGGAGTACAAAATGCATATTGTGAAGTGGATTTTCATGGGCCCATCCACTATGTGGGTTCAAAGGCTTATTGGGGTGCATATGAATTGGTAGCAGGGCAGGCCTTGAATTCAATGCAACACTTTTTCAGGAGTCCCCCCTGGAAATCTTATGACAGGGGTATTGTGGTGCGTCGTAATTCTTGGCAGCCCATCCACTCACAGCATAGGCTACAACAGCTTAGGAGACCCACTGTTTCATAATGGCCCTTTAAGAAGATTAATGCCGCCTGATGCACCAGTAAAAATTGCCTCTGTGACTTTAAGAGTCCCTCCTTTGTAAATGAAACAAGATGGGTCTGCTTATGTGTCACACACCACATGGCCAGCTAGGGGTGTTGAATGTTACAATGAGATTTCCCAGTGAATGCATTTGTAGTGGTTGAAAGCAATGTTAAAGTTGAAAAACGCTGCGTCTGAACTAAGCCTAAGAGGGAGAGGAAATTTTCGGTCTGGGGTTAAATATTTGGCCTTAGAGGCAAGTCATTTACCTGCAAAGGATGTACCTTACCTACATATTTCCCAGCAAAACCCGTTTTGGTTTTGCTTTAATGTGTCTTTTGTGGCACCGGGAAAAATGGCATGAATCTTGGAAAAAAATGATTAAAGCTGTGAACTAGGAGTCAGGAATGCTTCCAGGGGCGATCCCCATGATGTTCCTGTGTCATTTGAGCAGTGTTTCTATCATTTTCAGATGTTTTTAGACATTAAAAGGACCCCCGGGGGGATCATGGCAAAAATACTCGGGTTTCTCATAGACTTACATTGGGTTCGTTGTTCTGGCCGAGTACCCGAGTATTTAACCCCTTAGCGACCGCCGATACGCCTTTTAACGGTGGCCGCTAAGGGTACTTAAACCACAGCGCCGTTAACGGCGCTGTGGAAAAAGTGAATAGCGCCCCCCAGAGGCCGATTTTCTCCGGGGTCTCGGCTGCCGGGGGTAGCCGAGACCCCAGAGAACATGATTCGGGGGGTTTTTAACCCACCCCGCATTTGCGATCGCCGGTAATTAACGGTTTACCGGCGATCGCAAAAAAAAAAAAAAGGCGATCTCTTTTTAATTTCTCTGTCCTTCGATGTGATCGCACATCGGAGGACAGAGAAAAGGGGTCCCAGGTGGCCCCCCAATACTCACCTATCTCCCCCGATGCTTCTCGTGTCTCCCGGTGGGCGCCGCCATCTTCAAAATGGCGGGCGCATGCGCAGTGCGCCCACCGGCCTGCACCGGGAGAATCTTTGGGGTCTCGGCTGCCGGGGGTAGCCGAGACCCCAAAGAACATGATCGGGGTCGGTTTTACCGACCCCTGTTTTGAGATCGCCGGTAATTAACTGTTTACCGGCGACCGCAAAAAAAAACGCGATCTCTTTTTAATTTCTCTGTCCTCCGATGTGATCGCACATCGGAGGACAGAGAAAAGGGGTCCCAGGTGGCCCCCCAATACTCACCTATCTCCCCCGATGCTTCTCGTGTCTCCCGGTGGGCGCAGCCTTCTTCAAAATGGCGGGCGCATGCGCAGTGCGCCCACCGGCCGGCAACGGGAGAATCTTTGGGGTCTCGGCTGCCGGGGGTAGCCGAGACCCCAAAGAACATGATCGGGGTCGGTTTTACCGACCCCTGTTTTGCGATTGCCGGTAATTAACTGTTTACCGGCGACCGCAAAAAAAAAAAAGTAAAGTGTAATTCTCTGTCCTCTGATGTGATTGCACATCAGAGGACAGAGAAATAGGGGGATTCGGGGACCCTACAATACTCACCTGTGTCCCTGGATCCTCTTGCTGCTCCTCCTGGCCGCCGGCAGAAGAAAATGGCGGGCGCATGCGCAGTGCGCCCGCCATCTGTCTCCATCTGCCGGCCGGCAGGAGAACAGCAGTAGGGGCTAAAATTAGGGGTAGGGTTAGGGTTAGGGGAAGGGATAGGGTTAGGGGTAGGGGTAGGGTTAGGGGTAGGGTTAGGGCTAGGGGTAGGGCTAGGGTTAGGGCTAGGGTTAGGGCTATTGTTAGGGCTAGGGTTGGGGCTAAATTTAGGGTTAGGGTTGGGGCTAAATTTAGGGTTAGGCTTCTTTCACACTTACGTCGGTATGGGGCCGTCGCAATGCGTCGGCCCGACATACCGACGCACGTTGTGAAAATTGTGCACACCGTGGGCAGCAGCTGTAGTTTTTCAACGCATCCGCTGCCCAATCTATGTCCTGGGGGGAGGGGGCGGAGTTACGGCCACGCATGCGCGGTCAGAAATGGCGGATGCGACGTACAAAAAAACGTTTCATTGAACGTTTTTTTGTGCCGACGGTCCGCCAAAACACAACTGATCCAGTGCACGACGGACGCGACGTGTGGCCATCCGTCACAGTCCGTCGGCAATACAAGTCTATGGGCAAAAAAACGCATCCTGCGGGCACATTTGCAGGATCCGTTTCTTGTCCAAAACGACGGATTGCGACGGAATGCCAAACGACGCAAGTGTGAAAGTAGCCTTAGGGCTAGGGTTGGGGCTAAAGTTAGGGCTAGGGTTGGGGCTAAAGTTAGGGTTAGAGCTGGGATTAGGGTTAGGGTTTGGATTAGGGTTGGTATTAGGGTTAGGGTTGGCATTAGGGTTACGCTTGGGATTAGGGTTAGGTTTGGGATTAGGGTTAAGGTTAGGGTTGTGATTAGGGGTGTATTGGGATTAGGGTTAGGTTTGAGGTTAGGGTTGAGATTAGGATTAGGGGTGTGTTGGATTTAGGGTTTTGATTAGGGTTATGGTTAGGGTTGACATTAGGGTTGTTTTGGGGTAAGGGTTGTGATTATGGTTAGGGTTAGTGATTAGGATTATGGATCAGGTTGGGATTAGGGTTAGGGGTGTGTTGGAGTTAGGGTTGGAGCTAGAATTGGGGGGTTTCCACTGTTTAGGTACATCAGGGGGTCTCCAAACACGACAGCCAATTTTGCGCTCAAAAAGTCAAATGGTGCTCCCTCCCTTCTGCGCTCTGCCGTGCGCTCAAACAGTGGGTTACCCCCACATATGGGGCATCAGCGTACTCGGGATAAATTGGACAACAACTTCTGGGGTCCAATTTCTCTTGTTACCCTTGTGAAAATAAAAACTTGGGAGCTACAATATCTTTTTTGTGAAAAAAAAAATATTTTTTATTTTTACGACTCTGCATTCTAAACTTCTGTGAAGCACTTGGGCATTCAAAGTTCTCACCACACATCTAGATAAGTTCCTTGGGGGGTCTAGTTTCCAAAATGGGGTCACTTGTGGGGGGTTACTACAGTTTAGGTACATCAGGGGCTCTGCAATCGCAACATAATGCCCACAGACCACTCTATCAAAGTCTGCATTCCAAAAAGGCGCTCCTTCCCTTCCGAGCTCTGCCGTGCGCCCAAACAGTGGTTTACCCCCACATATGGCGCATCAGCGTACTTGGGATAAATTGGACAACAACTATTGCAGTCCAATTTCTCCTGTTACCCTTGTGAAAATAAAAACTTGGGGGCTACAATATCTTTTTTGTGGAAAAAAAAAATATTTTTTATTTTCACGACTCTGCATTCTAAACTTCTGTGAAGCACTTGGGCATTCAAAGTTCTCACCACACATCTAGATAAGTTCCTTGGGGGGTCTAGTTTCCAAAATGGGGTCACTTGTGGAGGGTTTCTACTGGTTAGGTACATCTGGGGCTCTGCAAACGCAACATAATACCCGCAGACCATTCTATCAAAGTCTGCATTCCAAAACGGCGCTCCTTCCTTCCGAGCTCTGCCGTGCGCCCAAACAGTGGTTTACCCCCACATATGGGGTACCAGCATACTCAGGACAAATTGGACAACAACTTTTGTGGTCCAATTTCTCTCGTTACCCTTGTGAAAATAAAAACTTGGGGGCTAAAAAATCTTTTTTGTGGAAAAAAAAATATTTTTTATTTTCACGGCTCTGCATTATAAACTTCTGTGAAGCACTTGGGCATTCAAGGTTCTCACCACACATCTAGATAAGTTCCATGGGGGGTCTAGTTTCCAAAATGGGTTCACTTGTGGGGGATTTCTACTGTTTAGGCACATCAGGGGCTCTCCAAACGCGACATGGCGTCCGATCTCAATTCCAGCCAATTCTACATTGAAAAAGTAAAACGGCGCTCCTTCACTTCCAAGCTCTGCGGTGCGCCCTAACAGTGGTTTACCCCCACATATGGGGTATTGGCGTATTCAGGAGAAATTGCATAACAAAATTTATGGTTACATTTCTGTTTTTACACTTGTGAAAATAAAAAAAATGGTTCTGAATTAAGATGTTTGCAAAAAAAAGTTAAATGTTCATTTTTTCCTTCCACATTGTTTCAGTTCCTGTGAAGCACGTAAAGGGTTAATAAACTTCTTGAATGTGGTTTTGAGAACCTTGAGGGGTGTAGTTTTTAGAATGGTGTCACACTTCATTATTTTCTATCATATAGACCCCTCAAAATGACTTCAAATGTGATGTGGTCCCTAAAAAAAATGGTGTTGTAAAAATGAGAAATTGCTGGTCAACTTTTAACCCTTATAACTCCCTAACAAAAAAAAAATTTGTTTCCAAAATTGTGCTGATGTAAAGTAGACATGTGGGAAATGTTATTTATTAACTATGTTTTGTGACATATTTCTCTGATTTAAGGGCATAAAAATACAAAGTTTGAAAATTGCAAAATTTAAAAATTTTCGCCATATTTCCGTTTTTTTCATAAATAATCGCAAGTAATATCGAAGAAATGTTACCACTAACATGAAGTACAATATGTCACAAAAAAACAATCTCAGAATCAGCAGGATCCGTTGAAGCGTTCCAGAGTTATAACCTCATAAAGTGACAGTGGTCAGAATTGCAAAAATTGGCCTGGTCATTAAGTACCAAATTGGCTCTGTCACTAAGGGGTTAAATTTGCTCGACCCGAGCAACGAGCACCCGAGCATTTTAGTGCTCGCCCATCACTATTCATAAATTAATATTTTGTGGAATAACCATGATTTTTAATCACAGCTTTCATGCATCTTGGCATGCTTTCCAGCAGTGTTTCACACTGCTTCTGGCGCAAAGATGTAAGCAGTTCTTCTTTGTTTGATGGCTTGTGACTATCCATCATCCTCTTGATTACATTCCAGAGGTTTCCAATGGGGTTCAGGTCTGGAGAATGGGCTGCCCATGACAGGGTTTTGATGTGGTGGTTTCTTAATTTTTGCCAGAGCTGTATATATTACCCCAATTGCCACTGCACAAAAGCAATCAGGAAGAGTTGAGTCGATGCTCAAGAATTAGCGCTTCTAATAGATGCTCCATTTCTCATGCAGCTGAGGACTAGTCTTATTAGTGTTGGTAGGGGCCAATATCCATGGGCCTTCACAGCTTTTTAATATCAGCCATTAGCTGTCTGTTTTGCCTTAGCTGGTTATTAAAAATGGAGGGGGTCCCAATTAATTTTTTGGGTGAGTCCACCCATTTTTTAATAACCAGCAAAGAAAAAGCAGACAGCTGTCCACTGATTAATAGGCTGTAAAAGTAAATGTTTATTGGCCGTGCGCCCAAACAGTGGTTTACCCCCACATATGGGGTACCAGCATACTCAGGACAAATTGGACAACAACTTTTGTGGTCCAATTTCTCTCGTTACCCTTGTGAAAATAAAAACTTGGGGGCTAAAAAATCTTTTTTGTGGAAAAAAAAATATTTTTTATTTTCACGGCTCTGCATTATAAACTTCTGTGAAGCACTTGGGCATTCAAGGTTCTCACCACACATCTAGATAAGTTCCATGGGGGGTCTAGTTTCCAAAATGGGTTCACTTGTGGGGGATTTCTACTGTTTAGGCACATCAGGGGCTCTCCAAACGCGACATGGCGTCCGATCTCAATTCCAGCCAATTCTACATTGAAAAAGTAAAACGGCGCTCCTTCACTTCCAAGCTCTGCGGTGCGCCCTAACAGTGGTTTACCCCCACATATGGGGTATTGGCGTATTCAGGAGAAATTGCATAACAAAATTTATGGTTACATTTCTGTTTTTACACTTGTGAAAATAAAAAAAATGGTTCTGAATTAAGATGTTTGCAAAAAAAAAGTTAAATGTTCATTTTTTCCTTCCACATTGTTTCAGTTCCTGTGAAGCACGTAAAGGGTTAATAAACTTCTTGAATGTGGTTTTGAGAACCTTGAGGGGTGTAGTTTTTAGAATGGTGTCACACTTCATTATTTTCTATCATATAGACCCCTCAAAATGACTTCAAATGTGATGTGGTCCCTAAAAAAATGGTGTTGTAAAAATGAGAAATTGCTGGTCAACTTTTAACCCTTATAACTCCCTAACAAAAAAAAATTTTTTATTTATTAACTATGTTTTGTGACATATCTCTCTGATTTAACCCCTTCAAGACCCAGCCTATTTTGACCTTAAAGACCTTGCCGTTTTTTGCAATTCTGACCAGTGTCCCTTTATGAGGTAATAACTCAGGAACGCTTCAACGGATCCTAGCGGTTCTGAGATTGTTTTTTCGTGACATATTGGGCTTCATGTTAGTGGTAAATTTAGGTCAATAAATTCTGCATTTATTTGTGATAAACACGGAAATTTGGCGAAAATTTTGAAAATTTCGCAATTTTCACATTTTGAATTTTTATTCTGTTAAACCAGAGAGATATGTGACACAAAATAGTTAATAAATAACATTTCCCACATGTTTACTTTACATCAGCACAATTTTGGAAACAAAATTTTTTTTTGTTAGGAAGTTATAAGGGTTAAAATTCGACCAGCGATTTGTCATTTTTACAACGAAATTTACAAAACCATTTTTTTTAGGGACCACCTCACATTTGAAGTCAGTTTGAGGGGTCTATATGGCTGAAAATACCCAAAAGTGACACCATTCTAAAAACTGCACCCCTCAAGGTACTCAAAACCACATTCAAGAAGTTTATTAACCCTTCAGGTGCTTCACAGCAGCAGAAGCAACATGGAAGGAAAAAATGAACATTTAACTTTTTAGTCACAAAAATTATCTTTTAGCAACAATTTTTTTATTTTCCCAATGGTAAAAGGAGAAACTGAACCACGAAAGTTGTTGTCCAATTTGTCCTGAGTACGCTGATACCTCATATGTGGGGGTAAACCACTGTTTTGGCGCACGGCAGGGCTTGGAAGGGAAGGAGCGCCATTTGACTTTTTGAATCAAAAATTGGCTCCACTCTTTAGCGGACACCATGTCACGTTTGGAGAGCCCCCGTGTGCCTAAAAATTGGAGCTCCCCCACAAGTGACCCCATTTTGGAAACTAGACGCCCCAATGAACTTATCTAGATGCATAGTGAGCACTTTGAACCCCCAGGTGCTTCACAAATTGATCCGTAAAAATGAAAAAGTACTTTTTTTTCACAAAAAAATTCTTTTAGCCTCAATTTTTTCATTTTCACATGGGCAACAGGATAAAATGGATCCTAAAATGTGTTGGGCAATTTCTCCTGAGTACACCAATACCTCACATGTGGAGGTAAACCACTGTTTGGGCACATGGTAAGGCTCGGAAGGGAAGGAGCGCCATTTGACTTTTTGAATGAAAAATTATTTCCATCGTTAGCGGACACCATGTCGCGTTTGGATAGCTCCTGTGTGCCTAAACATTGGCGCTCCCCCACAAGTGACCCCATTTTGGAAACTAGACCCCCCAAGGAACTAATTTAGATGCCTAGTGAGCACTTTAAACCCTCAGGTGCTTCACAAATTGATCTGTAAAAATGAAAAAGTAATTTTTTTTCACAAAAAAATTCTTTTCGCCTCAATTTTTTCATTTTCACATGGGCAGTAGGATAAAATGGATCATAAAATTTGTTGGGCAATTTCTCCCGAGTACGCCGATACCTCATATGTGGGGGTAAACCACTGTTTGGGCACTCGGCAGGGCTCGGAAGAGAAGGCGCGCCATTTGACTTTTTGAATGGAAAATTAGCTCCAATTGTTAGCGGACACCATGTCGCGTTTGGAGAGCCCCTGTGTGCCTAAACATTGGAGCTCCCGCACAAGTGACCCCATTTTGGAAACTAGACCCCCCAAGGAACTTATCTAGATGCATATTGAGCACTTTAAACCCCCAGGTGCTTCACAGAAGTTTATAACGCAGAGCCATGAAAATAAAAAATAATTTTTCTTTCCTCAAAAATGATTTTTTAGCCTGGAATTTCCTATTTTGCCAAGGATAATAGGAGAAATTGGACCCCAAATATTGTTGTCCAGTTTGTCCTGAGTACGCTGATACCCCATATGTGGGGGTAAACCACTGTTTGGGCGCACGGCAGGGCTCGGAAGGGATGGCACGCCATTTGGCTTTTTAAATGGAAAATTAGCTCCAATCATTAGCGGACACCATGTCACGTTTGGAGAGCCCCTGTGTGCCTAAACATTGGAGATCCCCCAGAAATGACACCATTTTAGAAACTAGACCCCCAAAGGAACTAATCTAGATGTGTGGTGAGGACTTTGAACCCCCAAGTGCTTCACAGAAGTTTATAACGCAGAGCCATGAAAATAAAAAAAAAAATTATTTTCTCAAAAATGATCTTTTAGCCTGCAATTTTTTATTTTCCCAAGGGTAACAGGAGAAATTTGACCCCAAAAGTTGTTGTCCAGTTTCTCCTGAGTACGCTGATACCCCATATGTGGGGGTAAATCACTGTTTGGGCACATGCCGGGGCTCGGAAGTGAAGTAGTGACGTTTTGAAATGCAGACTTTGATGGAATGCTCTGTGGGCGTCACGTTGCGTTTGCAGAGCCCCTGATGTGGCTTAACAGTAGAAACCCCCCACAAGTGACCCCATTTTGGAAACTAGACCCCGAAAGGAACTTATCTAGATGTGTGGTGAGCACTTTGAACCCCCAAGTGCTTCATAGAAGTTTATAATGCAGAGCCGTGAAAATAATAAATACGTTTTCTTTCCTCAAAAATAATTATTTAGCCCAGAGTTTTTTAATTTTCCCAAGGGTAACAGGAGAAATTTGACCCCAATATTTGTTGTCCAGTTTCTCCTGAGTACGGTGATACCCCATATGTGGGGGTAAACTACTGTTTGGGCACACGTCGGGGCTCAGAAGGGAAGTAGTGACTTTTGAAATGCAGACTTTGATGGAATGGTCTGCGGGTGTCACGTTGCGTTTGCAGAGCCCCTGGTGTGCCTAAACAGTAGAAACCCCCCACAAGTGACCCCATTTTAGAAACTAGACCCCCCAAGGAACTTATCTAGATATGTGGTGAGCACTTTGAACCCCCAAGTGCTTCACAGACGTTTACAACACAGAGCCGTGAAAATAAAAAATCATTTTTCTTTCCTCAAAAATTATGTTTTAGCAAGCATTTTTTTAGATTCACAAGGGTAACAGGAGAAATTGGACCCCAGTAATTGTTGCGCAGTTTGTCCTGAGTATGCTGGTACCCCATATGTGGGGGTAAACCACTGTTTGGGCACACGTCAGGGCTCGGAAGTGAGGGAGCACCATTTGACTTTTTGAATACGAGATTGGCTGGAATCAATGGTGGCGCCATGTTGCGTTTGGAGACCCCTGATGTGCCTAAACAGTGGTAACCCCTCAATTCTACCTCCAACACTAACCCCAACACACCCCTAACTCTAATCCCAACTGTAGCCATAATCCTAATCACAACCCTAACCCCAACACACCCCTAACCACAACACTAACCCCAACACACCCCTAACCCTAACCACAACACTAATTCCAACCCTAACCCTAAGGCTATGTGCCCACGTTGCGGATTCGTGTGAGATATTTCCGCACCATTTTTGAAAAATCTGCGGGTAAAAGGCACTGTGTTTTACCTGCGGATTTTCCGCGGATTTCCAGTGTTTTTTGTGCGGATTTCACCTGCGGATTCCTATTGAGGAACAGGTGTAAAACGCTGCGGAATCCGCACAAAGAATTCACATGCTGCGGAAAATACAACGCAGCGTTCCCACGCGGTATTTTCCGCATCACGGGCACAGCGGATTTGGTTTTTCATATGTTTACATGGTACTGTAAACCTGATGGAACTCTGCTGCGAATCCGCAGCAAAATCCGCACCGTGTGCACATAGCCTAATTCTAAAGGTATGTGCACACGCTGCGGAAAACGCTGCGGATCCGCAGCAGTTTCCCATGAGTGTACAGTTCAATGTAAACCTATGGGAAACAAAAATCGCTGTACACATGCTGCGGAAAAACTGCACGGAAACGCAGCGGTTTACATTCCGCAGCATGTCACTTCTTTGTGCGGATTCCGCAGCGGTTTTACAACTGCTCCAATAGAAAATCGCAATTGTAAAACCGCAGTGAAATGCGCAGAAAAAAACGCGGTAAATCCGCCATAAATCCGCAGCGGTTTAGCACTGCGGATTTATCAAATCCGCAGCGGAAAAATCCGCAGAGGACCAGAATACGTGTGCACATTCCTAACCCTAACCCTAGCCCTAACCCTAACCCTACCCCTAACCCTAACCCTACCCCTAACCCTACCCCTAACCCTAACCCTATTCTAACATTAGTGGGAAAAAAAAATTTCTTTATTTTTTTATTGTCCCTACCTATGGGGGTGACAAAGGGGAAGGGGGGTCATTTATTATTTTTTTTATTTTGATCACTGAGATAGATTATATCTCAGTGATCAAAATGCACTTTGGAACGAATCTGCCGGCCGGCAGATTCGGCGGGCGCACTGCGCATGCGCCCGCCATTTTGGAAGATGGCGGCGCCCGGGAGAAGACGGACGGGACCACGGCTGGATCGGTAAGTATGATAGGGTGGGGGGGGACCACAGGGGGGGGATCGGAGCACGGGGGGGGGAATCGGAGCGCGGGAGGGGTGGAACGGAGCGCGGGGGGCGTGGAACGGAGCACGGGGGGGCTGGAATGGAGCACGGGGGGGTGGAACGGAGCACGGGGGGGGGTGGATCGGAGTGCAGGGGGGGTGATTGGAGCACGGGGGGGTGATTGGAGCACGGGGGGAGCGGACACGAGCACGGGGGGGAGCGGAGCACAGGGCGGAGGGGAGCCGGAGCAGTGTACCGGCCAGATCGGGGGGGTGGGGGGGCGATCGGAGGGGTGGGGTGGGGGCACACTAGTATTTCCAGCCATGGCCGATGATATTTCAGCATCGGCCATGGCTGGATTGTAATATTTCACCCGTTATAATGGGTGAAATATTACAAATCGCTCTGATTGGCAGTTTCACTTTCAACAGCCAATCAGAGCGATCGTAGCCACGAGGGGGTGAAGCCACCCCCCCTGGGCTAAACTACCACTCCCCCTGTCCCTGCAGATCGGGTGAAATGGGAGTTAACCCTTTCACCCGATCTGCAGGGACGCGATCTTTCCATGACGCCGCATAGGCGTCATGGGTCGGATTGGCACCGACTTTCATGACGCCTACGTGGCGTCAAAGGTCGGGAAGGGGTTAAGGGCATAAAAATACAAAGTTTGAAAATTGCAAAATTTAAAAATTTTCGCCATATTTCCGTTTTTTTCATAAATAATCGCAAGTAATATCGAAGAAATGTTACCACTAACATGAAGTACAATATGTCACGAAAAAACAATCTCAGAATCAGCAGGATCCGTTGAAGCGTTCCAGAGTTATAACCTCATAAAGTGACAGTGGTCAGAATTGCAAAAATTGGCCTGGTCATTAAGTACCAAATTGGCTCTGTCACTAAGGGGTTAAATTTGCTCGACCCGAGCAACGAGCACCCGAGCATTTTAGTGCTCGCCCATCACTATTCATAAATTAATATTTTGTGGAATAACCATGATTTTTAATCACAGCTTTCATGCATCTTGGCATGCTTTCCAGCAGTGTTTCACACTGCTTCTGGCGCAAAGATGTAAGCAGTTCTTCTTTGTTTGATGGCTTGTGACTATCCATCATCCTCTTGATTACATTCCAGAGGTTTCCAATGGGGTTCAGGTCTGGAGAATGGGCTGCCCATGACAGGGTTTTGATGTGGTGGTTTCTTAATTTTTGCCAGAGCTGTATATATTACCCCAATTGCCACTGCACAAAAGCAATCAGGAAGAGTTGAGTCGATGCTCAAGAATTAGCGCTTCTAATAGATGCTCCATTTCTCATGCAGCTGAGGACTAGTCTTATTAGTGTTGGTAGGGGCCAATATCCATGGGCCTTCACAGCTTTTTAATATCAGCCATTAGCTGTCTGTTTTGCCTTAGCTGGTTATTAAAAATGGAGGGGGTCCCAATTAATTTTTTGGGTGAGTCCACCCATTTTTTAATAACCAGCAAAGAAAAAGCAGACAGCTGTCCACTGATTAATAGGCTGTAAAAGTAAATGTTTATTGGACGCTTCCCAGCATAATGAGACCAGCTCACAGCCAATGTGGTCTCGAACTTTCGTACTGTAAAATGGGGGTAGTAAGCGGTAAAGGTGAAAAATGGAACAAAAAGGGGGTAAGCAGGACAATAGCCCTGAAAACAAATGTGGATAGTAAGATCACTTAAAATAACAGAGAATAAAGAGTAATAAGAATAATCTTGAAAAAAGAGGCATAGGTCCAAATGTAGGAGGAGGTGTAGTAGGTGGATGAGCTTGAGGCGAATGTGGCGATAAAGGTGGAAGAGGCAGGGGGCGAGGTATCCAACTGTTGTTTTTTTTTTTTTTTTTTTTGGGGGGGGGTTCTTGTTAATTTTTTTTTTTTTTTTTAGGGACAGCACTTAAAAGAACATAGTATAAAATAAAATAAAAAAGAACACTGTAGATACAGTAGTCGGATGTCCTAATGGAGAAGGAGGTGGTGTAGGTGGACTAGCAGTATGTGGACATTGCAGTGTAGATGGAAGAGACAGACCTGATGGTATCCAACATTATTTTTGTGGATTTTATTTCTCTTCCTTTTTGGTAAGGCCCCAAAATAAAACAAATGGCAAATAAAATATAACAATGTCTTGGTGCAGATGGTACATTTGTCTGGTCAGCCAAAGGTACAGACAAGTCCTGTGGACGCCACTCCTGGTTTCTTTTAATGAGTGTGAGAGTGCCCACGTTGGCTTTGGACAGGTGGATGCGTGTTGTGAATTCTGCTCTTGGGCTCCCTCCGGTGGTTGTTGATGGTAATGCAGTTATTCCTGAGCAGCAGTCTTGGACAGGTGTTTCTGCTAATTGCAATTCTGACTGGAGTATTTAACTGTGCAGGACTCATTAGTCCTTGCCAGTAGTCAATGTTCCTTTGGAAGTGTTGGTCCTCTGCCTGGCCTCTCCTGCTTGCTGCCATCTCAGCAAAGATAATAATAATAATAATAATAATAATAATAATAATAATCTATATTTTTATATAGCGCTAACATATTCCGCAGTGCTTTACAGTTTGCACACATTATCTTCACTGTCCCCAATGGGGCTCACAATCTAAATTCCCTATCAGTATGTCTTTGGAATGTGGGAGGAAACCGGAGTGCCCGGAGAAAACCCACGCAAACACGGAGAGAACATGCAAACTCTTTGCAGATGATGTCCTGGGTGGGATTAGAACCCAGGACTCCAGCGCTGCAAGGCTGCAGTGCTAACCACTGCGCCACCGTGCTGCCCGGTGCTTGCTTCACTTTTTAGACACACGGCTGTGTTTATTTTTTTTGTGCTGATCTTGTTTCTATTTTGTTCCTGCTAGACTGTGCCTGTTGTTTTTCTCAGTCTAGTTGGACTGGCTGGAGTCGCAGATATACTCTCCACATCTTTAGTTAGGTGGTGGAGTTTTTGTATTTTTCTGCTGTGGATATTTTGTAGTGTTTTATGCTGACTGCATAGTATCCTGTACTTTCCGTTCCTATCTAGGTAGAAGTGGCCTCCTTTGCTTATCCCTGTTTTCTGTCTGCGTGTGTCTTTTCCTCTCCTACTCACAGTCATTATTTGTGGGGGGCTACCTATCCTTTGGGGATCTACTCTGAGGCAAGAGAGTTTTTCCTATTTCCATCTTTAGGAATATTTAGTCCTTAGGCTGTGTCGAGGTGTCTAGGTCTGGTTAGGCACACCCCACGGCTACTTCTATTTGCGGTGATAGGATCAGGGTTTGCGGTCAGTAAAGTTACCACTGCTCCAGCGAAGGTCATTTCATGCTGCTCCAAGGCCACCTGATCATAACAGTACTACTGGCCCACAATGAGTTAATTGCATCTCAGAAGAAGGGAGGAAAGATCTTGAGCCATTTTTTTTTCTCCAGTCTGTTTTGTCTTTTCCTCCCTCTTTATCTCTGGGTGGCTGAAGAGCCTCGTGTTAGCATGAATGTTCAGGAATTAGTTTCTCGTGTAGACCAGCTTGCTGCTAGAGTACAGGGTATTTCTGATTACATTGTTCAGACTCCTGTTTTAGAACCGAAGATACCTACTCCTGATTTGTTTTTTGGTAACAGGTCCAAATTTTTGAGTTTAAAAAACAACTGTAAACTGTTTTTTGCATTGAAACCTCGATCCTCCGGTGATTCCATTCAACAAGTTAAAATCATTATTTCCCTGCTGCGTGGTGATCCACAGGATTGGGCATTTTCCCTGGAATCTGGGGATCCTGCTTTGCTTAATGTAGACTCCTTCTTTCAGGCGTTAGGATTACTGTATGATGAACCTAATTCGGTGGATCAAGCTGAGAAGACCTTGTTGGCCCTGTCTCAGGGTCAAGAGGCGGCAGAATTGTATTGTCAGAAATTCAGAAAATGGTCTGTATTGACTAAATGGAATAATGATGCTTTGGCAGCAATTTTCAGAAAGGGGCTTTCTGAATCCGTTAAAGATGTTATGGTGGGGTTTCCCACACACTCCAGTCTGAGTGATTCTATGTCTCTGGCCATTCAGATTGATCGGCGCTTGCGTGAGCGCAGAACTGTGCGCGCTATGGCGTTATCCTCAGAGCAAATTCCTGAGCCAATGCAATGTGATAGCATTCTGTCTAGAACGGAACGACAAGGTTTCAGACGTCAGAATAGGTTGTGTTATTATTGTGGCGACGCTTCCCACGTCATTTTTGTCTGCCCTTAGCGGGCCAAGAGGATCGCCAGTTCATTTACCATCAGTACTGTACAACCTAAATTTCTGTTATCTGTGTCCTTGATCTGTTCATTGTCATCATTTTCTGTCATGGCGTTTGTGGATTCAGGCACTGCTTTGAACTTAATGGACTTTGAGTTTGCCAGGCTTTGTGGTTTTCCCTTGCAGCCTTTGCAGAACCCTATTCCTTTAAGGGGCATTGATGCTACACCCTTGGCTAAAAATAAGCCCCAGTTTTGGACACAGGTGACCATGCGCATGGCGCCAGCCCATCAGGAAGATTGTCGATTTCTGGTGTTGCATAATTTGCATGATGCTATCGTGCTGGGTTTTCCATGGTTGCAAGTACATAATCCTGTTTTGGATTGGAAGTCCATGTCCGTGACTAGTTGGGGGTTCATAATGATGTTCCTCTGATGTCTATCGCCCCTTCTCCCTCTTCTGAAATTCCGGAGTTTTTGTCTGATTTTCAGGATGTATTCGATGAGCCCAAGTCCAGTTTCCTTCCACCACACAGGGACTGCGATTGTGCTATTGACTTGATTCCAGGCTGTAAGTTTCCTAAGGGCCGACTTTTCAACCTGTCTGTACCTGAATATACCGCCATGCGGAGCTATATTAAGGAGTCTTTGGAGAAAGGGCATATTCGACCATCTTCTTCACCGTTGGGAGCGTGTTATGAAAGGCAATTCAGTACTACAATGGACATAGCGGTCAGAGCACATACAGTGATCTGACAATAACCCAAAATCATAGAACGAGCTCTGAGACGTGTGAACTCTGCAGACCGCAATCCCTAATCCTCTCCAAACAACACTAGAGGCAGCCGTGGATTGCGCCTAACTCTGCCTATGCAACTCGGCACAGCCTGAGAAACTAACTAGCCTGAAGATAGAAAATAAGCCTACCTTGCCTCAGAGAAATACCCCAAAGGAAAAGGCAGCCCCCCACATATAATGACTGTGAGTTAAGATGAAAAGACAAACGTAGAGATGAAATAGATTCAGCAAAGTGAGGCCCGACTTTCTTAACAGATCGAGGATAGAAAAGGTAACTTTGCGGTCTACACAAAACCCTAAAGAACACCACGCAAAGGGGGCAAAAAGACCCTCTGTACCGAACTAACGGCACGGAGGTACACCCTTTGCGTCCCAGAGCTTCCAGCAACAAATTAGACAAGCTGGACAGAAAAAATAGCAAACAAATAGCAAAGAAGAACTTAGCTATGCAGAGCAGCAGGCCACAGGAATGATCCAGGGAAAAGCAAGTCCAACACTGGAACATTGACAGGAAGCCAGGATCAAAGCATTAGGTGGAGTTAAGTAGAGAAGCACCTAACGACCTCACCAGATCACCTGAGGGAGGAAACTCAGAAGCCGCAGTACCACTTCCCTCCACCAACAGAAGCTCACAGAGAGAATCAGCCGAAGTACCACTTGTGACCACAGGAGGCAGCTCTGCCACAGAATTCACAACAGTACCCCCCCTTGATGAGGGGTCACCGAACCCTCACCAGAGCCCGCAGGCCGACCAGGATGAGCCACATGAAAGGCACGAACAAGATCGGGAGCATGGACATCAGAGGCAAAAACCCAGGAATTATCTTCCTGAGCATAACCCTTCCATTTAACCAGATACTGGAGTTTCCGTCTAGAAACACGAGAATCCAAAATCTTCTCCACAATATACTCCTATTCCCCCTCCACCAAAACCGGGGCAGGAGGATCAACAGATGGAACCATAGGTACCACGTATCTCCGCAACAATGACCTATGGAATACGTTATGTATGGAAAAAGAATCTGGAAGGGTCAGACGAAAAGACACAGGATTAAGAACCTCAGAAATCCTATACGGACCAATGAAACGAGGTTTAAACTTAGGAGAGGAAACCTTCATAGGAACATGACGAGAAGACAACCAAACCAGATCCCCAACACGAAGTCGGGGACCCACACGGCGTCTGCGATTAGCGAAACGTTGAGCCTTCTCCTGGGACAAGGTCAAATTGTCCACTACATGAGTCCAAATCTGCTGCAACCTGTCCACCACAGTATCCACACCAGGACAGTCCGAAGACTCAACCTGTCCTGACGAGAAACGAGGATGGAACCCAGAATTGCAGAAAAATTGCAAAACCAAGGTAGCCGAGCTGGCCCGATTATTAAGGGCGAACTCAGCCAAAGGCAAAAAGGACACCCAGTCATCCTGATCGGCAGAAACAAAGTATCTCAGATATGTTTCCAAGGTCTGATTGGTTCGTTCGGTCTGGCCATTAGTCTGAGGATGGAAAGCCGAGGAAAAAGACAAGTCAATGCCCATCCTACCACAAAAGGCTCGCCAAAACCTTGAAACAAACTGGGAACCTCTGTCAGAAACGATATTCTCTGGAATGCCATGTAAACGAACCACATGCTGGAAGAACAATGGCACCAAATCAGAGGAGGAAGGCAATTTAGACAAGGGTACCAGATGGACCATCTTAGAAAAGCGATCACAGACCACCCAAATGACTGACATCTTTTGAGAAACGGGAAGATCAGAAATAAAATCCATAGAGATATGTGTCCAAGGCCTCTTCGGGACTGGCAAGGGCAAAAGCAACCCACTGGCACGAGAACAGCAGGGCTTAGCCCGAGCACAAATCCCACAGGACTGCACAAAAGCACGCACATCCCACGACAGAGACGGCCACCAAAAGGATCTAGCCACTAACTCTCTGGTACCAAAGATTCCAGGATGACCAGCCAACACCGAACAATGAACCTCAGAGATAACTTTATTGGTCCACCTATCAGGGACAAACAGTCTCTCCGCTGGACAACGATCAGGTTTATTAGCCTGAAATTTTTGCAGCACCCGCCGCAAATCAGGGGAGATGGCAGACACAATTACTCCTTCCTTGAGGATACCCGCCGGCTCAGACAAACCCGGAGAGTCGGGCACAAAACTCCTAGACAGAGCATCCGCCTTCACATTTTTAGAGCCCGGAAGGTACGAAATCACAAAGTCAAAACGGGCAAAAAACAGCGACCAACGAGCCTGTCTAGGATTCAACCGCTTAGCAGACTCAAGATAAGTCAAGTTCTTATGATCAGTCAATACCACCACCCGATGCTTAGCTCCTTCAAGCCAATGACGCCACTCCTCGAATGCCCACTTCATGGCCAGCAACTCTCGGTTGCCCACATCATAATTTCGCTCAGCAGGCGAAAACTTCCTGGAAAAAAAAGCGCATGGTTTCATCACTGAGCAATCAGAACCTCTCTGCGACAAAACAGCCCCTGCTCCAATCTCAGAAGCATCAACCTCGACCTGGAACGGAAGAGAAACATCTGGTTGACACAACACAGGGGCAGAAGAAAAACGACGCTTCAACTCCTGAAAAGCTTCCACAGCAGCAGAAGACCAATTGACCAAATCAGCACCCTTCTTGGTCAAATCGGTCAATGGTTTGGTAATACTAGAAAAATTGCAGATGAAGCGACGATAAAAATTAGCAAAGCCCAGGAACTTTTGCAGACTTTTCAGAGATGTCGGCTGAGTCCAATCATGGATGGCTTGGACCTTAACAGGATCCATCTCGATAGTAGAAGGGGAAAAGATGAACCCCAAAAATGAAACCTTCTGCACACCAAAGAGACACTTTGATCCCTTCACAAACAAAGAATTAGCACGCAGGACCTGAAAAACTGTTCTGACCTGCTTCACATGAGACTCCCAATCATCCGAAAAGATCAAAATGTCATCCAAGTACACAATCAGGAATTTATCCAGGTACTCTCGGAAGATGTCATGCATAAATAACTGAAACACTGATGGAGCATTGGCAAGTCCGAATGGCATCACTAGATACTCAAAATGACCCTCGGGCGTATTAAATGCAGTTTTCCATTCATCTCCTCGCCTGATTCGCACCAGATTATACGCACCACGAAGATCTATCTTGGTGAACCAACTAGCCCCCTTAATCCGAGCAAACAAATCAGATAACAATGGCAAGGGGTACTGAAATTTAACCGTGATCTTATTTAGAAGGCGGTAATCTATACAAGGTCTCAGCGAACCATCCTTCTTGGCTACAAAAAAGAACCCTGCTCCTAATGGTGACGATGACGGGCGAATATGCCCCTTCTCCAGGGATTCCTTCACATAACTGCGCATAGCGGCGTGCTCAGGCACGGATAAATTAAACAGTCGACCTTTTGGGAATTTACTACCAGGAATCAAATTGATAGCACAATCACAATCCTTATGCGGAGGTAGGGCATCGGACTTGGGCTCATCAAATACATCCTGGTAATCAGACAAGAACTCTGGAACCTCAGAAGGGGTGGATGACGAAATTGACAGAAATGGAACATCACCATGTACCCCCTGACAACCCCAGCTGGACACCGACATGGATTTCCAATCTAATACTGGATTATGGGCTTGTAGCCATGGCAACCCCAACACGACCACATCATGCAGATTATGCAACACCAGAAAGCGAATAACCTCCTGATGTGCAGGAGCCATGCACATGGTCAGCTGGGTCCAGTACTGAGGCTTATTCTTGGCCAAAGGCATGGCATCAATTCCTCTCAATGGAATAGGACACTGCAAGGGCTCTAAGAGAAACCCACAATGCTTAGCATACTCCAAGTCCATCAAATTCAGGGCAGCGCCTGAATCCACAAATGCCATGACAGAATACGATGACAAAGAACAGATCAAGGTAACGGACAGAAGAAATTTTGACTGTACCGTACCAATGGTGGCAGACCTAGCGAACCGCTTAGTGCGCTTAGGACAATCAGAGATAGCATGAGTGGAATCACCACAGTAGAAACACAGCCCATTCAGACGTCTGTGTTCTTGCCGTTCAACTCTGGTCAAAGTCCTATCGCACTGCATAGGCTCAGGTTTAAGCTCAGGTAATACCGCCAAATGGTGCACAGATTTACGCTCACGCAAGCGTCGACCGATCTGAATGGCCAAAGACATAGACTCATTCAAACCAGCAGGCATAGGAAATCCCACCATGACATCCTTAAGGGCTTCAGAGAGACCCTTTCTGAACATAGCTGCCAGTGCAGATTCATTCCATTGAGTGAGCACGGACCACTTTCTAAATTTCTGACAATATACCTCTATCTCATCCTGACCCTGACAAAGAGTCAGAAAATTTTTCTCTGCCTGATCCACTGAATTAGGTTCATCGTACAGCAATCCGAGCGCCAGGAAAAACGCATCGATATTACTCAATGCAGGATCTCCCGGCGCAAGAGAAAATGCCCAGTCCTGAGGGTCGCCGCGCAAAAAAGAAATAACAATCAAAACCTGTTGAACTGGATCACCAGAGGAGCGAGGTTTCAAGGCCAGAAATAATTTACAATTATTTTTGAAACTCAGAAACTTAGTTCTACCTCCAAAAAACAAATCAGGAATAGGAATTCTTGGTTCCAACATAGCTTTCTGATCAATAGTGTCTTGAATCTTTTGTACTCTTGCCGAGAGCTGATCCACAAATGAAGACAGACTTCTAATGTCCATCGCTACACCTGTGTACTGAACCACCCAAATGTCTAGGGGAATAAAAAGGCAAAACACAGTGCAAAGCAAAAAAAAGTGGTCTCAGAACTTCTTTTTTCCCTCTATTGAGAATCATTAGTACTTTTGGCTTCCTGTACTGTTATGAAAGGCAATTCAGTACTACAATGGACATAGCGGTCAGAGCACTTACAGTGATCTGACAATAACCCAAAATCATAGAACGAGCTCTGAGACGTGGGAACTCTGCAGACCGCAATCCCTAATCCTCTCCAAACAACACTAGAGGCAGCCGTGGATTGCGCCTCACTCTGCCTATGCAACTCGGCACAGCCTTAGAAACTAACTAGCCTGAAGATAGAAAATAAGCCTACCTTGCCTCAGAGAAATACCCCAAAGGAAAAGGCAGCCCCCCACATATAATGACTGTGAGTTAAGATGAAAAGACAAACGTAGAGATGAAATAGATTCAGCAAAGTGAGGCCCGACTTTCTTAACAGATCGAGGATAGAAAAGGTAACTTTGCGGTCTACACAAAACCCTAAAGAACACCACGCAAAGGGGGCAAAAAGACCCTCCGTACCGAACTAACGGCACGGAGGTACACCCTTTGCCTCCCAGAGCTTCCAGCAACAAATTAGACAAGCTGGACAGAAAAAATAGCAAACAAATAGCAAAGAAGAACTTAGCTATGCAGAGCAGCAGGCCACAGGAATGATCCAGGGAAAAGCAAGTCCAACACTGGAACATTGACAGGAAGCCAGGATCAAAGCATTAGGTGGAGTTAAGTAGAGAAGCACCTAACGACCTCACCAGATCACCTGAGGGAGGAAACTCAGAAGCCGCAGTACCACTTCCCTCCACCAACAGAAGCTCACAGAGAGAATCAGCCGAAGTACCACTTGTGACCACAGGAGGGAGCTCTGCCACAGAATTCACAACAGGAGCGGGGTTCTTTTTTGTTGCTAGAAAAGATGGTTCCTTAAGACCCTGTATTGATTATCGCCTCTTGAATAAGTTCACGGTCAAGTTTCAATATCCTTTACCTTTGCTTTCTGATTTGTTTGCTAGGATTAAGGGAGCTAGTTGGTTTACTAAGATTGACCTTCGGTGGGCTTATAATCTTGTTCGTATTAAGCAGGGTGATGAATGGAAAACTGCGTTTAACACGCCGAGGGTCATTTTGAATACCTTGTGATGCCATTCGGACTCTCTAATGCTCCATCTGTTTTTCAGTCCTTCATGCATGATATCTTCCGGGATTATCTTGACAAATTCCTGATTGTATATTTGGACGATATTTTGATTTTTTCCGATGAATGGGAGTCTCATGTGCAGCAGGTCAGGATGGTATTTCAGATCCTTCGTGACAATGCCTTGTTTGTGAAAGGGTCTAAGTGTCTTTTTGGGGTGCAGAAGGTTTCCTTTTTGGGCTTTATTTTTTCTCCCTCGTCTATAGAGATGGATCCGGTTAAAGTTCAGGCCATTCATGATTGGATTCAGCCCACATCCGTGAAGAGCCTTCAGAAATTTTTGGGTTTTGCTAATTTTTATCGCCATTTCATTGCTAATTTTTACAGCGTGGTTAAACCCTTGACTGATTTGACGAAGAAGGGCGCTGATGTGGCGAATTGGTCCCCTGCGTCTGTCTCTGCCTTTCAGGAACTTAAGCATCGTTTTACTTCTGCTCCTGTGTTGCGTCAACCAGATGTTTCTCTTCCGTTTCAGGTTGAGGTTGACGCTTCTGAGATTGGGGCAGGGGCTGTTTTGTCTCAGAGGGATCCTGTTGGTTCCTTAATGAAACCGTGTGCCTTCTTTTCCCGTAAGTTTTCGCCTGCTGAACGCCATTATGATGTCGGCAATCGGAAGTTGTTGGCTATGAAGTGGGCGTTTGAGGAGTGGCGACATTGGCTTGAGGGAGCTAAGCACCGTATTGTGGTCTTGACCGATCATAAGAATCTGATTTACCTCGAGTCTGCCAAAAGGTTGAATCCTAGACAGGCTCGATGGTCCATGTTTTTTTCTCGTTTTGATTTTGTGGTCTCGTACCTTCCGGGTTCTAAGAATATTAAGGCTGATGCCCTCTCTAGGAGTTTTCGGCCTGATTCTCCTGAGGTTTTGGAACCAGTCGGTATTTTGAAGGAAGGGGTGGTCCTTTCTGCCATTTCTCCTGATTTACGACGGGTTCTTCAGAAATTTCAGGCTGACAAACCTGATCGTTGTCCTGTCGGGAAGCTGTTTGTTCCTGACAGATGGACTAGTAGAGTGATTTCTGAGGTTCATTGTTCTGTGTTGGCTGGACATCCTGGCATTTTTGGTACCAGAGATTTGGTTGGTAGGTCATTTTGGTGGCCTTCCTTATCGCGTGATGTGCGGTCTTTTGTTCAGTCCTGTGGGACTTGTGCGCGGGCCAAGCCTTGTTGCTCCCGTGCTAGTGGGTTGCATTTGCCATTGCCGATCCCTGAGAGGCCCTGGACGCATATTGCTATGGATTTTATTTCCGATCTTCCCGTTTCCCAGAGGATGTCTGTTATCTGGGTTGTTTGTGACTGATTCTCTAAGATGGTTCATTTGGTGCCTTTGCCTAAATTGCCTTCTTCTTCTGATTTGGTTCCGTTGTTTTTTCAGCATGTGGTCCGTTTGCATGGTATTCCTGAGAATATTGTGTCCGACAGAGGTTCCCAGTTTGTTTCTAGGTTTTGGTGGGCCTTTTATGCTAGGCTGGGCATTAATTTGTCTTTTTCTTCTGCATTTCATCCTCAGACAAATGGCCAGACCGAGAGTACTAATCAGACTTTGGAGACTTATTTGAGATGCTTTGTGTCTGCTGATCAGGATGATTGGGTGGCTTTTTTGCCATTGGCCGAGTTTGCCCTTAATAATCGGGCTAGTTCGGCTACTTTGGTTTCGCCTTTCTTTTCTAATTTTGGTTTTCATCCTCGTTTTTCTTCTGGGCAGGTTGAGTCTTCTGACTTTCCTGGTGTGGATTCTGTGGTTTACAGGTTGCAGCAGATTTGGGCTCAGGTGGTGGACAATTTGGTGTTGTCTCAGGAGGAGGCTCAACGTTTTGCTATCCGACGTCGCGGTGTTGGTTCCCGGCTGTGTTGGTTCCCGGCTTCGGGATCTGGTTTGGTTATCTTCCCGTCATGTTCCTATGAAGGTTTCTTCTCCTTAGTTTAAGCCTCGGTTTATTGGTCCTTATAAGATTTTTGAGATTATTAATCCGGTGTCTTTTCGTCTGGCGCTTCCAGCCTCTTTTGCTATCCATAATATCTTCCATAGATCTTTGTTGCGGAAATATGTGGAGCCCGTTGTTCCCTCTGTTGATCCTCCGGCCCCTGTGTTGGTCGATGGGGAGTTGGAATATGTGGTTGAGAAGATGTTGGATTCTCGTTTTTCGAGGCGGAAGCTTCAGTACCTTGTCAAATGGAAGGGTTATGGCCAGGAGGATAATTCTTGGGTTTCGGCCTCTGATGTCCATGCCGCTGATTTGGTTCGTGCCTTTCATCGGGCTCATCCTGACCAGCCTGGGGGTTCTGGTGAGGGTTCGGTGACCCCTCCTCAAGAGGGGGGGGGGGGTACTGTTGTGAATTCTGCTCTTGGGCTCCCTCCGGTGGTTGTTGATGGTAATGCAGTTATTCCTGAGCAGAAGTCTTGGACAGGTGTTTCTGCTAATTGCAATTCTGACTGGGGTATTTAGCTGTGCAGGACTCATTAGTCCTTGCCAGTAGTCAATGTTCCTTTGGAAGTGTTGGTCCTCTGCCTGGCCTCTCCTGCTTGCTACCATCTCAGCAAAGATAAGTGCTTGCTTCACTTTTTAGACACACGGCTGTGTGTTTATTTTTTTTTTGTGCTAATCTTGTTTCTATTTTGTTCCTGCTAGACTGTGCCTGTTGTTTTTCTCAGTCTAGTTGGACTCGCTGGAGTCGCAGATATACTCTCCACATCTTTAGTTAGGTGGTGGAGTTTTTGTATTTTTCTGCTGTGGATATTTTGTAGTGTTTTATGCTGACCGCATAGTATCCTGTACTTTCCGTTCCTATCTAGGTAGAAGTGGCCTCCTTTGCTTATCCCTGTCTTCTGTCTGCGTGTGTCTTTTCCTCTCCTACTCACAGTCATTATTTGTGGGGGGCTACCTATCCTTTGGGGATCTACTCTGAGGCAAGAGAGTTCTTCCTATTTCCATCTTTAGGAATATTTAGTCCTTAGGCTGTGTCGAGGTGTCTAGGTCTGGTTAGGCACACCCCACGGCTACTTCTATTTGCGGTGATAGGATCAGGGTTTGCGGTCAGTAAAGTTACCACTGCTCCAGCGAAGGTCATTTCATGCTGCTCAAAGGCCACCTGATCATAACAGATGCGCCTATGTGTGATTATATTCCCTGCTGTGAAAAACACATTCTAACATTGCACTTGCCACGGGGCATGCCAGCACTTCCAAGTCAAAAAATACAAGCCTAGGCCATGTGTCCAGTTTGGAAACCAAGAAGTTAACCCCTTAATCCCATATGACGTACTATCCCGTCGAGGTGACCTGGGACTTAATTCCCAGTGACGGGATAGTACGTCATATGCGATCGGCCGCGCTCACGGGGGGAGCGCGGCCGTTCGCGGCCGGGTGTCAGCTGACTATCGCAGCTGACATCCGGCACTATGTGCCAGGAGTGGTCACGGACTGCTCCCGGCACATTAACCCCCGGCACACCGCGATCAAACATGATCGCGGTGTGCCGGCAGTACAGGAAAGCATCGCGCAGGGAGGGGGCTCCCTGCGTGCTTCCCTGAGACGATCGGTACAAGGTGATGTGCTCACCTTTTTCCGAGCGTCTTCTCCCTGCAGGCCCCGGATCCAAAATGGCCGCGGGGCTGCATCCGGGTCCTGCAGGGAGTACTTCCGGGTCGCCTGCAGGTGCTGGTAAGCCTGCAGCGATGTCAGTGAGATCGCCGATCTTACAGAGTGCTGTGCAAACTGTAAGATCGGCGATCTGTGATGACCCCCCCTGGGACAAAGTAAAAAAGTAAAAAAAAAAAAAAAATTCCACGTGTAAAAAAAAAAAAAAAAAAAATTACTAAATAAATAAATTTAAAAAAAAATATTATTCCCATAAATACATTTCTTTATAAAAAAAAACCCAAAACAATAAAAGTACACATATTTAGTATCGCCGCGTCCGTAACGATCCGACCTATAAAACTGTCCCACTAGTTAACCCCTTCAGTGAACACCGTAAGAAAAAAAAAAAGAAAAAAAACTAGCCAAAAAACAACGCTTTATTATCATACCGCCGAACAAAAAGTGGAATAACACGCGATCAAAAAGACGGATATAAATAACCATGGTACCACTGAAAACGTCATCTTGTCCCGCAAAAAACGAGCCACCACAAAGCATAATAAGCAAAAAAATAAAAAAGTTATAGCGCCAAAACATTAAAAAAATGATATAAATGAGGTATCGTTGCAATCGTACTGACCCGACAAATAAAACTGCTTCATCCACTTTACCAAACGCGGAACGGTATAAACGCCTCCCCCAAAAGAAATTCATGAATAGCTGGTTTTTGGTCATTCTGCCTCACAAAAATCGTAATAAAAAGTGATCAAAAACTGTCACGTGTCCAAAAATGTTACCAATAAAAACATCAACTCGTCCCGCAAAAAACAAGACCTCACATGACTCTGTGGACCAAAATATGGAAAAATTATAGGTCTCAAAATGTGGAGACGCAAAAACTTTTTTGCTATAAAAAAAGCGTATTTTAGTGTGTGACAGCTGCCAGTCATAAAAATCCGATATAAAAAACGCTATAAAAGTAAATCAAACCCCCCTTCATCACCCCCTTAGTTAGGGAAAAATAATAAAATTAAAAAAATGTATTTATTTCCATTTTCCCATTAGGGTTAGGGCTAGGGTTGGGGCTGGGGTTAGGGCTAGGGTTAGGTACTCAGGACAAATTGGACAACAACTTTTGGGGTCCAATTTATCCTGTTACCCGTGTGAAAATACAAAACTGGGGGCTAAAAAATCATTTTTGTGAAAGAAAAAAAAAGAATTTTTATTTTCACGGCTCTGCGTTATAAACTGTAGTGAAACACTTGGGGGTTCAAAGTTCTCACAACACATCTAGATAAGTTCCTTGGGGGGTCTAGTTTCCAATATGGGGTCACTTGGGGGTTTCTGCTGTTTGGGTACATCAGGGGCTCTGCAAATGCAACGTGATGCCTGCTAACCAATCCATCTAAGTCTGTATTCCAAATGGCGCTCCTTCCCTTCCGAACTCTGCCATGCGCCCAAACAGTGCTTCCCCCCCACATATGGGGTATCGGCGTACTCAGAACAAATTGGACAACAACTTTCGGGGTCCAATTTATCTTGTTACCCTTGTGAAAATACAAAACTGGGGACTAAAAAATCATTTTTGTGAAAAAAAAAAAATTATTTTCACGGCTCTGCGTTATAAACTGTAGTGAAACACTTGGGGGCTCAAAGCTCTCAAAACACATCTAGATAAGTTCCTTAGGGGGTCTACTTTCCAAAATGGTGTCACTTGTGGGGGGTTTCAATGTTTAGGCACATCAGGGGCTCTCCAAACGCAACATTGCATCCCATCTCAATTCCAGTCAATTTTGCGTTGAAAAGTCAAATGGCGCTCCTTCCCTTCCGAGCTCTGCCATGCGCCCAAACAGTGGTTTACACCCACATATGGGGTTTCAGCGTACTCAGGACAAATTGTGCAACAAATTTTGAGGTCCATTTTCTCCTGTTACCCTTGGTAAAATAAAACAAATTGGAGCTGAAATAAATTGTGTGAAAAAAAGTTAAATGTTCATTTTTATTTAAACATTCCAAAAATTCCTGTAAAACACCTGAAGGGCTAATAAACTTCTTGAATGTGGTTTTGAGCACCTTGAGGGGTGCAGTTTTTAGAATGGTGTCACACTTGGGTATTTTCTATCATATAGACCCCTCAAAATGACTTCAAATGAGATGTGGTCCCTAAAAAAAAATGGTGTTGTAAAAATGAGAAATTGCTGGTCAACTTTTAACCCTTATAACTCCCTTTTAAAAAAAATTTTGGTTCCAAAATTGTGCTGATGTAAAGTAGACATGTGGGAAATGTTACTTATTAAGTATTTTGCATGACATATCTCTGTGATTTAAGGGTATAAAAATTCAAAGTTGGAAAATTAAGAAATTTTCAAAATTTTTGCCAAATTTCCATTTTTTTCTCAAATAAACTTAAGTTATATCGAATAAATTTTACCACTAACATGAAGTACAATACATCACAAGAAAACAATGTCAGAATCTCCAAGATCCGTTGAAGCGTTCCAGAGTTATAACCTCATAAAGGGACAGTGGTCAGAATTGTAAAAATTGGCCCGGTCATTAACGTGCAAACCACCCTCAGGGCTTAAGGGGTTAAATGTGCAGACCCATCACTTACAGTACATGCAGACGTGTGGACGTGGACATGTACTCTTCCACCATGTTGTTATAACGCTGTCACCTGGTTGTATAGACCCTATCAGAAAGTGGTGCTGGATGCTGTGGCATGCTGATGCATTTTTTTTCACATTTTAGCCATGCTAACCCTCCCTTCAGAGGTGGTGCCCCAGCTGTGTTGGTGACTTCCTCCTCCTCTGCCTTGTGTTTCTTCTGTCAGGTGGGAATGCTGTCAGTAGTGCCCCTACCAGCATGTGCTTGTATTCACACATTTTGCCATCCCACCACAGTGACGGAAGTAATAATGGTACTTTGTCTTTACAGCAGGGATCCAGCAGGGTGGCCACCCAGTAATCAGTAGGGGTATGATCTGGGCAACTCTGCGGTCGTTGCACAGGCTCAGCAGACTGTATTGGTTCATCCCGCCCTCTCTCTGTTGGAGTCCCTCAAGGCTCTGTCCTGGGGCCCCTACTTTTTTCCATCTATACCCTTGGCCTAGGACAACTCAAAGTCCCATGGCTTCCAGTATCACCTGTATGCGGACGACACTCAGATTTACCTCTCTCGCCCAGATTTCACCTCTCTGCTGTCCAGAATCCCGAAGTGTCTATCAGCCATATCCTCCTTCACCTCTCGTTTCCTAAAACTCAATGTAGACAATACCAAACTCAAAATCTTTCCTCCATCTCGCGTATCCCCCCTACCTGATCTATCTATTGTGGTAAGCGGCATCACGCTCTCTCCCACACCTGAAATCCGCTGCCTCGCGGATGGGAAATTATTCTGAAAAGTTCCCAGGCTCCAGTTCATATGAGGACATCCAGCAGAGGGCGCATCACCGCGACTCAGGGTAACTACAGGTTATTCCCCTGCATTCCATTCATTCCCTGGGTTTTTACAGCCACGAGCACAGCTGCATTAGCAGAGCTCCTGGGTGTAAAATGATTTAACCCCTTCAGATGGATTTACAGTGTGGGACAAGACTGAACAACGGAAGGTATGGAATATTGTTGTTTGTTTTGTTTAACTTTGTTTCAGGTGACAAGGGTCTTCAGGTGGATTAAGAGTATAATAAAATATTAAAACACCCTGTGTCTTTATTTCATTAAATTACTTTGTAATAATGTGTGTGTGTTTTATTAACCATTTCGTACTTTTGGACTAATAATGGATAGGTGTCGTAATTGACGCCTCTCCATTATTAATCTGGCTTAATGTCACCTTACAATAGCAAGGTGACATTAACCCTTCATTACCCCATATCCCACCGCTACACGGGAGTGGGAAGAGAGAGGCTAAGTGCCAGAATAGGTGCATCTTCCAGATGTGCCTTTTCTGGGGTGGCTGGGGGCAGATGTTTTTAGCCGGGGGGGGGGCAATAACCATGGACCCTCCTCAGGCTGTTAATAGCTGCCCTCAGTCACTGGCTTTCCCACTATGGCGGAGAAAATTGCGCGAGAGCCCACACCAATTTTTTCCGCGATTTAACCCTTTAATTTAATAGCTAGAGCACCCAAACTTTACACCAAGACTAGTGTTGAGCATTCCGATACCGCAAGTATCGGGTATCGGCCGATATTTGCGGTATCGGAATTCCGATACTGAATTCCGATACTTCCCGCGTATCGGATACCGGAATCGGAAGTTCCCAGAATTCAAATTGAACGCAGCAGCCAATGAGGAATGAATGAAAGTGTGGGCACATCCTGTTTAGCATGGTGGGCATGTAAGTACTGGCAAGGCTTGGATTGGCTGCTGAAATGATGTCACTCTGCACTATAAAAAAGCGCTGCCGCCATTTTGCGCTCACTCTGCTGTGATTTCAGTTAGGGACAGGACGCTGTGTTCTAACTGAGGGCCAGTTGAGCTAGCTAATTGCTTTATTTTCCTTTCCAAAGGCTAATTTAGCAAAACGCTGTGTGTTCTTCACTGTTCACCTTGCTCTTGCCTTGCAGCGCTGTTTTAACAGCGTTCTGCAAGGTCTCTGTGTGTGTGTGTGTGCAGCTCACTCTGTAGTCTGTGTGCAGCCATATACCCGGTTGTATTCAGCTCAGGGGGGGTTCACACTGCCTCACACAGTTGTTCTTTTTTGCTCTTAGTGCAGCCTGCTGCACATTTTTTCTCAAATTTCCTATTAGTGTTTTTCCACCAGTCTCCAGCTCTATTGTGGAAAAACACTACATAGGATAACCTAGAGGGGGGTTTTTGGGCCTTGCAGCGCCGTTTACGGCTGTCTGCACGGTCTCCGTGTGAGCCCAGCTCGCCCTGTAGTCTGTGTGCAGCCATAGCCGGTTGGATTCAGCTCAGGGTTCGTTACTGGCTCATACCTTGAGAAAAATTTTCCTTTTTTTCAAATAGTGCAGCCTGTTTAAAATTTGAAAAAAAAAATTCCTATTAGTGTCTTTCCACTCGTATCCAGCTAAATAGTGGAAAAACACTATATAGGATAACCTAGAGGAGGGTTTTTTGGCCTTGCAGCGCCGTTTACGGCTGTCTGCACGGTCTCCGTGTGAGCCCAGCTCGCCCTGTAGTCTGTGTGCAGCCATAGCCGGTTGGATTCAGCTCAGGGTTCGTTACTGGCTCATACCTTGAGAAAAATTTTCCTTTTTTTCAAATAGTGCAGCCTGTTTAAAATTTGAAAAAAAAAATTCCTATTAGTGTCTTTCCACTCGTATCCAGCTAAATAGTGGAAAAACACTATATAGGATAACCTAGAGGAGGGTTTTTTGGCCTTGCAGCGCCGTTTACGGCTGTCTGCACGGTCTCCGTGTGAGCCCAGCTCGCCCTGTAGTCTGTGTGCAGCCATAGCCGGTTGGATTCAGCTCAGGGTGCGTTACTGCCTCATACCTTGAAAAACAATTTCCTTTTTTTCAAATAGTGCAGCCAGTTTAAAATTTGAAAAAAAAAATTCCTATTAGTGTCTTTCCACTTGTATCCAGCTAAATAGTGGAAAAACACTATATAGGATAACCTAGAGGAGGGTTTCTTGGCCTTGCAGCGCCGTTTACGGCTGTCTGCACGGTCTCCGTGTGATTTAAACTAGCTCTGTAGCCCGATCTGCACCAAAAAAAAGGTTAAGTTCACCAAACACAACTTACACTTGTGTAGGCCACATTTGAAAAATAATAAAGTTTAGTCCACAATTTACAACATTAGTGTTTCTTACACCTGTTAGGAGGAGCATTACAGGAATAAGCACACTAAGGCCTTAGTACTTTTCTGCTTATCTTTATCTGTCAACCAAGATGAAGAGGGCAGGGAGTAAGGCACGTGGGCGTGGGCGCGGAGCAGGGAGAGGAGCAGGGAGAGGACGTGGTGATTCTGTGCCTGCTGCGGGCGCCGGTGACTCGTCGTCACTCAGTTTCAGCAGGGAACAGTCCTTCATGCGCAGCTTTGTCGGAGAGCGCCGTGCACCGCTGCTGCGTGAAGACCAAATTGAAGCCGTTGTCGGGTGGATGGCAGCTAACGCCTCGGCATCGACTTCAGTTAGTGCCACATCCTCTCAGGCACAGAGCACTGGAGAGCAGCCATCTGTCTCTTCACCACCTGCCAAATTGGCCAGGCAGTCAGAGAGCCCAGGACAGGAGCCGTCTCTACTTCTGTTCTCTGAATCTCTTGGCTTGGAAACAGGGGGCCAGCCAAGCAGCATTGGAGAAATGGAAGAAGAGGCAGTGTGCAGTGATGCCCAACACCTTTTTCTCTCTGACTCTGAAGAGGCAGGTGGGCCAGTGCCTCCGGTGACCACAGCGCAGTACGCATCTGATGATGAAACTCAGGTGCCGCTTTCTCGTGCGTACTGTGCTGCTGAGACTACCCAGGAGGAGCAGTTGGTGGCAGAGGGTAGTGGAGATGATGAGGTCCTTGACCCATCGTGGCGTGAGGAACAGGAAGGTGGTGGGAGCAGCTCAGAGGAAGAGCTTCCTCTTACGGGCCAAAGAGGGAGAGGGAGGGGGAAGACTGCGGAGCCTGTAGCCTCCACTTTGGCACCCGTTAGGAGCCTGTCTCTTTCCAAAGCCAAAAAGGGCGCTCCCAAGACTTGCAGTGCCTGGTCCTTTTTTGACACAGTTGCAGATGACATTTGTTTTGTCAAATGCAAGCTGTGTCATCATAAAGTAAAAAGAGGGAAAAATGTCAGCAACCTCAATACCACAAATATGTGGAAACATGTGCGGACCAGGCACGCGGTGGAGTTACAGAAACACACTGAAGATGTAGGCCAACCAACAGCGGCAGCTACCACCTCTTCAGCTCGTGTTGCCTCTTCCTCCAGCTCACGCACAGCTGGTTTGGCTTCCTCCCAGAGACCTTGTGTAATTCCACCCACAGCACCACCTTCCCAGTCATCCTCACACTCCCAGTCTACTCTACAGCCATCGGTAGTACAGGCATGGGAGAAAAGGCGGGCATTCTCGGCCAACCACCCCCGAGCACAGGCTCTGAATGCAGGCATTGCCAAACTGTTGTCCCTGGAAATGCTCTCGTTCAGGCTGGTGGAGACTGACAGCTTCCGTGACTTGATGGCATTGGCAGTCCCACAGTACAAGGTGCCCAGCCGCTTTTACTTCAGCAGGCAGGCTGTCCCTGCCCTGCACAGGCATGTTGAGGCAAACATAAAACATGCGCTACTGAACGCCGTCAGTAGCAAGGTCCACCTCACCACCGATGCGTGGACCAGTCAGCATGGACAGGGGCGATATGTTTCCCTCACTGCCCATTGGGTTAATGTTGTTGAGCCAGGTACAGATCGTGCGAGTGGCGCAGGACGTGTCCTGCCCACTCCAAGGATTGCAGGAATCCAGTCTGTACGCATCGACTCCTCCTCTTACACCAGTTCCTCTGATTCCTCTCTGCAGGATCCGTCACAGTCCACCTCCACATGGACCCGTGAACGTTTACCTATGACCGACATGAGCACAGCCGTGGCCAAACGTCAGCAGGCCGTCTTGAAACTAGTTTCATTGGGGCATCGAAGCCACACAGCGCAGGAGCTCTGGAATGCCATCAAGCAGGAGAGCGATGTGTGGTTACTGCCAGCGAATCTCCAGCCAGGCATGGTAGTGTGTGACAATGGCCGAAATCTGGTGGCAGCTTTGGCCCTTGGCAACCTCACTCACATCCCATGTCTGGCACATGTGCTCAATTTGGTTGTGCAGAGTTTTCTGAGGGACTATCCGGATCTTGATGCCCTGCTGCACAAGGTCCGCCTAGAGTGTGCTCACTTGCGGCGTTCCAGCTTGGCCAGATCCCGCATTGCTGCTCTGCAGCGCCGATTCCGCCTTCCGGAACACCGCATCATATGTGACCTACCTACCCGGTGGAATTCCACGTTACATATGTTGGAGCGGTTGTGTGAGCAGCAGCAAGCAGTTATGGAGTACCAGCTGCATCAGGCGCAAAGAAGTCGCAGTCAGCGCCGATCAGACTTCACAACCACAGAGTGGGCCACTATGAAGGACGTCTGCCAGGTTTTGCGTCCTTTTGATTATTCCACGCGGATGGCAAGTGCAGATGATGCACTAGTCAGCATGACTGTCCCCCTTATCTGCCTGCTTCAGCAAACTTTGCAAGGGTTAAGGGATGATGTGGTGGAAGAGGTGGAGGATGAGGAGTCACCTTTTCCATCAGCTTCTGGAGAGTCAGCGCCACGTGGTTCCTCACAAAGGGGTACGCAGGGGCCAATTTGTGAGGAGGATGAGGAGGAGTCAATGGAGGAGGAAGAGCTCCGTCCAGAGGAGGGAGCGACACAATTGTCCAGTGGTCAGTGTGTACAGCGAGGGTGGGGTGATGACGAGCGGGCAGAGATCATGTCTCAAGCAGGGGACAGCGTTTCTGGGCCGGTTGGCACTCTGCAGCACATGGTGGATTTCATGCTGCAGTGCCTGAGAAACGACAGCCGCATCGACCACATTCTCAACATGCCTGATTATTGGGTGTTCACCCTCCTCGATCCTCGCTACCGGGACAACGTCCAAAACCTCATCCCTGCGTTGACCCGGGAGCGTAAATTGCGGGAGTACCACGACACACTGGTGAATTCCATCATCTTCTCCTGTCCAACTGAGAGGAGTGCTGCTAGTGCTTTACAAAGCAGCTCAGTGCGTCGAGGCAGTGGGGGAGGCTCTGCCCAAAGAGGGAGCAGAAGCAGTGCCTCTGCCCAAGGCAAGCCCAGTATGGCACAACTCTGGCACACTTTTGTGTGCCCGCCCCAAATGTCTACACCATCACCGGCGGCTCCAGTCAGCAGGAGGCAACGGTTCCGTCAGATGGTGACAGACTACATGGCTTGCCCTCTTACTGTACTCCCAGACGGCTCTTCCCCGTTCAAGTTTTGGGTCTCTAAGCTGGATACATGGCCAGAGCTAAGCCAGTATGCATTGGAGGTGCTGGCTTGCCCTGCGGCTAGTGTCTTATCGGAACGTGTCTTTAGTGCCGCAGGTGGTGTACTAACAGACCGTCGCATGCGACTATCCTCCGATAACGTTGACCGGCTTACTTTCCTGAAAATGAACCAGGCCTGGATCTCGCAGGAATTTGCCACTCCTCTGCCTGATTAAGTAATTGGGTGTCATCCAGGTCTCCTGCTGTGTTCATCTTTCTACCACCTGAACTGCTATTCCTGGGCTCCAACACCGCCAGTTGCGGCTCAGAAGTGCAGGCTGCACAGTAAAAACATACGACCCAGTGTTATTGGGTTTCAGTAACGTCAGCTGATCCCCAGCTGTGTAGCCGGCAATGTGTCCTGCGACCGCCACGCTGGCACAACAACCTAAATGTAAGGGAACCTGTCCCCCCCCCCCCCCCCCGTCGTTTGTTACTGAAAGAGCCATCTTGTGCAGCAGTAATGCTGCACAAGGAAAAGGTAGCTCTTTTTTTTTAGCTCTTTGCACACGCAGAACTTAACACTTATAAAATGTGTTCACTGATACCGTTATACCGTCCCGGAGCTGGGACTTTCCTTCGTAATGTGACGCAGCACAGCCGTCATTCCTACCCCCTTGGTGCCATGCGCTGCCTCCTCAGCGTTGTTTTAAGCTGTCACGGAGCCTGCGCTGTTCTGTTATCCCTTGGGCATGCCCTATTTGCGCTGCCTGTCTTCTGACATAATTTGGTGTCAGGCTGGCTGCGCCTGTGCGGCCGCGGTGCCCGAGATCCCGCCTCGCAGTGTCTTCTGATTGAGTCACACTGCGGGCCTGGGATCCATGGGCATGCGCAGTGCATATCTTCCCCTCGGGCTCTCGCTCATTTCCCTCCGCCTTCTTTAGACTGTGCGCCGTCAGCTGATCCCTAGCATGCCACGGCCGTGACACCGCACAGTCTGAAGAAGAGGGAAGGAGGGGAGTGAGAGTCGAGGTTATGCACTGTGCATGCCCATGGTTCCAAGGCCCGCAGTGGGATTACGTTAGATGAGACTGCGAGGTGGGATCTGGAGCAGCGTGGACGCACAGGCACTGACAGCCTGACACCAAATTATGTCAGAAGACAGGCAGCGCTAATTGGGCATGGCCAAGGGCTAACAGAACAGCGCAGGCTCCGTGGCAGCTTAAAACAACGCTGAGGAGGCAGCGCACGGCATCAAGGGGATAGGAATGACAGCTGTGCTGTGTCCCATTACGAAGGAAATTCGCACCTCCGGAACGGTTTAACGGTATAAAGGGACACATTTTTAGTGTTTACTTCGGTGTTTGCAAGGAGCATAATTAAAAGAGCAACCTTTTCCTTTTGCATCCTTAGTGCTGCACAACATGGCTCTTTCAGCTACAAACGTCTTGGGGGGGGGGGTTAAAGGTTTCCTTTCAACTTGCTCCAATCAGGCTTCGGCCTACACTCTGTTCCTCTGCTCCTCCTGCTGTCCCTGGGCTCTAACACCGCCAGTTGGTGCCTGGAAGTGCTGTGTGCACAGTCAACAGTCGCTCCTCTGTTATTGGGGTTCAGTAACGTCAGCTGATCCCCAGCTGTGTGTGCGGCAATACCTCCAATCTGCTCCTCCTGCTGTCCCTGGGCTCTAACACCGCCAGTTGGTGCCTGGAAGTGCTGTGTGCACAGTCAACAGTCGCTCCTCTGTTATTGGGGTTCAGTAACGTCAGCTGATCCCCAGCTGTGTGTGCGGCAATACCTCCAATCTGCTCCTCCTGCTGTCCCTGGGCTCTAACACCGCCAGTTGGTGCCTGGAAGTGCTGTGTGCACAGTCAACAGTCGCTCCTCTGTTATTGGGGTTCAGTAACGTCAGCTGATCCCCAGCTGTGTATCCGGCAACGTGTCATGCGACCGCCACGCTGGCACAACTAAAATGTAAGGGGACCTGTCCCCCCCCCCCCTAGGCGTTTGTTACTGAAAGAGCCACCATGTGCAGCACTAATACTGCACAAGGGAAAGGTCGCTCTTGAAATTATGCTCCTTGCAAACGCTGAACTACACACTCATGTAATGTGTCCCCTCACACCGTCCAACCGTCCCGGAGGTGGGACTTTCCTTTGTAATGTGACACAGCACAGCCGTCATTGCTACCCCCTTGGCACCGTGCGCTGCCTCCTTAGCGTTGTTTGATTCCGTCATGGACCCTGCGCTGTTATGTTATCCCTTGGCCATGCACAGTTTGCGCTGCCCGTCCTCTGACATCATTTGTTGTCGTCCTGGCTGCGCCTGTGCGTCCACGCTGCCCGAAATCACACCTCGCAGTGTCGTCTAATGTGATCCCACAGTGGGCCTGGTATCCATGGCCATGCGCAGTGCATATACTAGCCTCTCACTCCCCTTCTTCACGCTTCTTCAGACTAGGCGGCGTCAGCTGATCCCTAATAGCATGCCACGGCCGTGACGCCGCACAGTCTGAAGAAGCAGGAAGGAGGTGAGTGAGAGGCGATGATATGCACTGCGCATGCCCATGGATCCCTGGCCCGCAGTGGGACTACATTAGATGACACTGCAAGGTTGGATCTCGGGCAGCTTGGACGCACAGGCACTGCCAGCCTGACACCTACATGATGTCAGAAGACGGGCACCGCTAACTGTGCATGGCCAAGGGATAACATTACAGTGCGGGCTCCGTGACAGAACCAAACAACGTTGAGGAGGTGGTGCCCGGCACCAAGGGGGTTGGAATGACGGCTGTGCTGTGTCACATTACAAAGGAAAGTCCCACTTCCGGGATGGTTTGACGGTGTGAGGGGACACATTATATGAGTGTGTACTTCAGCGTTTGCAAGGAGCATAATTTTCGGAGCCACCATTTTCCATGTGCAGTATTACTGCTGTACAAGATGGCTCTTTCAGCAACAAATGCCTGGGGGGGGGGGGTTAAAGGTTCCCTTTCAACTTGCTCCACTGCAGGCTTCGGCCTACACTCTGCTCCTCTTTGATTCCCTGGGTTTCAACACTGTCAGTTGCCACCTGGAAGTGTTGTCTACACAGAAAAAAACACTAGGTGATGTGTCAGTGGGGTTCAGCACCGCCAGCTGTTCCCCTGCTGTGTAGTCGGCAACGTGTCCAGCACAAGCCACGCTGGCACAACAGAACAAAAGCTGCCACCAGTGCAGGCTTCGGCCTACACTCTGCTCCTCTCCTCCTCCTGCTGACCCTGGGCTCAAACACCGCTAGTTTTTGCCCGGAAGTGCTAGCTGCACAGAGAAAAACACCAGCCAATGTGTTAGTGGGGTTCAGCAACGCCAGCTGTTCCCCTGCTGTGTAGCCGGCAACGTGACCTGCAAACGCCATGCAGGCACAGGAACTGAAATTAAAAGGGAACCTGGCCCCACCCCCCCAGGTGTTTCTATGTATAACAGCCACCTAGTACAGCAGTACTGCTGCATTTGTACAAGGTGGCTGACTTTTTCTCCTTGCCCACGTGGAACTCAACACGTACAAAATGTGTCTCATTGAGACCATTCCACTGTCCCTGAGGTGTGACTTTCCTTTGTAATGATACGCAGCACCCCCCTTGGTAGCGTTTCCCGTCTTTTGTCATCATGGTTAGCTGGCTGCGCCTGTGCATCCGCCCTGCTAGAAACAACGCCCCTCGTTGTCATATTTATTTTGTCAGCGAGGGTGTGGTTTATGGGCACGAGCAGTGCATATGTTCGCCTGTCTTAACTCATCTCCTTCCGCCTTCTTCAGACTGTGCGGCCTCCTGGCCGTGGTAGGCGATAAGGGATCAGCTGAGGCCGCCCAGTCTGGAGCCGGTGTAAGGACATGTGTAAGCGGCAAACCTATTTACTGCACAAGGCCACGAATCCCAGCCACGTAGTGTGATTGTTTGAAAACACACTGTGGGTCTGGGATTCATGTCCATCGCTAACCGCAACGGCCGACATGAAATGAGGTCAGAAGACAGGAAGCGCTCACAGCGCATGGCCAAGGGATCACAATAGCGCAGACTCCTGTACAGCAAATAACAACGCTCAGGAATCTGCGCCCAGTACCTAGGTGCAAATTTTGACACCTGTGCTGCGTCTCGTTAAAAAGACAAGTCACGCCTCCACAACTGTTTGACAGTATAATGGGCTAAATAGTGTACGTGTTTTAGTCAGCGTGTGCAAGGAGCAAAACAAATAGAGCAACCTTTTACTTGTGCAGCATTAATGCTGCACAAGGTGTGGCTCTTGTACCTTGCAACACCTGAGGGGGGGGTTAAAGGTAACCTTTGAAATTGGTTCAACTAGGCTTCGGCCTACACTCTGCTCCTCTACTCCTCCTGCTGACCCTGGGCTCAAACACCGCTAGTTTTTGCCCGGAAATGCTAGCTGCACAGAGAAAAACACCAGCCAATGTGTTAGTGGGGTTCAGCACCGCCAGCTGTTCCCCTGCTGTGTAGTCGGCAACGTGTCCAGCACAAGCCACGCTGGCACAACCGACCAAAAGCTGCCACCAGTGCAGGCTTCGGCCTACACTTTGCTCCTCTCCTCCTCCTGCTGACCCTGGGCTCAAACAACGCCAGTTTCTGCCCGGACATGCTAGCTGCACAGAGAAAAACACCAGCCAATGTGTTAGTGGGGTTCAGCACCGCCTGCTGTTCCCCCGCTGTGTAGCCGGCATCGTGTCCAGCACAAGCCACGCTGGCACAACCGACCAAAAGCTGCCACCAGTGCAGGCTTCGGCCTACACTTTGCTCCTCTCCTCCTCCTGCTGACCCTGGGCTCAAACCGCCAGTTTCTGCCCGGACATGCAATCTGCACAGAGAAAAACACCAGTCAATGTGTCAGTGGGGTTCAGCAACGCCAGCTGTTCCCCTGCTGTGTAGCTTGCAACGTGACCTGCAAACGCCACGCAGGCACATGAACTGAAATTGAAGGGAGCCTGCCCCCCACCCACAGGTGTTTCTATGTATATCAGCCACCTTGTACAGCAGTACTGCTGCATTTGTACGAGGTGGCTGACTTTTTCTCCTTGCCCACGTGGAACTCAACACGTACAAAATGTGTCTCATTAGAGACCATTACAATGTCCCTGAGGTGTGACTTTCCTTTGTAATGACACGCAGCACCACCCTTGTTAGCGCTGCCCGTCTTTTGACATCATTGGTTAGCTGGCTGCGCCTGTGCATCTCCCCTGCTCGAAACAACGGCCCTCGGTGTCTTATTTTTTTGGACAGCGAGGGTGTGATTGATGGGCATGTGCAGTGCATATGTTTGCCTGTGTTCACTCATCTCCTTCCGCCTTCTTCAGACTGGGTGTCCTCATGGCCGCGGCAGGCGATAAGGGATCAGATGAGGCCGCCCAGTCTGAAGCAGGTGTAAGGACATGTGTGAGCGGCAAACATATTTAGTGCACCAGGGCACGAATCCCAGCACCGCAGTGTGATTTTTTAAAAACACACTGTGGGTCTGGGATTCATGTCCATCGCTAACCGCAACGGCCGACATGAAATGAGGTCAGAAGACAGGAAGCGCTCACAGCGCATGGCCAAGGGATCACAATAGCGCAGACTCCTGTACAGCAAATAACAACGCTCAGGAATCTGCGCCCAGTACCTAGGTGCAAATTTTGACACCTGTGCTGCGTCTCGTTAAAAAGACAAGTCACGCCTCCACAACTGTTTGACAGTATAATGGGCTAAATAGTGTACGTGTTTTAGTCAGCGTGTGCAAGGAGCAAAACAAATAGAGCAACCTTTTACTTGTGCAGCATTAATGCTGCACAAGGTGTGGCTCTTGTACCTTGCAACACCTGAGGGGGGGGTTAAAGGTAACCTTTGAAATTGGTTCAACTAGGCTTCGGCCTACACTCTGCTCCTCTACTCCTCCTGCTGACCCTGGGCTCAAACACCGCTAGTTTTTGCCCGGAAATGCTAGCTGCACAGAGAAAAACACCAGCCAATGTGTTAGTGGGGTTCAGCACCGCCAGCTGTTCCCCTGCTGTGTAGTCGGCAACGTGTCCAGCACAAGCCACGCTGGCACAACCGACCAAAAGCTGCCACCAGTGCAGGCTTCGGCCTACACTTTGCTCCTCTCCTCCTCCTGCTGACCCTGGGCTCAAACAACGCCAGTTTCTGCCCGGACATGCTAGCTGCACAGAGAAAAACACCAGCCAATGTGTTAGTGGGGTTCAGCACCGCCTGCTGTTCCCCCGCTGTGTAGCCGGCATCGTGTCCAGCACAAGCCACGCTGGCACAACCGACCAAAAGCTGCCACCAGTGCAGGCTTCGGCCTACACTTTGCTCCTCTCCTCCTCCTGCTGACCCTGGGCTCAAACAACGCCAGTTTCTGCCCGGACATGCTAGCTGCACAGAGAAAAACACCAGCCAATGTGTTAGTGGGGTTCAGCAACGCCAGCTGTTCCCCTGCTGTGTAGCTTGCAACGTGACCTGCAAACGCCACGCAGGCACATGAACTGAAATTGAAGGGAGCCTGCCCCCCACCCACAGGTGTTTCTATGTATATCAGCCACCTTGTACAGCAGTACTGCTGCATTTGTACGAGGTGGCTGACTTTTTCTCCTTGCCCACGTGGAACTCAACACGTACAAAATGTGTCTCATTAGAGACCATTACAATGTCCCTGAGGTGTGACTTTCCTTTGTAATGACACGCAGCACCCCCATTGTTAGCGCTGCCCGTCTCCTGACATCATTGGTTGGCTGGCTGTGCCTGTGCGTCCCCCCTGCCCGACACAACGCCCCCCGTTGTCTCATATATTTTGACTGCGAGGGTGTGATTGATGGGCACGAGCAGTGCATATGTTCCCCTGTTTTCACTCCCCTCCTTCCGCCTTCTTCTGACTGTGCGGCCTCATGGCCGCGGCATGCGATAAGGGATCAGCTGAGGCCGCCCAGTCTGAAGCAGGTGTAAGGACATGTGTGAGCGGCGAACATATTTACTGCACAAGGCCACGAATCCCAGCACCGCAGTGTGACTTTAGGAAAAGCCACTGTGGGTCTGGGATTTATGGCCATCGTTAACCGCACCGGCCAACATGAAATGAGGTCATGAGACGGCCTGCACTAACAGGGTATTGCCAAGGGATAACACAAGAGCGCAGACTCCTGTACAGCAAATAACAACGCTCAGGAATCTGCGCCCAGTACCTAGGTGCAAATTTTGACACCTGTGCTGCGTCTCGTTAAAAAGACAAGTCACGCCTCCACAACTGTTTGACAGTATAATGGGCTAAATAGTGTACGTGTTTAATTCAGCGTGTGCAAGGAGCAAAATTAAATAGAGCAACCTTTGACTTGTGCATCATTAATGCTGTTCAAGGTGTGGCTCTTGTACCTTGCAACACCTGAGGGGGGGGTTAAAGGTAACCTTTGAAATTGGTTCAACTAGGCTTCGGCCTACACTCTGCTCCTCTACTCCTCCTGCTGACCCTGGGCTCAAACACCGCTAGTTTTTGCCCGGAAATGCTAGCTGCACAGAGAAAAACACCAGCCAATGTGTTAGTGGGGTTCAGCACCGCCAGCTGTTCCCCTGCTGTGTAGTCGGCAACGTGTCCAGCACAAGCCACGCTGGCACAACAGAACAAAAGCTGCCACCAGTGCAGGCTTCGGCCTACACTTTGCTCCTCTCCTCCTCCTCCTGCTGACCCTGGGCTCTAACACCGCTAGTTTTTGCCCGGACATGCAATCTGCACAGAGAAAAACACCAGTCAATGTGTCAGTGGGGTTCAGCAACGCCAGCTGTTCCCCTGCTGTGTAGCTTGCAACGTGACCTGCAAACGCCACGCAGGCACATGAACTGAAATTGAAGGGAGCCTGCCCCCCACCCCCCCAGGTGTTTCTATGTATAACAGCCACCTTGTACAGCAGTACTGCTGCATTTGTACAAGGTGGCTGACTTTTTCTCCTTGCACACGTGGAACTCAACAAGTACAAAATGTGTCTCATTACAGACCATTACAATGTCCCTGAGGTGTGACTTTCCTTTTTAATGACACGCAGCACCCCCATTGTTAGCGCTGCCCGTCTCCTGACATCATTGGTTGGCTGGCTGTGCCTGTGCGTCCCCCCTGCCCGACACAACGCCCCCCGTTGTCTCATATATTTTGACTGCGAGGGTGTGATTGATGGGCACGAGCAGTGCATATGTTCCCCTGTTTTCACTCCCCTCCTTCCGCCTTCTTCTGACTGTGCGGCCTCATGGCCGCGGCATGCGATAAGGGATCAGCTGAGGCCGCCCAGTCTGAAGCAGGTGTAAGGACATGTGTGAGCGGCGAACATATTTACTGCACAAGGCCACGAATCCCAGCACCGCAGTGTGACTTTAGGAAAAGCCACTGTGGGTCTGGGATTTATGGCCATCGTTAACCGCACCGGCCAACATGAAATGAGGTCATGAGACGGCCTGCACTAACAGGGTATTGCCAAGGGATAACACAAGAGCGCAGTTTCCTGTACTGCAAATAACAACGGTAAGGAATCTGCGCACAGCACCTAGGTGTAAATTTGTACACCTGTGCTGCGTCTCCTTAAAAAGACTAGTAGTCACGCCTCCACTACTGTTTGACAGTATAATGGGCTAAATAGTGTACGTGTTTAATTCAGCGTGTGCAAGGAGCAAAATTAAATAGAGCAACCTTTGACTTGTGCATCATTAATGCTGTTCAAGGTGTGGCTCTTGTACCTTGCAACACCTGAGGGGGGGGGTTAAAGGTAACCTTGGAAATTGGTTCAACTAGGCTTCGGCCTACACTCTGCTCCTCTACTCCTCCTGCTGACCCTGGGCTCAAACACCGCTAGTTTTTGCCCGGAAATGCTAGCTGCACAGAGAAAAACACCAGCCAATGTGTTAGTGGGGTTCAGCACCGCCAGCTGTTCCCCCGCTGTGTAGCCGGCATCGTGTCCAGCACAAGCCACGCTGGCACAACCGACCAAAAGCTGCCACCAGTGCAGGCTTCGGCCTACACTTTGCTCCTCTCCTCCTCCTCCTGCTGACCCTGGGCTCTAACACCGCTAGTTTTTGCCCGGACATGCAATCTGCACAGAGAAAAACACCAGTCAATGTGTCAGTGGGGTTCAGCAACGCCAGCTGTTCCCCTGCTGTGTAGCTTGCAACGTGACCTGCAAACGCCACGCAGGCACATGAACTGAAATTGAAGGGAGCCTGCCCCCCACCCACAGGTGTTTCTATGTATAACAGCCACCTTGTACAGCAGTACTGCTGCATTTGTACGAGGTGGCTGACTTTTTCTCCTTGCCCACGTGGAACTCAACACGTACAAAATGTGTCTCATTAGAGACCATTACAATGTCCCTGAGGTGTGACTTTCCTTTGTAATGACACGCAGCACCACCCTTGTTAGCGCTGCCCGTCTTTTGACATCATTGGTTAGCTGGCTGCGCCTGTGCATCTCCCCTGCTCGAAACAACGCCCCTCGGTGTCTTATTTTTTTGGACAGCGAGGGTGTGATTGATGGGCATGTGCAGTGCATATGTTTGCCTGTGTTCACTCATCTCCTTCCGCCTTCTTCAGACTGGGTGTCCTCATGGCCTCGGCAGGCGATAAGGGATCAGATGAGGCCGTCCAGTCTGAAGCAGGTGTAAGGACATGTGTGAGCGGCAAACATATTTACTGCACCAGGGCACGAATCCCAGCACCGCAGTGTGATTTTTTAAAAACACACTGTGGGTCTGGGATTCATGTCCATCGCTAACCGCAACGGCCAACATGAAATGAGGTCATAAGACAGGAAGCGCTCACAGCGCATGGCCAAAGGATCACAAGAGCGCAGACTCCTGTACAGCAACTAACAACGCTCAGGAAGCTGCGCCCATGCAAAAAGGTGTTTTCGACACCTGTGCTGCTTTTCTTTAAAAAGACAAGTCACGCCTCCACTACTGTTAAACAGTATAATGGGCTAAATAGTCTACGTGTTGCATTCAGCTTGTGCAAGTAGACAAATTAATAGAGCAACCTTTTACTTGTGCAGCATTAATGCTGCAGAAGGAGTGGCTCTTGTTCTTTGTAACACCTGAGGGGGGGTTAAAGGTAACCTTTGAAATTGGTTCAACTAGGCTTCGGCCTACACTTTGCTCCTCTCCTCCTCCTCCTGCTGACCCTGGGCTCTAACAACGCTAGTTTTTGCCCGGAAATGCTAGCTGCACAGAGAAAAACACCAGCCAATGTGTTAGTGGGGTTCAGCAACGCCAGCTGTTCCCCCGCTGTGTAGCCGGCATCGTGTCCAGCACAAGCCACGCTGGCACAACCGACCAAAAGCTGCCACCAGTGCAGGCTTCGGCCTACACTTTGCTCCTCTCCTCCTCCTCCTGCTGACCCTGGGCTCAAACACCGCTAGTTTTTGCCCGGAAATGCTAGCTGCACAGAGAAAAACACCAGCCAATGTGTTAGTGGGGTTCAGCAACGCCAGCTGTTCCCCCGCTGTGTAGCCGGCATCGTGTCCAGCACAAGCCACGCTGGCACAACCGACCAAAAGCTGCCACCAGTGCAGGCTTCGGCCTACACTTTGCTCCTCTCCTCCTCCTCCTGCTGACCCTGGGCTCAAACACCGCTAGTTTTTGCCCGGAAATGCTAGCTGCACAGAGAAAAACACCAGCCAATGTGTTAGTGGGGTTCAGCACCGCCAGCTGTTCCCCTGCTGTGCAGCTTGCAACGTGACCTGCAAACGCCACGCAGGCACATGAACTGAAATTGAAGGGAGCCTGGCCCCCACCCCCAGGTGTTTCTATGTATAACAGCCACCTTGTACAGCAGTACTGCTGCATTTGTACAAGGTGGCTGATGTTTTCTCCTTGCCCACGTGGAACTCAACACGTACAAAATGTGTCTCTTTGAGACCATTCCACTGTCCCTGAGGTGTGACTTTCCTTTCTAATGATACGCAGCACCCCCCTTGGTAGCGCTTCCCGTCTTCTGACATCATTGGTTGGCTACTTGCGCCTGTTCGTCCGCCCTGCCTGAATAAAATGCTCCTCGTTGTCTTAATTATTTTGACTGCGAGGGTGTGATTGATGGGCACGAGCAGTGCATATCTTCGCCTGTCTTAACTCATCTCCTTCAGCCTTCTTCAGACTGTGCAGCCTCATGGCCGCGGCATGCAAGAAGGGATCAGCAGAGGCCGCCCAGTCTGAAGCAGGTGTAAGGACGTGTGTGAGCGGCCAAAATATTTACTGCTCAAGGCCACGAATCCCAGCACCGCAGTGTGGCTTTATGAAAAGACACTGTGGGTCTGGGATTTATGGCCATCGTTAACCGCACCGGCCAACATGAAATGATGTCATAAGATGGGCAGCGCTAACAGGGCATTGCCAAGGGATAACACAAGAGCGCAGACTCCTGTACAGCAAATAACAACGCTCAGGAAGCTGCTCCAAGCACCAAGGCGTTATTTTGGACACCTGTGCTGCGTCTCATCAAAAAACCAAGTCACGCATCCACTACAGTTTGACTGTAGAATGGGGTAAATTGTGTATGTCTTTCATTCAGCGTGTGCAAGTAGACAAATTAATAGAGCAACCTTTCACTTGTGCAGCATTAATACTGCACAAGGTGTGTCTCTTGTACTTTGTAACACCTGAGGGGGGGGTTAAAGGTTTCCTTTGAAATTGGTTCAACTAAGCTTCGGCCTACACTCTGCTCCTCTCCTCCTCCTCCTGCTTCAACACGGGCTCTAACATCGCTAGTTTTTGCCCGCAAGTGCTAGCTGCACAGAGAAAAACACACGCCATTGTGTTAGTGGGGTTCAGCAACGCCAGCTGTTCCCCCAGTGTGTAGCCGGCAAAGTGTCCTGCAAACGCAACGCAGACACAAAGCTGCCTCCAGTGCAGGCTTCGGCCTACACTCATCTCCCCCTGCTTACCCTTTGCTCCAACACCGCTAGTTGGGGCTCTAGGAAGACAATCTTTAATAGGCAAGGCAACGCATCCGGGTTCCAGCACCGCCAGCTGGTTCTCGGCAGTGTTTTTGTCACAGGTACTCCCTCGTGCCAAGCCTGGTTTCAGCACCGTCAGCTGTTTCCGGGTTGTGTCAAGCTCACTGAGACACCTATGCTTGCCTCGTCGTGGTGCGGTCGGGTTAGCCAACTCCAGGGTGCCTCCAGTTTAGGAGCTTCCTATGTGGGCTGCGTGAACTGGTAGTCAAGGCTGGTTCTGTAGTGCCAGTAGGCCCAGCTCCCCCTGTAGGACTGTTGGGGTTCGGTAACTGCGGCTGCCTCGCGGCCTAGCTGTTCTCTCCTCTCCTGTGGACCTTCGGGTCCACCACCTGGTTCCAGCACCGTCAGCTGGTTCCGGGCCGAGCCTTTGGCTTAGGTGCCTCCTCCTGGGTATCCGAGTTCCGCCAACGCCAGGCGGTCCTTGGTAGTGCTTTTAAGCGCGGGCACCTACAGCTTAGTAACCGGGTTCCAGCACCGTCAGCTGGTCCTCGGTCGTGCCATTGGCTCTTGCACACTGGGGCAACGCATCCGGGTTCCAGCACCGCCAGCTGGTTCTCGGCAGTGTTTTTGTCACAGGTACTCCCTCGTGCCAAGCCTGGTTTCAGCACCGTCAGCTGTTTCCGGGTTGTGTCAAGCTCACTGAGACACCTATGCTTGCCTCGTCGTGGTGCGGTCGGGTTAGCCAACTCCAGGGTGCCTCCAGTTTAGGAGCTTCCTATGTGGGCTGCGTGAACTGGTAGTCAAGGCTGGTTCTGTAGTGCCAGTAGGCCCAGCTCCCCCTGTAGGACTGTTGGGGTTCGGTAACTGCGGCTGCCTCGCGGCCTAGCTGTTCTCTCCTCTCCTGTGGACCTTCGGGTCCACCACCTGGTTCCAGCACCGTCAGCTGGTTCCGGGCCGAGCCTTTGGCTTAGGTGCCTCCTCCTGGGTATCCGAGTTCCGCCAACGCCAGGCGGTCCTTGGTAGTGCTTTTAAGCGCGGGCACCTACAGCTTAGTAACCGGGTTCCAGCACCGTCAGCTGGTCCTCGGTCGTGCCATTGGCTCTTGCACACTGGGGCAACGCATCCGGGTTCCAGCACCGCCAGCTGGTTCTCGGCAGTGTTCTTGTCACAGGTACTCCCTCGTGCCAAGCCTGGTTTCAGCACCGTCAGCTGTTTCCGGGTTGTGTCAACTTCACTGAGACACCTATGCTTGCCTCGTCGTGGTGCGGTCGGGTTAGCCAACTCCAGGGTGCCTCCAGTTTAGGAGCTTCCTATGTGGGCTGCGTGAACTGGTAGTCAAGGCTGGTTCTGTAGTGCCAGTAGGCCCAGCTCCCCCTGTAGGACTGTTGGGGTTCGGTAACTGCGGCTGCCTCGCGGCCTAGCTGTTCTCTCCTCTCCTGTGGACCTTCGGGTCCACCACCTGGTTCCAGCACCGTCAGCTGGTTCCGGGCCGAGCCTTTGGCTTAGGTGCCTCCTCCTGGGTATCCGAGTTCCGCCAACGCCAGGCGGTCCTTGGTAGTGCTTTTAAGCGCGGGCACCTACAGCTTAGTAACCGGGTTCCAGCACCGTCAGCTGGTCCTCGGTCGTGCCATTGGCTCTTGCACACTGGGGCAACGCATCCGGGTTCCAGCACCGCCAGCTGGTTCTCGGCAGTGTTTTTGTCACAGGTACTCCCTCGTGCCAAGCCTGGTTTCAGCACCGTCAGCTGTTTCCGGGTTGTGTCAAGCTCACTGAGACACCTATGCTTGCCTCGTCGTGGTGCGGTCGGGTTAGCCAACTCCAGGGTGCCTCCAGTTTAGGAGCTTCCTATGTGGGCTGCGTGAACTGGTAGTCAAGGCTGGTTCTGTAGTGCCAGTAGGCCCAGCTCCCCCTGTAGGACTGTTGGGGTTCGGTAACTGCGGCTGCCTCGCGGCCTAGCTGTTCTCTCCTCTCCTGTGGACCTTCGGGTCCACCACCTGGTTCCAGCACCGTCAGCTGGTTCCGGGCCGAGCCTTTGGCTTAGGTGCCTCCTCCTGGGTATCCGAGTTCCGCCAACGCCAGGCGGTCCTTGGTAGTGCTTTTAAGCGCGGGCACCTACAGCTTAGTAACCGGGTTCCAGCACCGTCAGCTGGTCCTCGGTCGTGCCATTGGCTCTTGCACACTGGGGCAACGCATCCGGGTTCCAGCACCGCCAGCTGGTTCTCGGCAGTGTTCTTGTCACAGGTACTCCCTCGTGCCAAGCCTGGTTTCAGCACCGTCAGCTGTTTCCGGGTTGTGTCAACTTCACTGAGACACCTATGCTTGCCTCGTCGTGGTGCGGTCGGGTTAGCCAACTCCAGGGTGCCTCCAGTTTAGGAGCTTCCTATGTGGGCTGCGTGAACTGGTAGTCAAGGCTGGTTCTGTAGTGCCAGTAGGCCCAGCTCCCCCTGTAGGACTGTTGGGGTTCGGTAACTGCGGCTGCCTCGCGGCCTAGCTGTTCTCTCCTCTCCTGTGGACCTTCGGGTCCACCACCTGGTTCCAGCACCGTCAGCTGGTTCCGGGCCGAGCCTTTGGCTTAGGTGCCTCCTCCTGGGTATCCGAGTTCCGCCAACGCCAGGCGGTCCTTGGTAGTGCTTTTAAGCGCGGGCACCTACAGCTTAGTAACCGGGTTCCAGCACCGTCAGCTGGTCCTCGGTCGTGCCATTGGCTCTTGCACACTGGGGCAACGCATCCGGGTTCCAGCACCGCCAGCTGGTTCTCGGCAGTGTTCTTGTCACAGGTACTCCCTCGTGCCAAGCCTGGTTTCAGCACCGTCAGCTGTTTCCGGGTTGTGTCAACTTCACTGAGACACCTATGCTTGCCTCGTCGTGGTGCGGTCGGGTTAGCCAACTCCAGGGTGCCTCCAGTTTAGGAGCTTCCTATGTGGGCTGCGTGAACTGGTAGTCAAGGCTGGTTCTGTAGTGCCAGTAGGCCCAGCTCCCCCTGTAGGACTGTTGGGGTTCGGTAACTGCGGCTGCCTCGCGGCCTAGCTGTTCTCTCCTCTCCTGTGGACCTTCGGGTCCACCACCTGGTTCCAGCACCGTCAGCTGGTTCCGGGCCGAGCCTTTGGCTTAGGTGCCTCCTCCTGGGTATCCGAGTTCCGCCAACGCCAGGCGGTCCTTGGTAGTGCTTTTAAGCGCGGGCACCTACAGCTTAGTAACCGGGTTCCAGCACCGTCAGCTGGTCCTCGGTCGTGCCATTGGCTCTTGCACACTGGGGCAACGCATCCGGGTTCCAGCACCGCCAGCTGGTTCTCGGCAGTGTTTTTGTCACAGGTACTCCCTCGTGCCAAGCCTGGTTTCAGCACCGTCAGCTGTTTCCGGGTTGTGTCAAGCTCACTGAGACACCTATGCTTGCCTCGTCGTGGTGCGGTCGGGTTAGCCAACTCCAGGGTGCCTCCAGTTTAGGAGCTTCCTATGTGGGCTGCGTGAACTGGTAGTCAAGGCTGGTTCTGTAGTGCCAGTAGGCCCAGCTCCCCCTGTAGGACTGTTGGGGTTCGGTAACTGCGGCTGCCTCGCGGCCTAGCTGTTCTCTCCTCTCCTGTGGACCTTCGGGTCCACCACCTGGTTCCAGCACCGTCAGCTGGTTCCGGGCCGAGCCTTTGGCTTAGGTGCCTCCTCCTGGGTATCCGAGTTCCGCCAACGCCAGGCGGTCCTTGGTAGTGCTTTTAAGCGCGGGCACCTACAGCTTAGTAACCGGGTTCCAGCACCGTCAGCTGGTCCTCGGTCGTGCCATTGGCTCTTGCACACTGGGGCAACGCATCCGGGTTCCAGCACCGCCAGCTGGTTCTCGGCAGTGTTCTTGTCACAGGTACTCCCTCGTGCCAAGCCTGGTTTCAGCACCGTCAGCTGTTTCCGGGTTGTGTCAACTTCACTGAGACACCTATGCTTGCCTCGTCGTGGTGCGGTCGGGTTAGCCAACTCCAGGGTGCCTCCAGTTTAGGAGCTTCCTATGTGGGCTGCGTGAACTGGTAGTCAAGGCTGGTTCTGTAGTGCCAGTAGGCCCAGCTCCCCCTGTAGGACTGTTGGGGTTCGGTAACTGCGGCTGCCTCGCGGCCTAGCTGTTCTCTCCTCTCCTGTGGACCTTCGGGTCCACCACCTGGTTCCAGCACCGTCAGCTGGTTCCGGGCCGAGCCTTTGGCTTAGGTGCCTCCTCCTGGGTATCCGAGTTCCGCCAACGCCAGGCGGTCCTTGGTAGTGCTTTTAAGCGCGGGCACCTACAGCTTAGTAACCGGGTTCCAGCACCGTCAGCTGGTCCTCGGTCGTGCCATTGGCTCTTGCACACTGGGGCAACGCATCCGGGTTCCAGCACCGCCAGCTGGTTCTCGGCAGTGTTCTTGTCACAGGTACTCCCTCGTGCCAAGCCTGGTTTCAGCACCGTCAGCTGTTTCCGGGTTGTGTCAACTTCACTGAGACACCTATGCTTGCCTCGTCGTGGTGCGGTCGGGTTAGCCAACTCCAGGGTGCCTCCAGTTTAGGAGCTTCCTATGTGGGCTGCGTGAACTGGTAGTCAAGGCTGGTTCTGTAGTGCCAGTAGGCCCAGCTCCCCCTGTAGGACTGTTGGGGTTCGGTAACTGCGGCTGCCTCGCGGCCTAGCTGTTCTCTCCTCTCCTGTGGACCTTCGGGTCCACCACCTGGTTCCAGCACCGTCAGCTGGTTCCGGGCCGAGCCTTTGGCTTAGGTGCCTCCTCCTGGGTATCCGAGTTCCGCCAACGCCAGGCGGTCCTTGGTAGTGCTTTTAAGCGCGGGCACCTACAGCTTAGTAACCGGGTTCCAGCACCGTCAGCTGGTCCTCGGTCGTGCCATTGGCTCTTGCACACTGGGGCAACGCATCCGGGTTCCAGCACCGCCAGCTGGTTCTCGGCAGTGTTCTTGTCACAGGTACTCCCTCGTGCCAAGCCTGGTTTCAGCACCGTCAGCTGTTTCCGGGTTGTGTCAACTTCACTGAGACACCTATGCTTGCCTCGTCGTGGTGCGGTCGGGTTAGCCAACTCCAGGGTGCCTCCAGTTTAGGAGCTTCCTATGTGGGCTGCGTGAACTGGTAGTCAAGGCTGGTTCTGTAGTGCCAGTAGGCCCAGCTCCCCCTGTAGGACTGTTGGGGTTCGGTAACTGCGGCTGCCTCGCGGCCTAGCTGTTCTCTCCTCTCCTGTGGACCTTCGGGTCCACCACCTGGTTCCAGCACCGTCAGCTGGTTCCGGGCCGAGCCTTTGGCTTAGGTGCCTCCTCCTGGGTATCCGAGTTCCGCCAACGCCAGGCGGTCCTTGGTAGTGCTTTTAAGCGCGGGCACCTACAGCTTAGTAACCGGGTTCCAGCACCGTCAGCTGGTCCTCGGTCGTGCCATTGGCTCTTGCACACTGGGGCAACGCATCCGGGTTCCAGCACCGCCAGCTGGTTCTCGGCAGTGTTTTTGTCACAGGTACTCCCTCGTGCCAAGCCTGGTTTCAGCACCGTCAGCTGTTTCCGGGTTGTGTCAAGCTCACTGAGACACCTATGCTTGCCTCGTCGTGGTGCGGTCGGGTTAGCCAACTCCAGGGTGCCTCCAGTTTAGGAGCTTCCTATGTGGGCTGCGTGAACTGGTAGTCAAGGCTGGTTCTGTAGTGCCAGTAGGCCCAGCTCCCCCTGTAGGACTGTTGGGGTTCGGTAACTGCGGCTGCCTCGCGGCCTAGCTGTTCTCTCCTCTCCTGTGGGCCTTCGGGTCCACCACCTGGTTCCAGCACCGTCAGCTGGTTCTCGGCAGTGTCTTTTGCTCTTGTACCTTCTGCTCCCCATCCTGGTTCCAGTACCGTCAGCTGGTTCCGGGCAGAGCCTTTGGCTTAGGTGCCTCCTTCTGGGTATCCAAGTTCCACCAACGTCAGGTGGTCCTTGGTAGTGCTTTCAGGCACGGGTACCTCCTGCTTAGTAACCGGGTTCCAGTAACGTCAGCTGGTCCTCGGTAGTTCCATTGGCTCTTGGACCTTCGGCTACCCATCCGGGTTCCAGTACCGTCAGCTGGTTCTCGGCAGTGTCTTTTGCTCTTGTACCTTCTGCTCCCCATCCTGGTTCCAGTAACGTCAGCTGGTTCCGGGCAGAGCCTTTGGCTTAGGTGCCTCCTTCTGGGTATCCGAGTTCCGTCAACGTCAGGCGGTCCTTGGTAGTGCTTTTTAGCACGGGTACCTCCTGCTTAGTAACCGGGTTCCAGTAACGTCAGCTGGTCCTCGGTAGTTCCATAGGCTCTTGAACCTTCGAGTAGCCATCCGAGTTCCAGTTCCATCAGCTGGTTCTTGGCATTTTCTCAGCCTTCTTGTACCTTCTGCTACATTTCCAAGTTGAAGACCCTAACGTCGACGACCCGGAAGACCACCACGATGACGACGACACGGAAGACCACCCCGATGACGACGACGACGACGGCGGAGATGACGACACTGGAGACGACGACCCTGGAGACGACAACATGGAAGACCGAGAAGCAGAAGAACAAGAGGCTGCAGAACAAAGAGCAGAAGAACATTAAGCATAAGACTTAATATCAGAGCAAAAGATATTATCTAAATTATATGCAGAAGAAGACTAAGCAGTGTATGGGGGTGAGTCCGTTCCTCCTCGTGGTGCCCCTGGATAAAGCCTGATGCTGCAGGCCAAACTGAACGCGGACAAATGTAACTTTTGTGACTGGCAGAACGGAAGGTGTAATCTTCAAACTTTTATAGATAACAACTACGGGAATGCCTGTCACAAATGAGAATATGATGAAGAAGTAGAATAGGAAGAATAATAACAGTGGAATAAAAAGAATATGTAGAATAAGAAGAATAATAATAGTTGAATAAAATGAATATGAAGAATGTAATAAAAAAAAAAAAATAGGTAGAAGATGAAGAAGAAGATGAATAAGGTGAAGAAGTTGATGTCAAAGATGCTGATGATGATGAAGATGAAAGTGTGGGAAAAGAAAAAAAAAAAGAAAAAAAAGAAGGGGAAGGGCGTGGAATAGTGAAACATCAATATCTGACAAAATAAAAAAAAAATTTACATAGTCAATATCTTTGTCACTCCGAACGTCTTAAAAAAAAACAAAAAACATGCTATTCTATTTGATTGGGATAAACCTCTATGACTTTAATGTCTCCGCCACCTCCCCAAATACATCCGGCATTATTCTTAGTTGTTTTCCTTCATGTAGAATGAACCTACAAGGAAAGAAAGGGTTTATTTTAATTCCGATATTTTGGTCCCATTGACTTGCATTGGGATCGGGTATCGGTATCGGCGATATCCGATATTTTTTGAATATCGGCCGATCCAAACCGATACCGATACTTTCCGATATCGGAAGGTATCGCTCAACACTAACCAAGACACTTCTTACATTACTAAAGAGGAATATGTAATAAAAGAAGGGATATGAGATGGTTTACTGTATGTAACCATGTCTCATATCACGTCGGGTTGGGGAAGGAGATAGGAAAAGCCGGCGCTGCATGAAATATTAATATAAATAAAATATATATATATATATATATATGTCTCACTGACATAGTATAGGGGTGTACAGTCATGGCCAAAAGTATTGACACCCCTGCAATTCTACATAGTTACACAGTTACATAGTTATTAAGCTTGAAGGAAGACTATAAGTCCATCTAGTTCAACCCATAGCCTAACCTAACATGCCCTAACATGTTGATCCAGAGGAAGGAAAAAAAAACTGTGGCAAAGAGTAAGCTCCACATTGGGGAAAAAAATTCCTTCCCGACTCCACATACGGCAATCAGACTAGTTCCCTGGATCAATGCCCTATCAAGGATTCTAGTGTATATACCCTGTAACATTATACTTTTCCAGAAAGGTATCCAGTCCCCTCTTAAATTTAAGTAATGAATCACTCATTACAACATCATACGGCAGAGAGTTCCATAGTCTCACTGCTCTTACAGTAAAGAATCCGCGTCTGTTATTATGCTTAAACCTTTTTTTCCTCCAAACGCAGAGGATGCCCCCTTGTCCCTGTTTCAGGTCTATGATTAAAAAGATCATCAGAAAGGTCTTTATACTGTCCACTCATATATTTATACATTAAAATAAGATCACCCCTTAGTCTTCGTTTTTCCAAACTAAATAGCCCCAAGTGTAATAACCTATCTTGGTATTGCAGACCCCCCAGTCCTCTAATAACCTTGGTCGCTCTTCTCTGCACCCGCTCCAGTTCAGCTATATCTTTCTTAAACACCGGAGACAGATAATACTCAGTTTCTTCATGAAAATGATTGCAAACACAAATTATTTGGTATTATCTTCATTTAATTTGTCTTAAAGGAAAAAAACGCAAAAAGAATTGTTCTAAAGCTAAATTGGATATAACTCCACTCCAAACATAAAAAAGGGGGTGGACAAAAGTATTGGCACCGTTCAAAAAAACATGTGATGCTTCTCTAATTTGTGTAATTAACAGCACCTGTAACTTACCTGTGACACCTAACAGGTGTTGGCAATAACTAAATCACACTTGCAGCCAGTTGACATGGATTAAAGTTGACTCAGCCTCTGTCCTGTGTCCTTGTGAGTACCACATTGAGCATGGAGAAAAGAAAGAAGACCAAAGAACTGTCTGAGGACTTGAGAAACCAAATTGTGAGGAAGCATGAGCAATCTCAAGGCTACAAGTCCATCTCCAAAGACCTGAATGTTCCTGTGTCTACCATGCGCAGTATCATCAAGAAGTTTAAAGCCCATGGCACTGTGGCTAACCTCCCTAGATGTGGACGTAAAAGAAAAATTGACAAGAGATTTCATCGCAAGATTGTGTGGATGTTGGATAAAGAACCTCGACTAACATCTAAGGCTACGTTCACATTAGCGTTGCGCGCCGCTGCGTCGGCGACGCGACGCACAAAAAAAGCGCGCAAACGCACGCAAAAACGCTGCGTTTTGAGACGCGTGCGTCGTTTATTGACGAAAATCGGACGCACGAAAAATGCAACTTGTTGCATTTTCTTGCGTCCGACGCTAGCGTCGGAAACGACGCACGTGTCGGAAAACGCAACAAAAAAACGCACGCGTCCCCCATGTTAAACATAGGGGCGCGTCGCCGCTGCGTCGCCGACGCAACAGCGACGCACATTAGCGGAACGCTAATGTGAACGTAGCCTAAACAAGTTCAAGCTGCCCTGCAGTCCGAGGGTACAACAGTGTCAACCCGTACTATCCGTCGGTGTCTGAATGAAAAGGGACTGTATGGTAGGATACCCAGGAAGACCCCACTTCTCACCTCGAGACATAAAAAAGCCTGGCTGGAGTTTGCCAAAACTAACCTGAAAAAGCCTAAAACATTTTGGAAGAATGTTCTCTGGTCAGATGAGACAAAAATAGAGCTTTTTGGGCAAAGGCATCAACATAGAGTTTACAGGAGAAAAAAAGAGGCATTCAAAGAAAAGAACACGGTCCCTACAGTCAAACATGGCGGAGGTTCCCTGATGTTTTGGGGTTGCTTTGCTGCCTCTGGCACTGGACTGCTTGACCGTGTGCATGGCATTATGAAGTCTGAAGACTACCAACAAATTTTGCAGCATAATGTAGGGCCCAGTGTGAGAAAGCTGGGTCTCCCTCAGAGGTCATGGGTCTTCCAGCAGGACAATGACCCAAAACACACTTCAAAAAGCACTAGAAAATGGTTTGAGAGAAAGCACTGGAGACTTCTAAGGTGGCCAGCAATGAGTCCAGACCTGAATCCCATAGAACATCTGTGGCGAGATCTAAAAATGGCAGTTTGGAGAAGGCACCCTTCAAATATCAGGGACCTGGAGCAGTTTGCCAAAGAAGAATGGTCTCAAATTCCAACAGAGCATTGTAAGAAACTCATTGATGGTTAACGGAAGCGATCGGTCGCAGTTATTTTGGCTAAAGGTTGTGCAACCAAGTATTAGGCTGAGGGTGCCAATACTTTTGTCTGGCCCATTTTTGGAGTTTTGTGTGAAACGATCAATGTTTTGCTTTTTGCTTCATTCTCTTTTGTGTTTTTTTCATTTAAGACACATGAAATGAAGATAATAATACCAAAGAATTTGTGATGCAATCATTTTCAGGAAGAAACTGAGTATTATCTGACAGAATTGCATGGGTGTTAATACTTTTGGCCATGACTGTGTATGTATTTATATATATATATATATATATATATATATATACATATATATATATATATATACACCCCTATACTATGTATAGACATTTATTTTAGCTATTGTATTCTAACCTGTCAGTGTGATTTTACTGTACACCGCACTGAATTGCCGGCTTTTCTCAGAACACCGCTGCGTATTTCTCGCAAGTCACACTGTTGGTCCGTGTGTAATCCGTATTTTTCTCGCCCCCATAGACTTTCATTGGCGATTTTTTTGCGCAATACGCTGACAAACGCAGCATTCTGCGATTTTCTACAGCCGTAGAAGACCGTATAATACGGATCAGTAAAATACGGCAGATAGGAGCTGGGCCATAGAGGATCATTGTACCGTGTGCAATCCGTATTTTCTGCACCTCTCATACGTCCGTAAAACTCGCGAGTGTGACACCGGCTTAACTCTCGACTCTGCCCTGTCCATCAAACCGCACGTCCAAACTCTTGCCACCTCCGCCCCGCAACTCACAATGGGGCAGTGAATGCGTTGTAATAATGCATCCGCTGCCCCCGTTGTGTGGCACAATCACAGGATGCGTCGGTACGTCGGCCTGACGCACTGCGACGGGCCGACGCTAGTGTGAAAGTAGCCTAACTCTCTTGCACCACTCCAGTCTGTCCTGAACTCTGCTGCCCGGCTAATCCACCTCTCTCCTCCCCTCCACTGGCTCCAAATTCCCCAACGAATCCAGTTCAAACTACTAACACTGATCTACAAAACTATCCACAACCTGTCCCCTCCCTATATCTCTGAACTATTCTCCCAATATCTTCCCTCACGTAATCTTCAATCGGCCCAAGACCTCCTACTCTCCTCCACACTTATTCGTTCCTCACACAACCGCCTCCAAGATTTCTCCCCAATATCCCCCATCCTCTGGAATTCAACGCCTCAACACGTCAAATTAGCCACCACCCTCGGATCCTTCAGACAGAACCTGAAAACCCATCTCTTCAGGAAAGCCTACAGCCTGCAATAACCATTCTGCCGCCTCACCACCACCTGAGCTGCTGCACCCCCGACCTTCTGTCTCTTCCCCATTATCCCATAGAATGTAAATCCGCAAGGACAGGGTCCTCTCCCCTCTGTACCAGTCAGTCATCGTAAATTTGTTCACTATAAATGATATCTATAACCTGGTATGTAACCCCTTTCTCATGTACAGCACCATGGAATTAATGGTGCTATATAAATAATAATTCATGCCAGGCTGCCCAGAGGCCAAGACAAACTGTCCTCTGTGGGAGGTGTATGATCTATGTCCTCCCTGCCATGCTGCAGTGATGCCCGTGAGCTACTTTGAGTGCCACCCTGTTGTGTTCACGACATGATGAAGTGTTGTTCCACAGAGCTACTCACCCATGCGTGTTGCAGCTGAAACTCCAGTATTGCTTCTGCTCGCACAGCCTATACAGCGTATTCAACTTTTGAGTTCCACCTTGTTGATATGTCACATATGAGGCGCTGAACGAGAAGGCAGAAGTGACGCTGCAGCGCAGACCGTCGAGCAGCTGCAGGGTGTGAACGTCATAATCGTGCACAGGGGTCATTCCATGTCAAGTGGACCAGTGGTCCCCACTCGACCTTCTCCGATTTTGCTGAAAATTTATAAGGATGTACATGTATGTTTGAAAAGAGGTTCTGTAAATTTTTAGGGCCAGATCTCAAATACAATAGGCACTGTTGACCTTTCTTAGAGTTCTATACTGGCTATGATGTTGAAATGTGGCATACTAACTCAACTTTTGCTGCTAAACACGATAAAATTATTACCGGCTATGACAAAACAATATTTCGGCCGCAATTTTGTGTCAAAATAGCTTGAAAAAATGCGTCACATACAATTTATGCCACACTTTGCCCATATATAACTCAAGACCAAAAACCAATAGTAACTGGTGCTTTGCCCTGGACACCAAACATCTACATGACTTTGCATTGCTGCAATATCACGGTCAAAGCATATGTATTTGTGGAAATATTCACACCCACATATGATGAAAAACTTAAAAAAAACGAATTTGACCTATTTTTCAGTCAAATTTCTCAAAAAGGGTACCCCTAAAATATATTACTTCTGATATCATTAGAAAGAGCACATTTTTCTCTACAAGGATCATTGTTTTTTTTTTGGAGTCTATCAGTTTAAGAAATGAAAAATGCCACTGAACATGGTGTTATTTATTAATACGCAATGAATGGTAACTGCTAGTGTTGAGCATTCCGATAACGCAAGTATCGGGTATCGGCCGATACTTGCGGTATCGGAATTCCGATACCGAGATCCGAAATTTTTGTGATATCGGGTATCGGTATCGAAAGTGTAAAATAAAGAATTAAAATAAAAAATATTGTTATATTCACCTCTCTGGCGGCCCCTGGACATCAGCGCGAGGAACCGGCATCCGACACGGCTTCTTTGTTCAAAATGAGCACCTTTAGGACCTGCGGAATGACGTCGCGGCTTCTGATTGGTCGCGTGCCGCCCATGTGACCGCCACGCGACCAGTCAGAAGCCGCGACGTCATTCCTCAGATAAATTCCTAGAATGATCGCCTTAAGGACCTGAGGAATGACGTCGCGGCTTCTGATTGGTCGCGTGGCGGTCACATGGGCGGCACGCGACCAATCAGAAGCCGCGACGTCATTCCGCAGGTCCTAAAGGCGCTCATTTTGAACAAAGAAGCCGTGCCGGACGCCGGTTCCTCGCGCTGATGTCCAGGGGCCGCCGGAGAGGTGAATATAACAATATTTTTTATTTTAATTCTTTATTTTACACTTTAATATGGATCCCAGGGCCTGAAGGAGAGTTTCCTCTCCTTCAGACCCTGGGAACCATGAGGATACCTTCCGATACTTGGTGTCCCATTGACTTGTATTGGTATCGGATATCGGTATCGGCGATATCCGATACTTTTCGGGTATCGGCCGATACTATCCGATACCGATACTTTCAAGTATCGGACGATATCGCTCAACACTAGTAACTGCACTATTCAAACCCTTGCGTTGGTCCATGGTGGTTATACCACAACCAATTCCCTAAGAATTGGTATTACAATCCTATTAAGAATTATTATTATTATTTATTTATATAGCACCATTGATTCCATGGTGCTGTACATGAGAAGGGATTACATACAAGTTACAAATATCACATACAGTAAACAAACTAACAATGACGGACTGACAGAGGGGTGAGGACCCTGCCCTTGCGGGCTTACATTCTACAGGATTATGGGGAAGGAGACAGTAGGTTGAGGGTTGCAGGAGCTCCGGTGTTGGTGAGGCGGTAGCTCCGGTGTTGGTGAGGCGGTAGCTACGGTGTTGGTGAGGCGGTAGCTTCGATAGTGATGAGGCAGCAGCGGTGTCAGTGCAGGCTGTAGGCTTTCCTGAAGAGATGAGTTTTCAGGTTCCGTCTGAAGGATCCGACTGTGGTTGATAGTCGGACGTGTTGGGGCAGAGAGTTCCAGAGGATGGGGGATATTCGGGAGAAGTCTTGGAGGCGATTGGATGAGGAGCGAGAAGAATTGTAATAATGCTGTCTTTCGAGAATTGGCAGCCCCATCGCCTAGGAGCCATGGCCGATAGTCGTGCAAGGCGCTGAAGCCGCAGGATTGGTGGAACCTCCAGTGAACCGTCAACAGTGCCCATTGTATTTGAGATCTGGCCCTAAAAATTTAAAGAACCTCTTTTCAAACATACATGTACATCCTTATAAATTTTCAGCAAAATCGGAGAAGGTCGGGTGTGGACGATTTTCAAAACTGGTCCACTTGATGTGGAATGACCCACAGACTACCTCTCACATATGGGTAATTTTTAAGAAATATTTGCACCACCAAACTTGACACATGTGCCAGGCAAGGGATGTGGTCAAACCAGCTAGGCCTAGAGCTGCTACCAGATTTCACCCGTTATCGCACACCACCAGCGGCACCAACCACTCATCAGTCTCGTTTATTCCTCGTCCACAGCTCTTGCGCAGTATGGAACTTGTCCCCCAAAATGATGAGTTTGAGAACAGCCTACTGTCTTTTCCCCCTGGCTGTGTTGAAGTTGCTAGTGCAAGTCTTACTGCTAGGTGATGGAGTAAGCGGAGTAGGCCACATGGGCAGAGCAATGTCCAACAATAGATGTAGGACAGGTGCTAGAACGCCTTCCTCCTCTGTCCCAGCTGCCACATTTACCCAGTGTGCAGATAGGGAGATGTAACATCCCTGCCCATACTTACTGGTCCACGTATCGGTAATCGGTAGATATCTGGACCTTGCCACTGATGGCGTTGCACAGTGCACACCTGATTTTGGTTGCAACATGTGTGTGCTGGGCAGGGATGGCCAACTTGAAACATTAGTGGTGGATGAGAATCACATACTTCGCAACAGCCACCACCATCATTTTTTAAAATGTTTTTTCTCCATCAGCTAGAATGGCAGCATTTCAAAGGCCAGGAATTGGTAAATGCTGTTATTCAGGACCAGGGCCTGTGGGCGCGTAGTGGGCTATTTCCTTTCTCTATGGGGTTTGGGTGATGGAGAGATGAACACTTCTATGGGACAGGGTGGAGATGCTTGGTGACACTGAAGATCAGAAGAGACAGCTTCATGACTTTGGGCTGATACTGCTTGGCCAATTTGCAAGGGGGTAAGGTGGTAGAAAGATGCCCACGGTCCTCAGGTGAAAACTGCACTTTCAGCAGTGGACCAAGTGGAAGGAACTGGAAGCGCTCTCAGCCATCCAATCTAACACCGACTGCACATGTTCTTGCCTCACTATCCAGCGGTGCTCGTGCCTAGGATATGGTGCACAACATCCCGTGGACTGCATGCACCAGAGGAACGTGTTTCATGTAGACACGTAATGGGCACAGATCAACTATGTCATCTCCTTGGAGAAGGTACACCTCCACCACGACCTTCATTTGATGCTCTCCTCATGTCACTCACTCAAGAATAATTCCCAGTAGAGGAACACTGAACCATGCTTCATTACTGGCAGCGTGCATCAGGTCGTTACGGCATGCTGCACAAGGGTGGCAAATAAACAGTATATGGTAATTGTCTACATTTTTCTTTAAAAAAAAGTAAAATATTAAAATTTGAGAATCATCAGTGGTTGATACCCTTTTAAAGGACAAGTGTAGCCCAGTTTTTATTCATCTTACAGGACCATTTCCAGTTTTCCATATTACAGAATTGTATCTTTATAAATGTCGCACTGATGGGCTGTACGGCATCCAATGTTTTCTGCTCACACCCATCTGATTTCATTCAAATTGCAGCTGAATACAGATCTGCCCGGCCTGATAGAAGAACATTGCTCCGAGGGCAGGCTGACATTTACAGGATTGCACTCAACTGATTTTTATGCTAACAAACGCGAGACAGGCAGGGGCACAAGTGCGGGCTAGGCGTAAGGCAGGGGCACAAGTGCGGGCTAGGTGTAAGGCAGGGGCACAAGTGCAGGCTAGGCGTCAGGCAGGGGCACAAGTGCAGGCTAGGCATAAGGCAGGGGCACAAGTGCAGGCTAGGCATAAGGCAGGGGAACAAGTGCAGGCTAGGCATAAGGCAGGCGCACAAGTGCAGGCTAGGCATAAGGCAGGGGCACAAGTGCAGGCTAGGCATAAGGCAGGGGCACAAGTGCAGGCTAGGCATAAGGCAGGGGCACAAGTGCAGGCTAGGCATAAGGCAGGGGCACAAGTGCTGGCTAGGCATAAGGCATGGGCACAAGTGCTGGCTAGGCATAAGGCAGGGGCACAAGTGCTGGCTAGGCTTAAGGCAGGGGCACAAGTGATGGCTACACATAAGGCATACGGCTAACTTTGCACTCTTTGCATAAAGGGATAGGCACCCTTGGGGGTGAAGAGCTAGCTTTCACCCCTCTACTCTGTACTTGGACATTTAGAACTAGATCCTTTGTTGTACAGTGCGGAGCCACTCCATAACCCCCATGCTCCAAGCGACCAGGCACATCTTGTCTGTCCTCCGTAAATGGGTAATGCCTTCGTCCCCAATTACAGTCGTGCATGTGCATTCAGACAGGACAGGAGAGAAAAGTGTAAAGCCTGCCCTGTGTGCATAACCAACATGAAGCTAAAGACAAAAAAACAATAAAGCAAGGGGCTCAAAAGTGCTGGCTAGGCATAAGGCAGGGGCACAAGTGCAGGCTAGGCATAAGGCAGGGGCACAAGTGCAGGCTAGGCATAAGGCAGGGGCACAAGTGCAGGCTAGGCATAAGGCAGGGGCACAAGTGCGGGCTAGGCATAAGGCAGGGGCACAAGTGCGGGCTAGGCATAAGGCAGGGGCACAAGTGCGGGCTAGGCATAAGGCAGGGACACAAGTGCGGGCTAGGCATAAGGCAGGGGCACAAGTGCGGGCTAGGCATAAGGCAGGGGCACAAGTGCGGGCTAGGCATAAGGCAGGGGCACAAGTGCGGGCTAGACATAAGGCAGGGGCACAAGTGCGGGCTAGGCATAAGGCAGGGGCACAAGGGCGGGCTAGGCATAAGGCAGGGGCACAAGTGCGGGCTAGGCATAAGGCAGGGGCACAAGTGCGGGTTAGGCATAAGGAAGGGGCACAAGTGCGGGTTAGGCATAAGGCAGGGGCACAAGTGCGTGTTAGGCATAAGGAAGGGGCACAAGTGCGGGCTAGGCATAAGGCAGGGGCACAAGTGCGGGCTAGGCATAAGGCAGGGGCACAAGTGCGGGCTAGGCATAAGGCAGGAGCACAAGTGCGGGCTAGGCATAAGGCAGGGGCACAAGTGCGGGCTAGGCATAAGGCAGGGGCACAAGTGCGGGCTAGGCATAAGGCAGGGGCACAAGAGTGGGCTAGGCATAAGGCAGGGGCACATGTACGGGCTAGGCCTAAGACAGGGGCACATGTACGGGCTAGGCATAAGGCAGGGGCACAAGTGCTGGCTAGGCTTAAGGCAGGGGCACAAGTGCTGGCTAGGCATAAGGCAGGGGACCAAGTGCTGGCTAGGCATAAGGCAGGGGCACAAGTGCTGGCTAGGCATAAGGCAGGGGCACAAGTGCTGGCTAGGCGAAAGGCAGAGGCACAAGTGCTGGCTAGGCGTAAGGCAGGGGCACAAGTGCAAGCTAGGCGTAAGGCAGAAGCACCTGTGCGGGCTAGGCGTAAGGCAGAGGCACCTGTGCAGGCTAGGCGTAAGGCAGAGGCACCTGTGCGGGCTAGGCGTAAGGCAGAGGCACCTGTGCGGGCTAGGCGTAAGGCAGAGGCACCTGTGCGGGCTAGGCGTAAGGCAGAGGCACCTGTGCGGGCTAGGCGTAAGGCAGGGGCGTAAGGCAGGGGCACAAGTGCTGGCTAGGCGTAAGGCAGGGGCACAAGTGCAAGTTAGGCGTAAGGCAGGGGCACAAGTGCAAGCTAGGCGTAAGGCAGAGGCACCTGTGCGGGCTAGGCGTAAGGCAGGGGCAAGAGTGCGGGCTAGGCGTAAGGCAGGGGCACAAGTGCGGGCTAGGCGTAAGGCAGGGGCACAAGTGCGGGCTAGGCGTAAGGCAGGGGCACAAGTGCGGGCTAGGCGTAAGGCAGGGGCACAAGTGTGGGCTAGGCGTAAGGCAGGGGCAAAAGTGCGGGCTAGGCGTAAGGCAGGGGCAAAAGTGCGGGCTAGGCGTAAGGCAGGGGCAAAAGTGCGGGCTAGGCATAAGGCAGGGGCACAAGTGCTGGCTGGGCATAAGGCAGGGGCACAAGTGCTGGCTAGGCATAAGGCAGGGGCACAAGTGCTGGCTAGGCATAAGGCAGGGGCACAAGTGCTGGCTAGGCGTAAGGCAGAGGCACAAGTGCGGATAGGCATAAGGCAGGGGCACAAGTGCTGGCTGGGCATAAGGCAGGGGCACACGTGCTGGCTAGGCATAAGGCAGGGGCACAAGTGCTGGCTAGGCAGAAGGCAGGGGCACAAGTGCTGGCTAGGCGTAAGGCAGGGGCACAAGTGCTGGCTAGGCGTAAGGCAGGGGCACAAGTGCAAGCTAGGCGTAAGGCAGGGGCACAAGTGCTGGCTAGGCGTAAGACGGGCACAAGTACTGGCTAGGCATAAGGCAGGGGCGCAAGTGCTGGCTAGGCATAAGGCAGGGGCACAAGTGCTGGCTAGGCATAAGGCAGGGGCACAAGTGCTGGCTAGGCAGAAGGCAGGGGCACAAGTGCTGGCTAGGCGTAAGGCAGAGGCACAAGTGCTGGCTAGGCGTAAGGCAGGGGCACAAGTGCAAGCTAGGCGTAAGGCAGAGGCACCTGTGCGGGCTAGGCGTAAGGCAGAGGCACCTGTGCGGGCTAGGCGTAAGGCAGGGGCACAAGTGCAGGCTAGGCGTAAGGCAGAGGCACAATTGCGGGCTAGGCGTAAGGTAGGGGCACAAGTGCGGGCTAGGCGTAAGGCAGGGGCACAAGTGCGGGCTAGGCTTAAGGCAGGGGCACAAGTGCGGGCTAGGCATAAGGCAGGGGCACAAGTGCTGGCTAGGCATAAGGCAGGGGCACATGTGCTGGCTAGGCATAAGGCAGGGGCACAAATGCTGGCTAGGCATAAGGCAGGGGCACAAGTGCTGGCTAGGCGTAAGGCAGGGGCACAAGTGCTGGCTAGGCATAAGGCAGGGGCAAAAGTGCTGGCTAGGCAGAAGGCAGGGGCACAGGTGCGGATAGGCATAAGGCAGGGGCACAAGTGATGGCTGGGCATAAGGCAGGGGCACAAGTGCTGGCTAGGCATAAGGCAGGGGCACAAGTGCTGGCTAGGCATAAGGCAGGGGCACAAGTGCTGGCTAGGCATAAGGCAGGGGCAAAAGTGCTGGCTAGGCAGAAGGCAGGGGCACAGGTGCGGATAGGCATAAGGCAGGGGCACAAGTGATGGCTGGGCATAAGGCAGGGGCACAAGTGCTGGCTAGGCATAAGGCAGGGGCACAAGTGCTGGCTAGGCATAAGGCAGGGGCACAAGTGTTGGCTAGGTATAAGGCAGGGGCACAAGTGCTGGCTGGGCATAAGGCATGGGCACAAGTGCCTTCTAGGCTTAAGGCCTGGGCACAAGTGCGGGCTAGGCTTAAGGCCGGGGCACTGGTGCGGGCTAGGCTTAAGGCCGGGGCACAGGTGCGGGCTAGGCTTAAGGCAGGGGCACAAGTGCGGGCTGGGCATAAGGCAGGGGCACAAGTGCGGGCTAGGCATAAGGCAGGGGCACAAGTGCGGGCTAGGCATAAGGCAGGGGCACAAGTGCGGGCTAGGCATAAGGCAGGGGCACAAGTGCGGGCTAGGCATAAGGCAGGGGCACAAGTGATGGCTAGGCATAAGGGAAGGGCCACAAGTGCGGGCTAGGCATAAGGCAGGGGCACAAGTGCGGGCTAGGCATAAGGCTGGGGCACAAGTGCGGGCTAGACTTAAGGCCTGGGCACCAGTGCAGTGCTGGCTAGGCATAAGGCAGGGGCACAAGTGCGGGCTAGGCATAAGGTAGGGGCACAAGTGCGGGCTAGGCATAAGGCAGGGGCACAAGTGCGGGCTAGGCATAAGGCAGGGGCACAAGTGCGGGCTAGGCATAAGGCAGGGGCACAAGTGCGGGCTAGGCATAAGGCAGGGGCACAAGTGCGGGCTAGGCATAAGGCAGGGGCACAAGTGCGGGCTAGGCATAAGGCAGGGGAACAAGTGCGGGCTAGGCATAAGGCAGGGGAACAAGTGCAGGCTAGGGATAAGGCAGGGGCACAAGTGCGGGCTAGGCATAAGGCAGGGGCACAAGTGCGGGCTGGGCATAAGGCAGGGGCAGAAGTGCGGGCTGGGCAGAAGGCAGGGGCACAAGTGCGGGCTGGGCAGAAGGCAGGGGCACAAGTGCGGGCTGGGCATAAGGCAGGGGCACAAGTGCGGGCTGGGCATAAGGCAGGAGCACAAGTGCGGGCTGGGCATAAGGCAGGGGCACAAGTGCGGGCTGGGCATAAGGCAGGGGCACAAGTGCGGACTAGGCATAAGGCAGGGGCACAAGTGCGGACTAGGCATAAGGCAGGGGCACAAGTGCGGGCTAGGCATAAGGCTGGGGCACAAATGCGGGCTAGGCATAAGGCAGGGGCACAAGTGCGGGCTAGACATAAGGCAGGGGCACAAGTGCGGGCTAGGCTTAAGGCAGGGGCACAAGTGCGGGCTAGGCATAAGGCAGGGGCACAGGTGATGGCTAGGCATAAGGCAGGGGCACAAGTGCGGGCTAGGCATAAGACAGGGGCACAAGTGCGGGCTAGGCATAAGGCAGGGGCACAAGTGCGGGCTAGGCATAAGGCTGGGGCACAAGTGTGGGCTACGCTTAAGGCCTGGGCACCAGTGCAGTGCTGGCTAGGCATAAGGCAGGGGCACAAGTGCGGGCTAGGCATAAGGCAGGGGCACAAGTGCGGGCTAGGAATAAGGCAGGGGGCACAAATTCTGGCTAGGCTTAAGGCATGGGCACAAGTGCCTTCTAGGCTTAAGGCCTGGGCACAAGTGCGGGCTAGGCTTAAGGCCGGGGCACTGGTGCGGGCTAGGCTTAAGGCCGGGGCACAGGTGCGGGCTAGGCTTAAGGCCGGGGCACAGGTGCGGGCTAGGCTTAAGGCTGGGGCATAGGTGCGGGCTAGGCTTAAGGCTGGGGCACAGGTGCGGGCTAGGCTTAAGGCCGGGGCACAGGTGCGGGCTAGGCTTAAGGCCGGGGCACAGGTGCGGGCTAGGCTTAAGGCCGGGGCACAGGTGTGGGCTAGGCTTAAGGCCGGGGCACTGGTGCGGGCTAGGCTTAAGGTCGGGGCACAGGTGCGGGCTAGGCTTAAGGCAGGGGCACAGGTGCGGGCTAGGCTTAAGGCAGGGGCACAGGTGTGGGCTAGGCTTAAGGCCGGGGCACAGGTGTGGGCTAGGCTTAAGGCCGGGGCACAAGTGCGGGCTAGGCTTAAGGGAGGGGCACAAGTGCGGGCTAGGCTTAAGGGAGGGGCACAAGTGCGGGCTAGGCTTAAGGCCTGGGCACAAGTGCGGGCTAGGCTTAAGGCCTGGGCACAAGTGCGGGCTAGGCTTAAGGCCTGGGCACAAGTGCGGGCTAGGCTTAAGGCCTGGGCACAAGTGCAGTGCGGGCTAAGCTTAAGGCCTGGGCACAAGTGCAGTGCGGGCTAAGCTTAAGGCCTGGGCACAAGTGCAGTGCTGGCTAGGATCAAGGCAGGGGGCACAAATGCTGGCTAGGCTTAAGAGGCATGGGCACAAGTGCCAGCTAGGCTTAAGGCCTGGGCACAAGTGCAGGCTAGGCTTAAGGCCTGAGCAAAAGTGCAGGCTAGGCTTAAGGCCTGGGCACAAGTGCGGGCTAGGCTTAAGGCATGGGCACAAGTGCAGTGCTGGCTAGGATCAAGGCAGGGGGCACAAGTGCTGGCTAGGCTTAAGGCATGGGCACAAGTGCTGGCTAGGCTTAAGGCATACAACTAACTCTTTGCACTCTTTGCATAAAGGGTTAGGCACCCATAGGGGTGAAGAGCTAGCTTTCACCCCTCTACTCTGTACTTGGACATTTAGGACTAGATCCTTTGTTGTACAGTGCGGAGCCTCTCCATAACCCCATGCTCCAAGCGACCAGGCACTTCTTGTCTGTCCTCCGTAAATGGGTAATGCCTTCCCCAATTACAGTCGTGCATGCGCATTCAGATGGGAAAAAAGAGCGAAGAGCGTAAAGCTGGCCCTATGTGCATAACCAACATGAAGCTGAAGACAAAAACAAACAAACAAGCATTCAAGGGGCTCAAAAGTGCGGGCTAGGCTTAAGGCCGGGGCACAAGTGCGGGCTAGGCTTCAGGCCGGGGCACAAGTGCGGGCTAGGCTTCAGGCCGGGGCACAAGTGCGGGCTAGGCTTCAGGCCGGGGCACAAGAGCGGGCTAGGCTTCAGGCCGGGGCACAAGTGCGGGCTAGGCTTCAGGCCGGGGCACAAGTGCGGGCTAGGCTTAAGGCCGGGGCACAAGTGCGGGCTAGGCTTCAGGTCTGGACACAAGTGCGGGCTAATCTTAAGGCCGGGGCACAAGTGCGGGCTAGTCTTAAGGCCGGGGCACAAGTGCGGGCTAGGCTTAAGGCCGGGGCACAAGTGCGGGCTAGGCTTAAGGCCGGGGCACAAGTGCGGGCTAGGCTTAAGGCCGGGGCACAAGTGCGGGCTAGGCTTAAGGCCGGGGCACAAGTGCGGGCTAGGCTTAAGGCCGGGGCACAAGTGCGGGCTAGGCTTAAGGCCGGGGCACAAGTGCGGGCTAGGCTTAAGGCCGGGGCACAAGTGCGGGCTAGGCTTAAGGCCGGTGCACAAGTGCGGGCTAGGCTTAAGGCCGGGGCACAAGTGCGGGCTATGCTTAAGGCCGGGGCACAAGTGCGGGCTAGGCTTAAGGCCGGGGCACAAGTGCGGGCTAGGCTTAAGGCCTTGGCACAAGTGCGGGCTAGGCTTAAGGCCTGGGCACAAGTGCGGGCTAGGCTTAAGGCCTGGGCACAAGTGCGAGCTAGGCTTAAGGCCTGGGCACAAGTGCGGGCTAGGCTTAAGGCCGGGGCACAAGTGCGGGCTAGGCTTAAGGCCGGGGCACAAGTGCAGGCTAGGCTTAAGGCCGGGGCACAGGTGCGGGCTAGGCTTAAGGCCGGGGCACAGGTGCGGGCTAGGCTTAAGGCCGGGGCACAGGTGCGGGCTAGGCTTAAGGCCGGGGCACAGGTGCGGGCTAGGCTTAACCCTCCGTCACATACAATATTCGGACTAACGAGTTCACATACAATGTGCCTGTCAGGCGCCTGCTGGAAAAATACCTATAATATCTAATGTTTGCAATTTCAGTGCTCTAAAAGTGATCAGTGACCTTCATAGGGATGTAATAAAAGAGACTACACATAATCAGTTGCAAAAAAAAACATTTACTTAACATAAAACTAATAACTATGAAATACAAACTTTTCAAAACTCCCGCCAAATAGTCCCCAGTTCGACTCTCTCAAAAAAATGTACAAAGAAAATTTTTGAACACAAACTTAATTTTAAGGTACCTTAAGTACTATTAAAAACATATTCAATCAGAAGTAGATGCTGAGGTTTCCCCAGAAAAGTCACACTTGCAGAGCAAATAGCAAGAATTACACACCATTTTTGCATGTGTCAGGCAAATTGCTTTATGACATTTGAGACATTCATAATTTGAAAGCCTTCTGGTTCCGCTTTCCGTTTGGCAGGTGGTGCATCTCCTTCTTTTGTGAGGTGGTGCAGATGGTGACTTTTCACCATCATCTTCTGGGCGGAACCTTTTGAGCCGAACTTGAAGGCGAGAGGGAATACCGATTGTTTTCACGCTTCTCCTGCGTAGCTCTCCAAGTACTAGTTCATGGGCCAATTTTTTCAGATACAATCGTCTACGGAGTGGTTCAAGCTTGTTTTCAAGATAAATTACTTGTGAATTTATACCACCCAAATTCAACATAGCAAAAAATATGACCATTGGCCAGCGTTTGATGTTTCTGCTGCCGTTGAAAGTGGAGCACATCTGATCTGCTGTATCCACACCCCCTTTGGTGGCATTGTAAAATGTAATTATCTCCGGTTTTTTTTCTGCCCCAGTCCCAGGATCGATGGCAGCATCATCATGAAGTGTTGATAGAAGAAGTACGATTTTTTTGGCATGTGGTACATAGGAAACTAAAGCCTTTCCATTATGGAATGCAAACATACTGCTGTACTGTTGTCTCTCTTTCACACTTACAAACTGTGGCAGCAATTCCCTTTTGTTTTTTCTTACAGTTCCCACATATGACAGCTTCTGAATTTTCAGATAATCAATCAGATCACAACTTGTAAACCAATTGTCAGCTGTAATATTGCGACCCGATCCAAATAAGGGTTCAGCCAGTCTTTTTACAACATCAATGGGTTTGTTGCTCACACAGTAAGGACCTTCTGGTTGTTTTCCTGCATAAACTTCCAGGTTGTAAGTGTAGGTCTTACTGGCATCAACAAGGGCATAAATTTTTATTCCATATTTGTTTGGCTTTGATGGAATATATTGACGAAAGGCACATCTACCACGAAAACCAGGGAGCATTTCGTCAATAGTGAGATTCTCTCCAGGGTAATAACTTTGTTTACAGTTTACAACAAATCTTTGAAATATATCACGAATTGGAGCAAGTCGGTCATGTGTTTTGCGTTCGGTTCGGGTAGTTCTGTCGTCAAACCGAAGGCAACGAATTAGAATCTTGAATCTGTTTATGGACATAAGGCTAAATTTTTCAACTCCATCCCCATCTTTACCCCAAAGTTCCTCCAAACTTTGTCTATTTGCCCTATAAGCTCCTGCAAGGTACAGTAATCCAAAAAAAGCACGCAGTTCTATTTCATCTGTGGGCTTGATGGTTCTGTTGCAGATGTACTTGTCCTTTATAATGTCTATATATTGGTTGGTATATGTGACAATAGAGTCCAGAATGTCATCTGTAAATATACTGTTCCAGCATTCAACTGCAGTTTTTGCATTATGTGCAGTTCCTATTACTGCAGGAAGGTGAGTAATAATGTTTAAAGGTTCCCTACGTTTTTTCTGGAATGGCTTCTTGTTCCATTTAGTATTTTTATCTTTTCCAATATAATATGATCCAACTTCTTCATCCTCACCACTGTCACCATCTTGCTCTGTTTCAGAATCCAGGACACATTCTTCCACCTCATCATGAGAATCAATCTCACTTTCCTCTCCTAAATCCTCATTCAGTGTGAGGTCTCTATCATCTAACAGCATATTTGTTACTTCCTCAACATCAAGTTGTTTGGATAAATTGTACATTTTCCTCTCCATTTCAGCAGATAATCTGAAGCAAGAGAAGGAATATGTTAGGGAACTACTGTATATGCCTGAGCAGCACACTTTCTTTTATAAAATCTCCCTTATTTCTATTAAATATCCTCACATTTTGTGCTATACATTCATAAAACAAGCTAAATAAACTATTGTGATGAATAAAAACATAAAATACCAACCTTACTGAATGTGACGTATTCACATACAATGAGCCTGAGAGATCTGTGCAGCTATATCCTCTCCCCTGAAGCTCTGAAATCCAACTGTGATATCAGGTTTCACAGACCTTCAAGAGACAGGAGACTACCTGGAGGGAGGGGGTTTCCTCACAATCTGGTGAGGAAGGAGAAATGAAAGTAAAAGAGAAGCGCCTGTCAAATCAGTTGTATGTGACGGAGGGTTAAAGCCAGGGCACAAGTGCGGGCTAGGCTTAAGGCCGGGGCACAAGTGCGGGCTAGGCTTAAGGCCTGGGCACAAGTGCGGGCTAGGCTTAAGGCCGGGGCACAGGTGCGGGATAGGCTTAAGGCCTGGGCACAGGTGCGGGATAGGCTTAAGGCCGGGGCACAGGTGCGGGATAGGCTTAAGGCCTGGGCACAGGTGCGGGATAGGCTTAAGGCCGGGGCACAGGTGCGGGCTAGGCTTAAGGCCGGGGCACAGGTGCGGGCTAGGCTTAAGGCCGGGGCACAAGTGCGGGCTAGGCTTAAGGTCGGGGCACAAGTGCGGGCTAGGCTTAAGGCCGGGGCACAAGTGCGGGCTAGGCTTAAGGCCGGAGCACAAGTGCGGGCTAGGCTTAAGGCCGGGGCACAAGTGCGGGCTAGGCTTAAGGCCGGGGCACAAGTGCGGGCTAGGCTTAAGGCCGGGGCACAAGTGCGGGCTAGGCTTAAGGCCGGGGCACAAGTGCGGGCTAGGCTTAAGGCCGGGGCACAAGTGCGGGCTAGGCTTAAGGCCGGGGCACAAGTGCGGGCTAGGCTTAAGGCCGGGGCACAAGTGCGGGCTAGGCTTAAGGCCGGGGCACAAGTGCGGGCTAGGATTAAGGCCGGGGCACAAGTGCGGGCTAGGCTTAAGGCCGGGGCACAAGTGCGGGCTAGGCTTAAGGCCGGGGCACAAGTGCGGGCTAGGCTTAAGGCCGGGGCACAAGTGCGGGCTAGGCTAAAGGCCGGGGCACAAGTGCTGGCTAGGATTAAGGCCGGGGCACAGGTGCGGGCTAGGATTAAGGCCGGGGCACAGGTGCGGGCTAGGCTTAAGGCCGGGGCACAGGTGCGGGCTAGGCGTAAGGCCAGGGCACAGGTGCGGGCTAGGCGTAAGGCCGTGGCACAGGTGCGGGCTAGGCTTAAGGCCGGGGCACAGGTGCGGGCTAGCCTTAAGGCCGGGGCACAGGTGCGGGCTAGGCTTAAGGCCGGGGCACAGGTGCGGGCTAGGCTTAAGGCCGGGGCACAGGTGCGGGCAAGGCTTAAGGCCGGGGCACAGGTGCGGGCTAGGCTTAAGGCCGGGGCACAGGTGCGGGCTAGGCTTAAGGCCGGGGCACAGGTGCGGGCTAGGCTTAATGCCGGGGCACAGGTGTGAGCTAGGCTTAAGGCCGGGGCACAGGTGTGGGCTAGGCTTAAGGCCTGGGCACAGGTGCGGGCTAGGATTAAGGCCGGGGCACAAGTGCGGGCTAGGATTAAGGCTGGGGCACATGTGCGGGCTAGGCTTAAGGCCGGGGCACAAGTGCGGGCTAGGCTTAAGGCCTGGGCACAAGTGCGGGCTAGGCTTAAGGCCTGGGCACAAGTGCGGGCTAGGCTTAAGGCCTGGGCACAAGTGCAGTGCGGGCTAGGCTTAAGGCCTGGGCACAAGTGCAGTGCTGGCTAGGATCAAGGCAGGGGGCACAAATGCTGGCTAGGCTTAAGGCATGGGCACAAGTGCCAGCTAGGTTTAAGGCCTGGGCACAAGTGCAGGCTAGGCTTAAGGCCTGGGCAAAAGTGCAGGCTAGGCTTAAGGCATGGGCACAAGTGCAGTGCTGGCTAGGATCAAGGCAGGGGTAACAAGTGCAGGCTAGGCTTAAGGCATGGGCACAAGTGCTGGCTAGGCTTAAGGCATACAGATAACTCTTTGCACTCTTTGCATAAAGGGTTAGGCACCCATAGGTGTGAAGAGCTAGCTTTAACCCCTCTACTCTGTACTTTGACATTTAGGACTAGATCCTTTGTTGTACAGTGCGGAGACTCTCCATAACCCCATGCTCCAAGCGACCAGGCACTTCTTGTCTGTCCTCCGTAAATGGGTAATGCCTTCTTCCCCAATTACAGTCGTGCATGCGCATTTAGACGTGAGAAGAGCGAAGAGCGTAAAGCTGGCCCTATGTGCATAACCAACATGAAGCTGAATACAAAAACAAACAAACAAGCATTCAAGGGGCTCAAAAGTGCGGGCTAGGCTTAAGGCCTGGGCACAAGTGCGGGCTAGGCTTAAGGCCTGGGCACAAGTGCGGGCTAGGCTTAAGGCCTGGGCACAAGTGCGGGCTAGGCTTAAGGCCTGGGCACAAGTGCGGGCTAGGCTTAAGGCCTGGGCACAAGTGCGGGCTAGGCTTAAGGCCTGGGCACAAGTGCGGGCTAGGCTTAAGGCCTGGGCACAAGTGCGGGCTAGGCTTAAGGCCTGGGCACAAGTGCGGGCTAGGCTTAAGGCCTTGGCACAAGTGCGGGCTAGGCTTAAGGCCGGGGCACAAGTGCGGGCTAGGCTTGAGGCCTGGGCACAAGTGCGGGCTAGGCTTAAGGCCGGGGCACAGGTGCGGGCTAGGCTTAAGGCCGGGGCACAGGTGCGGGCTAGGCTTAAGGCCGGGGCACAGGTGCGGGCTAGGCTTAAGGCCGGGGCACAGGTGCGGGCTAGGCTTAAGGCCGGGGCACAGGTGCGGGCTAGGCTTAAGGCCGGGGCACAGGTGCGGGCTAGGCTTAAGGCCGGGGCACAGGTGCGGGCTAGGCTTAAGGCCGGGGCACAGGTGCGGGCTAGGCTTAAGGTCGGGGCACAGGTGCAGGCTAGGCTTAAGGCCGGGGCACAGGTGCGGGCTAGGCTTAAGGCCGGGGCACAGGTGCGGGCTAGGCTTAAAGCCGGGGCACAGGTGCGGGCTAGGCTTAAGGCCGGGGCACAGGTGCGGGCTAGGCTTAAGGCCGGGGCACAGGTGCGGGCTAGGCTTAAGGTCGGGGCACAGGTGCGGGCTAGGCTTAAGGCCAGGGCACAAGTGCGGGCTAGGCTTAAGGCCGGGGCACAAGTGCGGGCTAGGCTGAAGGCCGGGGCACAGGTGCGGGCTAGGCTTAAGGCCGGGGCACAGGTGCGGGCTAGGCTTAAGGCCGTGGCACAGGTGCGGGCTAGGCTTAAGGCCGAGGCACAGGTGCGGGCTAGGCTTAAGGCCGGGGCACAAGTGCGGGCTAGGCTTAAGTCCGGGGCACAAGTGCAGGGCTAGGCTTAAGGCCGGGGCACAAGTGCGGGCTAGGCTTAAGGCCTGGGCACAAGTGCGGGCTAGGCTTAAGGCTTGGGCACAAGTGCGGGCTAGGCTTAAGGCCTGGGCACAAGTGCGGTGCGGGCTAGGCTTAAGGCCTGGGCACAAGTGCGGTGCTGGCTAGGATCAAGGCAGGGGGCACAAATGCTGGCTAGGCTTAAGGCATGGGCACAAGTGCTGGCTAGGCTTAAGGCATACAGCTAACTCTTTGCACTCTTTGCATAAAGGGTTAGGCACCCATAGGGGTGAAGAGCTAGCTTTCACCCCTCTACTCTGTACTTGGACATTTAGGACTAGATCCTTTGTTGTACAGTGCGGAGCCTCTCCATAACCCCATGCTCCAAGCGATCAGGCAATTCTTGTCTATCCTCCGTAAATGGGTAATGCCTTCTTCCCCAATTACAGTCGTGCATGCGCATTCAGACGGGACAAGAGCGAAGAGCGTAAAGCTGGCCCTATGTGCATAACCAACATGAAGCTGAAGACAAAACAAACAAACAAGCATTCAAGGGGCTCAAAAGTGCGGGCTAGGCTTAAGGCCTGGGCACAAGTGCGGGCTAGGCTTAAGGCCTGGGCACAAGTGCGGGCTAGGCTTAAGGCCTGGGCACAAGTGCGGGCTAGGCATAAGGCCGGGGCACAAGTGCGGGCTAGGCTTAAGGCCGGGGCACAAGTGCGGGCTAGGCTTAAGGCCGGGGCACAAGTGCGGGCTAGGCTTAAGGCCGGGGCACAAGTGCGGGCTAGGCTTAAGGCCGGGGCACAAGTGCGGGCTAGGCTTAAGGCCGGGGCACAAGTGAGGGCTAGGCTTAAGGCCGGGGCACAAGTGCGGGCTAGGCTTAAGGCCGGGGCACAAGTGCGGGCTAGGCTTAAGGCCGGGGCACAAGTGCGGGCTAGGCTTAAGGCCGGGGCACAAGTGCGGGCAAGGCTAAAGGCCGGGGCACAAGTGCTGGCTAGGCTTAAGGCCGGGGCACAAGTGCGGGCTAGGCTTAAGGCCGGGGCACAGGTGCGGGCTAGGCGTAAGGCCGGGGCACAGGTGCGGGCTAGGCTTAAGGCCGGGGCACAGGTGCGGGCTAGGCTTAAGGCCGGGGCACAGGTGCGGGCTAGGCTTAAGGCCGGGGCACAGGTGCGGGCTAGGCTTAAGGCCGGGGCACAGGTGCGGTCTAGGCTTAAGGCCTGGGCACAGGTGCGGGCTAGGCTTAAGGCCAGGGCACAGGTGCGGGCAAGGCTTAAGGCCGGGGCACAGGTGCGGGCTAGGCTTAAGGCCGGGGCACAGGTGCGGGCTAGGCTTAAGGCCGGGGCACAGGTGCGGGCTAGGCTTAATGCCGGGGCACAGGTGCGGGCTAGGCTTAAGGCCGGGGCACAGGTGCGGGCTAGGATTAAGGCCGGGGCACAAGTGGGGGCTAGGATTAAGGCTGGGGCACATGTGCGGGCTAGGCTTAAGGCCGGGGCACAAGTGCGGGCTAGGCTTAAGGCCTGGGCACAAGTGCGGGCTAGGCTTAAGGCCTGGGCACAAGTGCGGGCTAGGCTTAAGGCCTGGGCACAAGTGCAGTGCGGGCTAGGCTTAAGGCCTGGGCACAAGTGCAGTGCTGGCTAGGATCAAGGCAGGGGGCACAAATGCTGGCTAGGCTTAAGGCATGGGCACAAGTGCCAGCTAGGTTTAAGGCCTGGGCACAAGTGCAGGCTAGGCTTAAGGCCTGGGCAAAAGTGCAGGCTAGGCTTAAGGCCTGGGCACAAGTGCGGGCTAGGCTTAAGGCATGGGCACAAGTGCAGTGCTGGCTAGGATCAAGGCAGGGGTAACAAGTGCAGGCTAGGCTTAAGGCATGGGCACAAGTGCTGGCTAGGCTTAAGGCATACAGATAACTCTTTGCACTCTTTGCATAAAGGGTTAGGCACCCATAGGTGTGAAGAGCTAGCTTTAACCCCTCTACTCTGTACTTTGACATTTAGGACTAGATCCTTTGTTGTACAGTGCGGAGACTCTCCATAACCCCATGCTCCAAGCGACCAGGCACTTCTTGTCTGTCCTCCGTAAATGGGTAATGCCTTCTTCCCCAATTACAGTCGTGCATGCGCATTTAGACGTGAGAAGAGCGAAGAGCGTAAAGCTGGCCCTATGTGCATAACCAACATGAAGCTGAATACAAAAACAAACAAACAAGCATTCAAGGGGCTCAAAAGTGCGGGCTAGGCTTAAGGCCTGGGCACAAGTGCGGGCTAGGCTTAAGGCCTGGGCACAAGTGCGGGCTAGGCTTAAGGCCTTGGCACAAGTGCGGGCTAGGCTTAAGGCCGGGGCACAAGTGCGGGCTAGGCTTAAGGCCTGGGCACAAGTGCGGGCTAGGCTTAAGGCCGGGGCACAGGTGCGGGCTAGGCTTAAGGCCGGGGCACAGGTGCGGGCTAGGCTTAAGGCCGGGGCACAGGTGCGGGCTAGGCTTAAGGCCGGGGCACAGGTGCGGGCTAGGCTTAAGGCCGGGGCACAGGTGCGGGCTAGGCTTAAGGCCGGGGCACAGGTGCGGGCTAGGCTTAAGGCCGGGGCACAGGTGCGGGCTAGGCTTAAAGCCGGGGCACAGGAGCGGGCTAGGCTTAAGGCCGGGGCACAGGTGCGGGCTAGGCTTAAGGCCGGGGCACAGGTGCGGGCTAGGCTTAAGGTCGGGGCACAGGTGCGGGCTAGGCTTAAGGTCGGGGTACAGGTGCGGGCTAGGCTTAAGGCCAGGGCACAAGTGCGGGCTAGGCTTAAGGCCGGGGCACAAGTGCGGGCTAGGCTGAAGGCCGGGGCACAGGTGCGGGCTAGGCTTAAGGCCGGGGCACAGGTGCGGGCTAGGCTTAAGGCCGTGGCACAGGTGCGGGCTAGGCTTAAGGCCGAGGCACAGGTGCGGGCTAGGCTTCAGGCCGTGGCACAAGTGCGGGCTAGGCTTAAGGCCTGGGCACAAGTGCGGTGCGGGCTAGGCTTAAGGCCTGGGCACAAGTGCAGTGCTGGCTAGGATCAAGGCAGGGGGCACAAATGCTGGCTAGGCTTAAGGCATGGGCACAAGTGCTGGCTAGGCTTAAGGCATACAGCTAACTCTTTGCACTCTTTGCATAAAGGGTTAGGCACCCATAGGGGTGAAGAGCTAGCTTTCACCCCTCTACTCTGTACTTGGACATTTAGGACTAGATCCTTTGTTGTACAGTGCGGAGCCTCTCCATAACCCCATGCTCCAAGCGATCAGGCAATTCTTGTCTATCCTCCGTAAATGGGTAATGCCTTCTTCCCCAATTACAGTCGTGCATGCGCATTCAGACGGGACAAGAGCGAAGAGCGTAAAGCTGGCCCTATGTGCATAACCAACATGAAGCTGAAGACAAAACAAACAAACAAGCATTCAAGGGGCTCAAAAGTGCGGGCTAGGCTTAAGGCCTGGGCACAAGTGCGGGCTAGGCTTAAGGCCTGGGCACAAGTGCGGGCTAGGCTTAAGGCCTGGGCACAAGTGCGGGCTAGGCTTAAGGCCGGGGCACAAGTGCGGGCTAGGCTTAAGGCCGGGGCACAAGTGCGGGCTAGGCTTAAGGCCGGGGCACAAGTGCGGGCTAGGCTTAAGGCCGGGGCACAAGTGCGGGCTAGGCTTAAGGCCGGGGCACAAGTGCGGGCTAGGCTTAAGGCCGGGGCACAAGTGCGGGCTAGGCTTAAGGCCGGGGCACAAGTGCGGGCTAGGCTTAAGGCCGGGGCACAAGTGCGGGCTAGGCTTAAGGCCGGGGCACAAGTGCGGGCTAGGCTTAAGGCCGGGGCACAAGTGCGGGCTAGGCTTAAGGCCGGGGCACAAGTGCGGGCTAGGCTAAAGGCCGGGGCACACGTGCAGGCAAGGCTAAAGGCCGGGGCACAAGTGCTGGCTAGGCTTAAGGCCGGGGCACAAGTGCGGGCTAGGCTTAAGGCCGGGGCACAGGTGCGGGCTAGGCGTAAGGCCGGGGCACAGGTGCGGGCTAGGCTTAAGGCCGGGGCACAGGTGCGGGCTAGGCTTAAGGCCGGGGCACAGGTGCGGGCTAGGCTTAAGGCCGGGGCACAGGTGCGGGCTAGGCTTAAGGCCGGGGCACAGGTGCGGGCTAGGCTTAAGGCCGGGGCACAGGTGCGGGCTAGGCTTAAGGCCGGGGCACAGGTGCGGTCTAGGCTTAAGGCCGGGGCACAGGTGCGGTCTAGGCTTAAGGCCGGGCATAGGTGCGGGCTAGGCTTAAGGCCGGGGCACAGGTGCGGGCTAGGCTTAAGGCCGGGGCACAGGTGCGGGCTAGGCTTAAGGCTGGGGCACAGGTGCGGGCTAGGCTTAAGGCTGGGGCACAGGTGCGGGCTAGGCTTAAGGCCGGGGCACAGGTTCGGGCTAGGCTTAAGGCCGGGGCACAGGTGTGGCTAGGCTTAAGGCCGGGGCACAGGTGCGGGCTAGGCTTAAGGCCGGGGCACAGGTGCGGGCTAGGCTTAAGGCCGGGGCACAAGTGCGGGCTAGGATTAAGGCTGGGGCACATGTGCGGGCTAGGCTTAAGGCCGGGGCACAAGTGCGGGCTAGGCTTAAGGCCTGGGCTCAAGTGCGGGCTAGGCTTAAGGCCTGGGCACAAGTGCGGGCTAGGCTTAAGGCCTGGGCACAAGTGCAGTGCGGGCTAGGCTTAAGGCCAGGGCACAAGTGCAGTGCTGGCTAGGATCAAGGCAGGGGGCACAAAAGCTGGCTAGGCTTAAGGCATGGGCACAAGTGCCAGCTAGGTTTAAGGCCTGGGCACAAGTGCAGGCTAGGCTTAAGGCCTGAGGAAAAGTGCAGGCTAGGCTTAAGGCCTGGGCAAAAGTGCAGGCTAGGCTTAAGGCCTGGGCACAAGTGCGGGCTAGGCTTAAGGCATGGGCACAAGTGTAGTGCTGGCTAGGATCAAGGCAGGGGGAACAAGTGCAGGCTAGGCTTAAGGCATGGGCACAAGTGCTGGCTAGGCTTAAGGCATACAGATAACTCTTTGCACTCTTTGCATAAAGGGTTAGGCACCCATAGGTGTGAAGAGCTAGCTTTAACCCCTCTACTCTGTACTTTGACATTTAGGACTAGATCCTTTGTTGTACAGTGCGGAGACTCTCCATAACCCCATGCTCCAAGCGACCAGGCACTTCTTGTCTGTCCTCCGTAAATGGGTAATGCCTTCTTCCCCAATTACAGTCGTGCATGCGCATTCAGACGTGACAAGAGCGAAGAGCGTAAAGCTGGCCCTATGTGCATAACCAACATGAAGCTGAATACAAAAACAAACAAACAAGCATTCAAGGGGCTCAAAAGTGCGGGCTAGGCTTAAGGCGTGGGCACAAGTGCGGGCTAGGCTTAAGGCGTGGGCACAAGTGCGGGCTAGGCTTAAGGCCTGGGCACAAGTGCGGGCTAGGCTTAAGGCCTGGGCACAAGTGCGGGCTAGGCTTAAGGCCTGGGCACAAGTGCGGGCTAGGCTTAAGGCCTGGGCACAAGTGCGGGCTAGGCTTAAGGCCTGGGCACAAGTGCGGGCTAGGCTTAAGGCCTGGGCACAAGTGCGGGCTAGGCTTAAGGCCTGGGCACAAGTGCGGGCTAGGCTTAAGGCCGGGGCACAAGTGCAGTGCTGGCTAGGATCAAGGCAGGGGGCACAAGTGCTGGCTAGGCTTAAGGCATGGGCACAAGTGCTGGCTAGGATTAAGGCATACAGCTAACTCTTTGCACTCTTTGCATAATGGGTTAGGCACCCATAGGGGTGAAGAGCTAGCTTTCACCCCTCTACTCTGTACTTGGACATTTAGGGCTAGATCCTTTGTTGTACAGTGCGGAGCCTCTCCAGAACCCCATGCTCCAAGCGACCAGGCAATTCTTGTCTGTCCTCCGTAAATGGGTAATGCCTTCTTCCCCAATTACAGTCGTGCATGCGCATTCAGATGGGACAAGAGCGAAGAGCGTAAAGCTGGCCCTATGTGCATAACCAACATGAAGCTGAAGACAAAAACAAACAAACAAGCATTCAAGGGGCTCATAAGTGCGGGCTAGGCTTAAGGCCGGGGCACAAGTGCGGGCTAGGCTTAAGGCCGGGGCACAAGTGCGGGCTAGGCTTAAGGCCGGGGCACAAGTGCGGGCTAGGCTTAAGGCCGGGGCACAAGTGCGGGCTAGGCTTAAGGCCGGGGCACAAGTGCGGGCTAGGCTTAAGGCCGGGGCACAAGTGCGGGCTAGGCTTAAGGCCGGGGCACAAGTGCGGGCTAGGCTTAAGGCCGGGGCACAAGTGCGGGCTAGGCTTAAGGCAGGGGCACAAGTGCGGGCTGGGCTTAAGGCCGGGGCACAAGTGCGGGCTGGGCTTAAGGCCGGGGCACAAGTGCGGGCTAGGCTTAAGGCCGGGGCACAAGTGCGGGCTAGGCTTAAGGCCGGGGCACAAGTGCGGGCTAGGCTTAAGGCCGGGTCACAAGTGCGGGCTAGGCTTAAGGCCGGGGCACAAGTGCGGGCTAGGCTTAAGGCCCGGGCACAAGTGCGGGCTAGGCTTAAGGCCGGGGCACAAGTGCGGGCTAGGCTTAAGGTCGGGGCACAAGGGCGGGCTAGGCTTAAGGCAAGGGCACAAGGGCGGGCTTGGCTTAAGGCAAGGGCACAAGGGCGGGCTTGGCTTAAGGCAGGGGCACAAGGGCGGGCTTGGCTTAAGGCAGGGGCACAAGGGCGGGCTTGACTTAAGGCAAGGGCAGGCTTGGCTTAAGGCAGGGGCACAAGGGCGGGCTAGGCCTAAGGCCTGGGCACAAGTGCGGGCTAGGCTTAAGGCCTGGGCACAAGGGCGGGCTTGGCTTAACCCTTGTCAGGCTGCATAATTTTACAACCTTAACAGGCTGCATAGGTACAATTGTACCTTCACATATACCTCCACTGTGGGAAGACTTTACTTGGTTTCAGAAACTAAAGTTCATTCAGCTACAAATGTTATGCTGATATCTATTGTTCAGTGTTGTTACTGGTCACTTATGTTGCTGTCAATTAAGTTAATTCAAACTGGGAGTGGCTTCTACTTGTCTTCCTGCCTCCCTCCTCTCATTAGCCATTTTGCTGTTCATCTCATTGCTGTGAGCACACATTTCTAGGCTTGTGAAGTCTTCAATTTCTTGGAAACGAAGGTAGGAAAGTCTCACAGCATCTAACAGCCAGTTATACCTTTATTCTCATTATGTGGGGACAGAACAGTCAAATTGTCTTTCAGCCTGGACTTGGCTTACATATATTTTGTATGAAACTTATCACTATAGGTATAATTTTTATACGAAAAATGGATAATAATTAGTATCTACATATTGTTTTACGATGTTTTATTTATATTCAGCACAAAATACGAAGCCAAAATTCATCTAGCAAGTCATCATGAGTGATAGTAATGCTGGATCTAGTTTCCGCCATAATCCAAGAAAACGTGTTTGCAGGTTAGTATAATTTTGTGAAAAGCCAATAATGTAGTATTTCGGAAAATTATTTATTTTACATTTTTTCATATTTACAGATTTACGTCTGACGAAATAATGCGAATGCTAGAAGAATCTGATTCTGAGCATGAGGATGAACCATATGTTCCATCTGATGATGAAAACTATGTACCACAAGTGGATGTTACTGAAGAAGATTCAGACATTGAACAAGAAATGGTCATAGAGCATGAAAATGAATACGAATCAGACGAAAGTGTTGAGGATGATTCTGTGCCTCAAAGTGCAGGCGACATTTGGACTGCTAAGGATGAAACTCAATGGTGCAGTAATCCACTGCCAAATGCACAAACAAAATCTCGTAATGTCCTACGACAAAGAGGTGGCCCTGCAGCAATCAGCAACCTATATAAAGCAAAAGAGCTATTCAAGTCCATCATGACTCCCGAGATGTGTGACATCATATTACGGGAAACAAATCGAAAGGCCAAGAGAGTTTGTGATGCTTACAACAACGAACTGGTACAACGTTTTCCTGATTCTTCCAAACGGCCACCACAAAAAACATTCAAGCAATTTACTGAAACTGAACTTCATGCATTTTTGGGCATACTGATTGCTGCTGGTGTGCACAGAGCCAACAAAGAGAATCTGGAGGAAATGTGGAATGTTGCTGCTCTGCCTCTTATACGTGCAGCCATGTCTCGTGACCGCTTCAAGATGATACTCAGATTTATCAGGTTTGACAACGAAAATACACGTGCAGAACGTGTGCAAACAGATAAAGCTGCACCAATACGGGACATCTGGACAATGCTGAACAGTAATCTGGAGAGAGCCTACAAGCCATATCATTGTATCACCGTCGATGAGCAATTATTTCCATTTAGAGGTCATACTAAATTTACCCAGTATATACCTTCAAAACCAGCTAAATATGGCATAAAGATTTTCTGGGCTTGTGACTCATCAAATGCCTACCCTTTACAAGGTCAGCTCTACACTGGGAAACCAACTGATGGTCCTCGACAAGTAAACATTGGAGAACGAACAGTATTGGACCTAGTGAGCTCGTATAAAGGCTCTGGAAGAAATGTCACCACCGATAACTTCTTTACAACCATGGAACTAGCTAAGGTATTGAACTCCTGGAACATGACACTAGTTGGTACAGTGAGAAAAAACAAAAGGTTCCTACCTAACAACATGCAGCCTGCCAAAGAAAGGCCTGTATACTCGACAAATTTTGCCTACAATCATGATGCAACAGTCTGTTCATATGTACCAAAGAAGAACAAATCAGTCGTGCTTCTATCATCTATGCACATGACGGGAGAAGTTGAAGAGACACTAGCAGCCAAGCCAGAGATAATAAAATACTACAACATAACAAAAGGTGGCGTTGATGTTATGGATAAAATGTTGGGAGAGTACACTGTGAAACGACGAACATCACGTTGGACTTTGGCATTTTTCTACAATATGATTGATGTCAGTGGGTTAGCATCCTACATCATCTACAGAGAACACAATCCAAGCTTCAGGGCAAAGGATCAACGAAGAAAGTTCCTGAAAGATCTCGCAAATCAGCTGTGTATGATTGCAATTGAAGATCGTAGTACAAACAAAATGATAATGAGAAACCATTTTCTTCGAGGTGCAGTAGAAATGGTGCTTGGACGATGCATTGTGGTAGCATCGCAGCCAGCAGCTGGCCCCAAAATACCTCATGGTAGTCGTGGACCCTCCCCTGTTGTTGGTAGTTGCTATGTCTGCAGAGACCTGAGGCGAAAACAACGCAAGACTAGAAAGTCTTGTGTGGTTTGTGTGAAACCCATTTGCGATGAACACTCTGTAGCAAAGCCAACATGCATTACTTGCAAAGAAAATCAATAAAAAAAAGTTTCTTACATTTTCTTTTATAATGTAAATGAACAGTTTTTTACTTGTTTATAATAGTTAAATAGCATTATCATTAAAAAAAAATTTATGCTTTTTCCCTTGCATTATCTTCATTCAAAATATATGAGGTACATTTGTACCTATGCAGCTTGTTATGGATGCAAAAAGATCTCGACCCCTTATCTCGGAAGCGGGTGGAGATATTTTATTGAAATTTGGCCAATATATTCTGGACCAAAAATGTAGAGATGTCACGAAATTTCAGCCCTCTACGTCTTTTCAAAAAAAAGTTATTGCAATTTTAAAACGGAATAGTTACAATTGTACCTATTCAGCCGGATAAGGGTTAAGGCAGGGGCACAAGGGCGGGCTTGGCTTAAGGCCGGGGCACAAGTGCGGGCTAGGCTTAAGGCCGGGGCACAAGTGCGGGCTAGGCTTATTGCCTGGGCACAAGTGCGGGCTAGGCTTAAGGCCTGGGCAAAAGTGCGGGCTAGGCTTAAAGCCGGGGCACAAGTGCGGGCTAGGCTCAATGCCTTGGCACAAGTGCGGGCTAGGCTTAAGGCCTGGGCACAAGTGCAGGCTAGGCTTAAGGCCTGGGCACAAGGGCGGGCTAGGCTTAAGGCAGGGGCACAAGGGCGGGCTTGGCTTAAGGCAAGGGCACAAGGGCGGGCTTGGCTTAAGGCAAGGGCACAAGGGCGGGCTTGGCTTAAGGCAGGGGCACAAGGGCGGGCTTGGCTTAAGGCAGGGGCACAAGGGCGGGCTTGGCTAAAGGCCGATGCACAAGTGCGGGCTAGGCTTAAGGCCTGGGCACAAGTGCGGGCTAGGCCTAAGGCCTGGGCACAGGTGCGGGCTAGGCTTAAGGCCGGGGCACAGGTGCGGGCTAGGCTTAAGGCTGGGGCACAGGTGCGGGCTAGGCTTAAGGCTGGGGCACAGGTGCGGGCTAGGCTTAAGGCCGGGGCACAGGTGCGGGCTAGGCTTAAGGCCGGGGCACAGGTGTGGCTAGGCTTAAGGCCGGGGCACAGGTGCGGGCTAGGCTTAAGGCCGGGGCACAGGTGCGGGCTAGGCTTAAGGCCGGGGCACAAGTGCGGGCTAGGATTAAGGCTGGGGCACATGTGCGGGCTAGGCTTAAGGCCGGGGCACAAGTGCGGGCTAGGCTTAAGGCCTGGGCTCAAGTGCGGGCTAGGCTTAAGGCCTGGGCACAAGTGCGGGCTAGGCTTAAGGCCTGGGCACAAGTGCAGTGCGGGCTAGGCTTAAGGCCAGGGCACAAGTGCAGTGCTGGCTAGGATCAAGGCAGGGGGCACAAAAGCTGGCTAGGCTTAAGGCATGGGCACAAGTGCCAGCTAGGTTTAAGGCCTGGGCACAAGTGCAGGCTAGGCTTAAGGCCTGAGCAAAAGTGCAGGCTAGGCTTAAGGCCTGGGCAAAAGTGCAGGCTAGGCTTAAGGCCTGGGCACAAGTGCGGGCTAGGCTTAAGGCATGGGCACAAGTGTAGTGCTGGCTAGGATCAAGGCAGGGGGAACAAGTGCAGGCTAGGCTTAAGGCATGGGCACAAGTGCTGGCTAGGCTTAAGGCATACAGATAACTCTTTGCACTCTTTGCATAAAGGGTTAGGCACCCATAGGTGTGAAGAGCTAGCTTTAACCCCTCTACTCTGTACTTTGACATTTAGGACTAGATCCTTTGTTGTACAGTGCGGAGACTCTCCATAACCCCATGCTCCAAGCGACCAGGCACTTCTTGTCTGTCCTCCGTAAATGGGTAATGCCTTCTTCCCCAATTACAGTCGTGCATGCGCATTCAGACGTGACAAGAGCGAAGAGCGTAAAGCTGGCCCTATGTGCATAACCAACATGAAGCTGAATACAAAAACAAACAAACAAGCATTCAAGGGGCTCAAAAGTGCGGGCTAGGCTTAAGGCGTGGGCACAAGTGCGGGCTAGGCTTAAGGCGTGGGCACAAGTGCGGGCTAGGCTTAAGGCCTGGGCACAAGTGCGGGCTAGGCTTAAGGCCTGGGCACAAGTGCGGGCTAGGCTTAAGGCCTGGGCACAAGTGCGGGCTAGGCTTAAGGCCTGGGCACAAGTGCGGGCTAGGCTTAAGGCCTGGGCACAAGTGCGGGCTAGGCTTAAGGCCTGGGCACAAGTGCGGGCTAGGCTTAAGGCCTGGGCACAAGTGCGGGCTAGGCTTAAGGCCGGGGCACAAGTGCAGTGCTGGCTAGGATCAAGGCAGGGGGCACAAGTGCTGGCTAGGCTTAAGGCATGGGCACAAGTGCTGGCTAGGATTAAGGCATACAGCTAACTCTTTGCACTCTTTGCATAATGGGTTAGGCACCCATAGGGGTGAAGAGCTAGCTTTCACCCCTCTACTCTGTACTTGGACATTTAGGGCTAGATCCTTTGTTGTACAGTGCGGAGCCTCTCCAGAACCCCATGCTCCAAGCGACCAGGCAATTCTTGTCTGTCCTCCGTAAATGGGTAATGCCTTCTTCCCCAATTACAGTCGTGCATGCGCATTCAGATGGGACAAGAGCGAAGAGCGTAAAGCTGGCCCTATGTGCATAACCAACATGAAGCTGAAGACAAAAACAAACAAACAAGCATTCAAGGGGCTCATAAGTGCGGGCTAGGCTTAAGGCCGGGGCACAAGTGCGGGCTAGGCTTAAGGCCGGGGCACAAGTGCGGGCTAGGCTTAAGGCCGGGGCACAAGTGCGGGCTAGGCTTAAGGCCGGGGCACAAGTGCGGGCTAGGCTTAAGGCCGGGGCACAAGTGCGGGCTAGGCTTAAGGCCGGGGCACAAGTGCGGGCTAGGCTTAAGGCCGGGGCACAAGTGCGGGCTAGGCTTAAGGCCGGGGCACAAGTGCGGGCTAGGCTTAAGGCCGGGGCACAAGTGCGGGCTAGGCTTAAGGCAGGGGCACAAGTGCGGGCTGGGCTTAAGGCCGGGGCACAAGTGCGGGCTGGGCTTAAGGCCGGGGCACAAGTGCGGGCTAGGCTTAAGGCCGGGGCACAAGTGCGGGCTAGGCTTAAGGCCGGGGCACAAGTGCGGGCTAGGCTTAAGGCCGGGTCACAAGTGCGGGCTAGGCTTAAGGCCGGGGCACAAGTGCGGGCTAGGCTTAAGGCCCGGGCACAAGTGCGGGCTAGGCTTAAGGCCGGGGCACAAGTGCGGGCTAGGCTTAAGGTCGGGGCACAAGGGCGGGCTAGGCTTAAGGCAAGGGCACAAGGGCGGGCTTGGCTTAAGGCAAGGGCACAAGGGCGGGCTTGGCTTAAGGCAGGGGCACAAGGGCGGGCTTGGCTTAAGGCAGGGGCACAAGGGCGGGCTTGACTTAAGGCAAGGGCAGGCTTGGCTTAAGGCAGGGGCACAAGGGCGGGCTAGGCCTAAGGCCTGGGCACAAGTGCGGGCTAGGCTTAAGGCCTGGGCACAAGGGCGGGCTTGGTTTAAGGCAGGGGCACAAGGGCGGGCTTGGCTTAACCCTTGTCAGGCTGCATAATTTTACAACCTTAACAGGCTGCATAGGTACAATTGTACCTTCACATATACCTCCACTGTGGGAAGACTTTACTTGGTTTCAGAAACTAAAGTTCATTCAGCTACAAATGTTATGCTGATATCTATTGTTCAGTGTTGTTACTGGTCACTTATGTTGCTGTCAATTAAGTTAATTCAAACTGGGAGTGGCTTCTACTTGTCTTCCTGCCTCCCTCCTCTCATTAGCCATTTTGCTGTTCATCTCATTGCTGTGAGCACACATTTCTAGGCTTGTGAAGTCTTCAATTTCTTGGAAACGAAGGTAGGAAAGTCTCACAGCATCTAACAGCCAGTTATACCTTTATTCTCATTATGTGGGGACAGAACAGTCAAATTGTCTTTCAGCCTGGACTTGGCTTACATATATTTTGTATGAAACTTATCACTATAGGTATAATTTTTATACGAAAAATGGATAATAATTAGTATCTACATATTGTTTTACGATGTTTTATTTATATTCAGCACAAAATACGAAGCCAAAATTCATCTAGCAAGTCATCATGAGTGATAGTAATGCTGGATCTAGTTTCCGCCATAATCCAAGAAAACGTGTTTGCAGGTTAGTATAATTTTGTGAAAAGCCAATAATGTAGTATTTCGGAAAATTATTTATTTTACATTTTTTCATATTTACAGATTTACGTCTGACGAAATAATGCGAATGCTAGAAGAATCTGATTCTGAGCATGAGGATGAACCATATGTTCCATCTGATGATGAAAACTATGTACCACAAGTGGATGTTACTGAAGAAGATTCAGACATTGAACAAGAAATGGTCATAGAGCATGAAAATGAATACGAATCAGACGAAAGTGTTGAGGATGATTCTGTGCCTCAAAGTGCAGGCGACATTTGGACTGCTAAGGATGAAACTCAATGGTGCAGTAATCCACTGCCAAATGCACAAACAAAATCTCGTAATGTCCTACGACAAAGAGGTGGCCCTGCAGCAATCAGCAACCTATATAAAGCAAAAGAGCTATTCAAGTCCATCATGACTCCCGAGATGTGTGACATCATATTACGGGAAACAAATCGAAAGGCCAAGAGAGTTTGTGATGCTTACAACAACGAACTGGTACAACGTTTTCCTGATTCTTCCAAACGGCCACCACAAAAAACATTCAAGCAATTTACTGAAACTGAACTTCATGCATTTTTGGGCATACTGATTGCTGCTGGTGTGCACAGAGCCAACAAAGAGAATCTGGAGGAAATGTGGAATGTTGCTGCTCTGCCTCTTATACGTGCAGCCATGTCTCGTGACCGCTTCAAGATGATACTCAGATTTATCAGGTTTGACAACGAAAATACACGTGCAGAACGTGTGCAAACAGATAAAGCTGCACCAATACGGGACATCTGGACAATGCTGAACAGTAATCTGGAGAGAGCCTACAAGCCATATCATTGTATCACCGTCGATGAGCAATTATTTCCATTTAGAGGTCATACTAAATTTACCCAGTATATACCTTCAAAACCAGCTAAATATGGCATAAAGATTTTCTGGGCTTGTGACTCATCAAATGCCTACCCTTTACAAGGTCAGCTCTACACTGGGAAACCAACTGATGGTCCTCGACAAGTAAACATTGGAGAACGAACAGTATTGGACCTAGTGAGCTCGTATAAAGGCTCTGGAAGAAATGTCACCACCGATAACTTCTTTACAACCATGGAACTAGCTAAGGTATTGAACTCCTGGAACATGACACTAGTTGGTACAGTGAGAAAAAACAAAAGGTTCCTACCTAACAACATGCAGCCTGCCAAAGAAAGGCCTGTATACTCGACAAATTTTGCCTACAATCATGATGCAACAGTCTGTTCATATGTACCAAAGAAGAACAAATCAGTCGTGCTTCTATCATCTATGCACATGACGGGAGAAGTTGAAGAGACACTAGCAGCCAAGCCAGAGATAATAAAATACTACAACATAACAAAAGGTGGCGTTGATGTTATGGATAAAATGTTGGGAGAGTACACTGTGAAACGACGAACATCACGTTGGACTTTGGCATTTTTCTACAATATGATTGATGTCAGTGGGTTAGCATCCTACATCATCTACAGAGAACACAATCCAAGCTTCAGGGCAAAGGATCAACGAAGAAAGTTCCTGAAAGATCTCGCAAATCAGCTGTGTATGATTGCAATTGAAGATCGTAGTACAAACAAAATGATAATGAGAAACCATTTTCTTCGAGGTGCAGTAGAAATGGTGCTTGGACGATGCATTGTGGTAGCATCGCAGCCAGCAGCTGGCCCCAAAATACCTCATGGTAGTCGTGGACCCTCCCCTGTTGTTGGTAGTTGCTATGTCTGCAGAGACCTGAGGCGAAAACAACGCAAGACTAGAAAGTCTTGTGTGGTTTGTGTGAAACCCATTTGCGATGAACACTCTGTAGCAAAGCCAACATGCATTACTTGCAAAGAAAATCAATAAAAAAAAGTTTCTTACATTTTCTTTTATAATGTAAATGAACAGTTTTTTACTTGTTTATAATAGTTAAATAGCATTATCATTAAAAAAAAATTTATGCTTTTTCCCTTGCATTATCTTCATTCAAAATATATGAGGTACATTTGTACCTATGCAGCTTGTTATGGATGCAAAAAGATCTCGACCCCTTATCTCGGAAGCGGGTGGAGATATTTTATTGAAATTTGGCCAATATATTCTGGACCAAAAATGTAGAGATGTCACGAAATTTCAGCCCTCTACGTCTTTTCAAAAAAAAGTTATTGCAATTTTAAAACGGAATAGTTACAATTGTACCTATTCAGCCGGATAAGGGTTAAGGCAGGGGCACAAAGGCGGGCTTGGCTTAAGGCCGGGGCACAAGTGCGGGCTAGGCTTAAGGCCGGGGCACAAGTGCGGGCTAGGCTTATTGCCTGGGCACAAGTGCGGGCTAGGCTTAAGGCCTGGGCAAAAGTGCGGGCTAGGCTTAAAGCCGGGGCACAAGTGCGGGCTAGGCTCAATGCCTTGGCACAAGTGCGGGCTAGGCTTAAGGCCTGGGCACAAGTGCAGGCTAGGCTTAAGGCCTGGGCACAAGGGCGGGCTAGGCTTAAGGCAGGGGCACAAGGGCGGGCTTGGCTTAAGGCAAGGGCACAAGGGCGGGCTTGGCTTAAGGCAAGGGCACAAGGGCGGGCTTGGCTTAAGGCAGGGGCACAAGGGCGGGCTTGGCTTAAGGCAGGGGCACAAGGGCGGGCTTGGCTAAAGGCCGATGCACAAGTGCGGGCTAGGCTTAAGGCCTGGGCACAAGTGCGGGCTAGGCCTAAGGCCTGGGCACAAGTGCGGGCTAGGCTTAAGGCCTGGGCACAAGTGCGGGCTAGGCTAAAGGCCTGGGCACAAGTGTGGGCTAGGCTTAAGGCCGGGCACAAGTGCGGGCTAGGCTTAAGGCCGGGGCACAAGTGCAGTGCTGGCTAGGATCAAGGCAGGGGGCACAAGTGCTGGCTAGGCTTAAGGCATGGGCACAAGTGCTGGCTAGGCTTAAGGCATACAGCTAACTCTTTGCACTCTTTGCATAAAGGGTTAGGCACCCATAGGGGTGAAGAGCTAGCTTTCACCCCTCTACTCTGTACTTGGACATTTAGGACTAGATCCTTTGTTGTACAGTGCGGAGCCTCTCCATAACCCCATGCTCCAAGCGACCAGGCAACTCTTGTCTGTCCTCCGTAAATGGGTAATGCCTTCTTCCCCAATTACAGTCGTGCATGCGCATTCAGACGGGACAAGAGCGAAGAGCGTAAAGCTGGCCCTATGTGCATAACCAACATGAAGCTGAAGACAAAACAAACAAACAAGCATTCAAGGGGCTCAAAAGTGCGGGCTAGGCTTAAGGCCTGGGCACAAGTGCGGGCTAGGCTTAAGGCCTGGGCACAAGTGCGGGCTAGGCTTAAGGCCTGGGCACAAGTGCGGGCTAGGCATAAGGCCGGGGCACAAGTGCGGGCTAGGCTTAAGGCCGGGGCACAAGTGCGGGCTAGGCTTAAGGCCGGGGCACAAGTGCGGGCTAGGCTTAAGGCCGGGGCACAAGTGCGGGCTAGGCTTAAGGCCGGGGCACATGTGCGGGCTAGGCTTAAGGCAGAGGCACAAGTGCGGGCTAGGCTTAAGGCCGGGGCACAAGTGCGGGCTAGGCTTAAGGCCGGGGCACAAGTGCGTGCTAGGCTTAAGGCCGGGGCACAAGTGCGGGCTAGGCTTAAGGCCGGGGCACAAGTGCGGGCTAGGCTTAAGGCCGGGGCACAAGTGCGGGCTAGGCTTAAGGCCGGGGCACAAGTGCGGGCTAGGCTTAAGGCCGGGGCACAAGTGCGGGCTAGGCTGAAGGCCGGGGCACAAGTGCGGGCTAGGCTGAAGGCCGGGGCACAAGTGCGGGCTAGGCTGAAGGCCGGGGCACAAGTGCGGGCTAGGCTGAAGGCCGGGGCACAAGTGCGGGCTAGGCTGAAGGCCGGGGCACAAGTGCGGGCTAGGCTGAAGGCCGGGGCACAAGTGCGGGCTAGGCTTAAGGCCGGGGCACAAGTGCGGGCTAGGCTTAAGGCCGGGGCACAAGTGCGGGCTAGGCTTAGGGCCGGGGCACAAGTGCGGGCTAGGCTTAAGGCCGGGGCACAAGTGTGGGCTAGCCTTAAGGCCGGGGCACAAGTGCGGGCTAGGCTTAAGGCCTGGGCACAAGTGCGGGCTAGGCTTAAGGCCGGGGCACAAGTGCGGGCTAGGCTTAATGCCGGGGCACAGGTGCGGGCTAGGCTTAAGGCCGGGGCACAGGTGCGGGCTAGGCTTAAGGCCGAGGCACAGGTGCGGGCTAGGCTTAAGGCCGGGGCACAAGTGCGGGCTAGGCTTAAGTCCGGGGCACAAGTGCAGGGCTAGGCTTAAGGCCGGGGCACAAGTGCGGGCTAGGCTTAAGGCCTGGGCACAAGTGCGGGCTAGGCTTAAGGCTTGGGCACAAGTGCGGGCTAGGCTTAAGGCTTGGGCACAAGTGCGGGCTAGGCTTAAGGCCTGGGCACAAGTGCGGTGCGGGCTAGGCTTAAGGCCTGGGCACAAGTGCAGTGCTGGCTAGGATCAAGGCAGGGGGCACAAATGCTGGCTAGGCTTAAGGCATGGGCACAAGTGCTGGCTAGGCTTAAGGCATACAGCTAACTCTTTGCACTCTTTGCATAAAGGGTTAGGCACCCATAGGGGTGAAGAGCTAGCTTTCACCCCTCTACTCTGTACTTGGACATTTAGGACTAGATCCTTTGTTGTACAGTGCGGAGCCTCTCCATAACCCCATGCTCCAAGCGATCAGGCAATTCTTGTCTATCCTCCGTAAATGGGTAATGCCTTCTTCCCCAATTACAGTCGTGCATGCGCATTCAGACGGGACAAGAGCGAAGAGCGTAAAGCTGGCCCTATGTGCATAACCAACATGAAGCTGAAGACAAAACAAACAAACAAGCATTCAAGGGGCTCAAAAGTGCGGGCTAGGCTTAAGGCCTGGGCACAAGTGCGGGCTAGGCTTAAGGCCTGGGCACAAGTGCGGGCTAGGCTTAAGGCCTGGGCACAAGTGCGGGCTAGGCATAAGGCCGGGGCACAAGTGCGGGCTAGGCTTAAGGCCGGGGCACAAGTGCGGGCTAGGCTTAAGGCCGGGGCACAAGTGCGGGCTAGGCTTAAGGCCGGGGCACAAGTGCGGGCTAGGCTTAAGGCCGGGGCACATGTGCAGGCTAGGCTTAAGGCAGAGGCACAAGTGCGGGCTAGGCTTAAGGCCGGGGCACAAGTGCGGGCTAGGCTTAAGGCCGGGGCACAAGTGCGTGCTAGGCTTAAGGCCGGGGCACAAGTGCGGGCTAGGCTTAAGGCCGGGGCACAAGTGCGGGCTAGGCTTAAGGCCGGGGCACAAGTGCGGGCTAGGCTTAAGGCCGGGGCACAAGTGCGGGCTAGGCTTAAGGCCGGGGCACAAGTGCGGGCAAGGCTAAAGGCCGGGGCACAAGTGCTGGCTAGGCTTAAGGCCGGGGCACAGGTGCGGGCTAGGCGTAAGGCCGGGGCACAGGTGCAGGCTAGGCTTAAGGCCGGGGCACAGGTGCGGGCTAGGCTTATGGCCGGGGCACAGGTGCGGGCTAGGCTTAAGGCCGGGGCACAGGTGCAGGCTAGGCTTAAGGCCGGGGCACAGGTGCGGGCTAGGCTTAAGGCCGGGGCACAGGTGCGGGCTAGGCTTAAGGCCGGGGCACAGGTGCGGGCTAGGCTTAAGGCCGGGGCACAGGTGCGGGCTAGGCTTAAGGCCGGGGCACAGGTGCGGGCTAGGCTTAAGGCCGGGGCACAGGTGCGGGCTAGGCTTAAGGCCGGGGCACAGGTGCGGGCTAGGCTTAAGGCCGGGGCACAGGTGCGGGCTAGGCTTAAGGCCGGGGCAAAAATGCGGGCTAGGCTTAAGGCCGGGGCACAGGTGTGGGCTAGGCTTAAGGCCGGGGCACAGGTGCGGGCTAGGCTTAAGGCCGGGACACAGGTGCGGGCTAGGCTTAAGTCCGGGGCACAAGTGCGGGCTAGGATTAAGGCTGGGGCACATGTGCGGGCTAGGCTTAAGGCCGGGGCACAAGTGCGGGCTAGGCTTAAGGCCTGGGCTCAAGTGCGGGCTAGGCTTAAGGCCTGGGCACAAGTGCGGGCTAGGCTTAAGGCCTGGGCACAAGTGCGGGCTAGGCTTAAGGCCTGGGCACAAGTGCAGTGCGGGCTAGGCTTAAGGCCAGGGCACAAGTGCAGTGCTGGCTAGGATCAAGGCAGGGGGCACAAAAGCTGGCTAGGCTTAAGGCATGGGCACAAGTGCCAGCTAGGTTTAAGGCCTGGGCACAAGTGCAGGCTAGGCTTAAGGCCTGAGCAAAAGTGCAGGCTAGGCTTAAGGCCTGGGCAAAAGTGCAGGCTAGGCTTAAGGCCTGGGCACAAGTGCGGGCTAGGCTTAAGGCATGGGCACAAGTGCAGTGCTGGCTAGGATCAAGGCAGGGGGAACAAGTGCAGGCTAGGCTTAAGGCATGGGCACAAGTGCTGGCTAGGCTTAAGGCATACAGATAACTCTTTGCACTCTTTGCATAAAGGGTTAGGCACCCATAGGTGTGAAGAGCTAGCTTTAACCCCTCTACTCTGTACTTTGACATTTAGGACTAGATCCTTTGTTGTACAGTGCGGAGACTCTCCATAACCCCATGCTCCAAGCGACCAGGCACTTCTTGTCTGTCCTCCGTAAATGGGTAATGCCTTCTTCCCCAATTACAGTCGTGCATGCGCATTCAGACGTGACAAGAGCGAAGAGCGTAAAGCTGGCCCTATGTGCATAACCAACATGAAGCTGAATACAAAAACAAACAAACAAGCATTCAAGGGGCTCAAAAGTGCGGGCTAGGCTTAAGGCGTGGGCACAAGTGCGGGCTAGGCTTAAGGCCTGGGCACAAGTGCGGGCTAGGCTTAAGGCCTGGGCACAAGTGCGGGCTAGGCTTAAGGCCTGGGCACAAGTGCGGGCTAGGCTTATTGCCTGGGCACAAGTGCGGGCTAGGCTTAAGGCCTGGGCAAAAGTGCGGGCTAGGCTTAAAGCCGGGGCACAAGTGTGGGCTAGGCTCAATGCCTTGGCACAAGTGCGGGCTAGGCTTAAGGTCTGGGCACAAGTGCAGGCTAGGCTTAAGGCCTGGGCACAAGGGCGGGCTAGGCTTAAGGCAGGGGCACAAGGGCGGGCTTGGCTTAAGGCAAGGGCACAAGGGCGGGCTTGGCTTAAGGCAAGGGCACAAGGGCGGGCTTGGCTTAAGGCAGGGGCACAAGGGCGGGCTTGGCTTAAGGCAGGGGCACAAGGGCGGGCTTGGCTAAAGGCCGATGCACAAGTGCGGGCTAGGCTTAAGGCCTGGGCACAAGTGCGGGCTAGGCCTAAGGCCTGGGCACAAGTGCGGGCTAGGCTAAAGGCCTGGGCACAAGTGCGGGCTAGGCTAAAGGCCTGGGCACAAGTGTGGGCTAGGCTTAAGGCCGGGCACAAGTGCGGGCTAGGCTTAAGGCCGGGGCACAAGTGCAGTGCTGGCTAGGATCAAGGCAGGGGGCACAAGTGCTGGCTAGGCTTAAGGCATGGGCACAAGTGCTGGCTAGGCTTAAGGCATACAGCTAACTCTTTGCACTCTTTGCATAAAGGGTTAGGCACCCATAGGGGTGAAGAGCTAGCTTTCACCCCTCTACTCTGTACTTGGACATTTAGGACTAGATCCTTTGTTGTACAGTGCGGAGCCTCTCCATAACCCCATGCTCCAAGCGACCAGGCAACTCTTGTCTGTCCTCCGTAAATGGGTAATGCCTTCTTCCCCAATTACAGTCGTGCATGCGCATTCAGACGGGACAAGAGCGAAGAGCGTAAAGCTGGCCCTATGTGCATAACCAACATGAAGCTGAAGACAAAAACAAACAAACAAGCATTCAAGGGGCTCAAGTGCGGGCTAGGCTTAAGGCCTGGGCACAAGTGCGGGCTAGGCTTAAGGCCTGGGCACAAGTGCGGGCTAGGCTTAAGGCCTGGGCACAAGTGCGGGCTAGGCTTAAGGCCGGGGCACAAGTGCGGGCTAGGCTTAAGGCCGGGGCACAAGTGCGGGCTAGGCTTAAGGCCAGGGCACAAGTGCGGGCTAGGCTTAAGGCCGGGGCACAAGTGCGGGCTAGGCTTAAGGCCGGGGCAAAAGTGCGGGCTAGGCTTAAGGCCGGGGCGCAAGTGCGGGCTAGGCTTAAGGCCGGGGCACAAGTGCGGGCTAGGCTTAAGGCCGGGGCACAAGTGCGGGCTAGGCTTAAGGCCGGGGCACAAGTGCGGGCTAGGCTGAAGGCCGGGGCACAAGTGCGGGCTAGGCTGAAGGCCGGGGCACAAGTGCGGGCTAGGCTGAAGGCCGGGGCACAAGTGCGGGCTAGGCTGAAGGCCGGGGCACAAGTGCGGGCTAGGCTGAAGGCCGGGGCACAAGTGCGGGCTAGGCTTATGGCCGGGGCACAAGTGCGGGCTAGGCTTAAGGCCGGGGCACAAGTGCGGGCTAGGCTTAGGGCCGGGGCACAAGTGCGGGCTAGGCTTAAGGCCGGGGCACAAGTGCGGGCTAGCCTTAAGGCCGGGGCACAAGTGCGGGCTAGGCTTAAGGCCTGGGCACAAGTGCGGGCTAGGCTTAAGGCCTGGGCACAAGTGCGGGCTAGGCTTAAGGCCGGGGCACAAGTGCGGGCTAGGCTTAATGCCGGGGCACAGGTGCGGGCTAGGCTTAAGGCCGGGGCACAAGTGCGGGCTAGGCTTAATGCCTGGGCACAAGTGCGGGCTAGGCTTAAGGCCTGGGCACAAGTGCGGGCTAGGCTTAAGGCCTGGGCACAAGTGCGGGCTAGGCTTAAGGCCTGGGCACAAGGGCGGGCTAGGCTTAAGGCAGGGGCACAAGTGTGGGCTAGGCATAAGGCCGAGGCACAAGTGCGGGCTAGGCTTAAGGCCGGGGCACAAGTGCGGGCTAGGCTTAAGGCCGGGGCACAAGTGCGGGCTAGGCTTAAGGCCTGGGCACAAGTGCAGTGCTGGCTAGGATCAAGGCAGGGGGCACAAATGCTGGCTATGATCAAGGCAGGGGGCACAAATGCTGGCTAGGCTTAAGGCATGGGCACAAGTGCCAGCTAGGCTTAAGGCCTGGGCACAAGTGCAGGCTAGGCTTAAGGCCTGAGCAAAAGTGCAGGCTAGGCTTAAGGCCTGGGCACAAGTGCGGGCTAGGCTTAAGGCATGGGCACAAGTGCAGTGCTGGCTAGGATCAAGGCGGGGGGCACAAGTGCTGGCTAGGCTTAAGGCACGGGCACAAGTGCTGGCTAGGCTTAAGGCACACAGCTAACTCTTTGCACTCTTTGCATAAAGGGTTAGGCACCCATAGGGGTGAAGAGCTAGCTTTCACCCCTCTACTTTGTACTTGGACATTTAGGACTAGATCCTTTGTTGTACAGTGCGGAGCCTCTCCATAACCCCATGCTCCAAGCGACCAGGCACTTCTTGTCTGTCCTCCGTAAATGGGTAATGCCTTCTTCCCCAATTAGTCGTGCATGCGCATTCAGACGGAACAAGAGCGAAGAGCGTAAAGCTGGCCATATGTGCATAACCAACATGAAGCTGAAGACAAAAACAAACAAACAAACATTCAAGGGGCTCAAAAGTGCGGGCTAGGCTTAAGGCCGGGGCACAGGTGCAGGCTAGGCTTAAGGCCGGGGCACAGGTGCGGGCTAGGCTTAAGGCCGGGGCACAGGTGCGGGCTAGGCTTAAGGCCGGGGCACAAGTGCGGGCTAGGCTTAAGGCCGGGGCACAAGTGCGGGCTAGGCTTAAGGCCGGGGCACAGGTGCGGGCTCTTCCTTAGCATAACCCTTCCACTTAACCAGATACTGGAGTTTCCGTCTTGAAACACGAGAATCCAAAATCTTCCCCACAATATACACCAACTCCCCCTCCACCAAAACCAGGGCAGGAGGATCAACAGATGGAACCATAGGTGCCATGTATCTCCGCAACAATGGCCTATGGAATACGTTATGGATGGAAAAAGAATCTGGAAGGGTCAAACGAAAAGACACAGGATTAAGAACCTCAGAAATCCTATACGGACCAATGAGGTTTAAACTTAGGAGAGGAAACCTTCATAGGAATATGACGAGAAGACAACCAAACCAAATCCCCAACACGAAGTCGGGGACCCACACAGCGTCTGCGATTAGCGAAACGTTGAGCCTTCTCCTGGGACAAGGTCAAATTGTCCACCACATGAGTCCAAATCTGCTGCAACCTGTCCACCACAGTATCCACACCAGGACAGTCCGAAGACTCAACCTGCCCTGAAGAGAAACGAGGATGGAACCCAGAGTTGCAGAAAAACGGCGAAACCAAGGTAGCCGAGCTGGCCTGATTGTTAAGGGCGAACTCAGCCAAAGGCAAAAAGGACGCCCAGTCATCCTGATCAGCAGAAACAAAGCACCTCAGATATGTTTCCAAGGTCTGATTGGTTCGTTCAGTCTGGCCATTAGTCTGAGGATGGAAAGCCGAGGAAAAAGACAAGTCAATGCCCATCCTAGCAAAAAAGGCTCGCCAAAACCTCGAAACAAACTGGGAACCTCTGTCAGAAACGATATTCTCTGGAATGCCATGTAAACGAACCACATGCTGGAAGAACAATGGCACCAAATCAGAGGAGGAAGGTAATTTAGACAAGGGCACCAAATGGACCATCTTAGAGAAGCGATCACAAACCACCCAAATGACTGACATTTTTTGAGAGACGGGAAGATCTGAAATAAAATCCATAGAGATATGTGTCCAAGGCCTCTTCGGGACCGGCAAGGGCAAAAGCAACCCACTGGCACGAGAACAGCAGGGCTTAGCCCGAGCACAAATCCCATAGGACTGCACAAAAGAACGCACATCCCGCGACAGAGATGGCCACCAAAAGGATCTAGCCACCAACTCTCTGGTACCAAAGATTCCAGGATGACCAGCCAACACCGAACAATGAACCTCAGAGATAAGTTTATTTGACTATCTATCAGGGACAAACAGTTTCTCCGCTGGGCAACGATCAGGTTTATTAGCCTGAAATTTTTGCAGCACCCGCCGCAAATCAGGGGAGATGGCAGACACAATTACTCCCTCTTTGAGAATACCCGCCGGCTCAGATAAACCCGGAGAGTCGGGCACAAAACTCCTAGACAGGGCATCCGCCTTCACATTTTTAGAGCCCGGAAGGTACGAAACCACAAAATTAAAACGGGCAAAAAACAGCGACTAACGAGCCTGTCTAGGATTCAACCGCTTGGCAGACTCGAGATAAGTCAAGTTCTTATGATCAGTCAAGACCACCACGCGATGCTTAGCTCCTTCAAGCCAATGACGCCACTCCTCGAATGCCCACTTCATGGCCAGCAACTCTCGATTGCCAACATCATAATTTCACTCAGCAGGTGAAAACTTCCTGGAAAAGAAGGCGCATGGTTTCATCACCGAGCAATCAGAACTTCTCTGCGACAAAACAGCCCCTGCTCCAATCTCAGAAGCATCAACCTCGACCTGGAATGGAAGCGAAACATCTGGTTGACAACACAGGGGCAGAAGAAAAACAACGCTTCAACTCTTGAAAAGCTTCCACAGCAGCAGAAGACCAATTGACCACATCAGCACCTTTCTTGGTCAAATCGGTCAATGGTTTAGCAATACTAGAAAAATTGCAGATGAAGCGACAATAAAAATTAGCAAAGCCCAGGAACTTTTGCAGACTTTTCAGAGATGTCGGCTGAGTCCAATCATGGATGGCTTGGACCTTAACAGGATCCATCTCGATAGTAGAAGGGGAAAAAATGAACCCCAAAAATGAAACCTTCTGAACACCAAAGAGACACTTTGATCCCTTCACAAACAAAGAATTAGCACGCAGGACCTGAAACACCGTTCTGACCTGCTTCACATGTGACTCCCAATCATCCGAGAAGATCAAAATATCATCCAAGTATACAATCAGGAATTTATCCAGGTACTCTCGGAAGATGTCATGCATAAAGGACTGAAACACTGATGGAGCATTGGCAAGTCCGAATGGCATCACTAGGTACTCAAAATGGCCCTCGAGCGTATTAAATGCAGTTTTCCATTCATCGCCTCGCTTAATACGCACAAGATT